>NC_137985.1:54437681-54887665 GCF_963924665.1 Micromys minutus | reverse complement strand
GATATTAAGGCTTTACTCTACACTTCTATATTATTTACTTTAAGAATAAAGTCCTACAGGCAGAGAGATCTTGTCTCAAACAAAGTAAGAAAACTAAAATAAACAAATAAACAAAGTTATACAACAGCAACAAAAACTCCAATAAAGTCCCAGAGCTGGAGAAATGGCTCAGCCGGCTCAGAGTACACACTGCTCCTCCAGGGGACCCAAGTTTGCTTCTTATTTCTCTCCTCTGTCCAGGGATCTATTCTACACTCCTTTAGATTATTGGAAAGGCTGCTAACTAGACCATGAGAAAAAAAAATGGTGGTCTGGTGAATCTGGCAACTGCCTTGCTAATATATATGTATTATATATTTTGTGGTTTATTATATGTGTGTGTGTGTGTGTGTGTGTGTGTGTGTGTGTGTGTGTTTCACATATATACCATATATATGCTTTACTTTATTTTTTAAATTATGTGCATAAATGTGTGCACTTGTATGAAATGCTCATGCAGGCTAGAAGAGAGTGACAAATCCTCTGGAGGTGGAATTGCAGTAAGGGTCAGTCATTTGACCTGGGCACTGGGAATGGAACTCCTGTTGGGTGAGCCATTTCTCTAGCCCTATAATGCTTTGACAGTTAATACATATTTCTTCAGTGGTACCTGTTTATAGACTTTAAAATGCCCATGAGCAGAGGGAATCTCTAGGATGGGAGACTGTGTGCAGTTCTCAGTGTAGGTGATCATGCTAGTTTCTGTTGAGAAACACTGTTGTCTTGCTCAGGAATTCACACTGAGAAATAATGATGTAAGAGAAAATATGCTTAAAGCTTCTGGCAGTGTCCCTGCCTTGCTCAACACACACTAACAGCCACGTTTCTTCCTCACTTTCCAAAAAAACCGATCTTCATTCTTGCCTTTTCCCTCTCCATGCCAGGTTACTGAGTTTCCCATTCCTGGCCCTGCCTGGTCTCCTTCAATCTAAGCAGCACTGCACTGACTGTCTGATGATAATATTTAGTCACGTATATGTACCTTAAAAACCTGTGACTGTTTAAGCCACATACAATGCCTCTTCTAGTTTGAATGACAGTCACCTATACACTGCTGCAGTTTGAACTGCTTAGTTCAAACTAAGTTTGAGTTTGAACTCCTGATTCTCTTGCCTCCATCTCCCAAGTGCTGGCATTACAGGCGTGTGCCACTATGCCTGGCACTCTGTTTCCTTGTACTGGAGGAGAAAGTACTGAAAATGTGATATTGTAGTCACTTTCTGTGCCTGCTAAAATTAATTGCCATGAGCTTGGAGAGTTAAACCAACTCCTAGCTGAGCTAATGTCAGTAACATCAAGGTATAGAAAAGGCTGCATTTCTTCTTTGGGAAGAACCTCTTTTGTTTTCTTTCTTTCCCAGTTTCTTGAAACCTCTGGATTACAGGCTCATGGTTACTTTCCTCCATCTTTAAAGCCATCAGGGACTGATTGTTTTTACCATATAATCTGATCTCTTTTGTGATCCCCCCACCTTGTCTCTCTCCCTCTCCCTTTCCCCTTCAATAGGGTATCAAGTAGCCAGGTGACCTTGAACTCCTGATCTTCCCATCTCCTTTCAAGGACTGGAATTATAGCTATATGCTCCTATACATGGCTCCTGAGACAAGATAGAAAGGGACAATTATGAGGATCTGGGGAGGCAGAAGGGCCACCACTCTAGGGTTTGATTGAAGCCTCTCTCTCTCTCTCTCTCTCTCTCTCTCTCTCTCTCTCTCTCTCTCTCTAGCCAATAATAAACAATTCCAATGCAATTAACAATTGTTGTGAAGGTTGCCAATGTGGAGATGACATTATTATTATTGTAGAGAGAATGTAGATTTATCAAGAAAAAGAAAGAGAAAGTAAGAATTCTTTCTCCTTAAACATTTTGAAAACTATATTTTTATTTAATGTGTGTACATGTTGTAGAAGTCAGAGGACAACTTTTAGGAGTCAGTTCTCTCATCTTAGGTCTCTAGAATTGAACTCAGCCCTTCAGGCCTGGTGGCAGGTGAGCTATCATGAATAGGTACAAACCACCTCTGAGACAGGATCTCCACAGACCAGCCTAGAACTTGCAATCTTTTCTGCCTCCTTCCTGAGTGCTGGGATCACAGGTGCTGCCATCCCCAGCTGTAGGGATGGATGGCCTTTACTGCATTATGTTTTTCCTGTATTGTAATCCTGGCTGGCCTAGAACTCACTATGGAGACTAGGCTGGCTGGCCTTAGACTCACAGAGACATTTGCCTCTTCCTCCCAAGTGGAATTAAAAGCATGTGTAACCACACCTGGCCTAGTGATGGCTTTTAAAATATTACATTCATAGTGAGAAAGTTAAAACATCCTCAATGACTAACCCTTGATGATTAACTATGGCTACATTCTCCTAGACAAGGTGGGGGGATCACAAAAGAGATCAGATTGATATGGTAAAAACAATCAATCCCTGATGGCTTTAAAGATGGAGGAAAGTAACCATGAGCCCTGTAATTCTCCTAGATCTCAAAAAACGAGGCTAAAGCTTTGTTTACAGTACAAAAAAAAAAAAAAAAAAAAAAAAAAAAAAAAAAAGACCCTAAGTTTCCCTGCAACTCTTCTTTGTGACCTTGATTTTACCCTATCAGTTAAGTTTATACTCACCAAATAGGAGTCACACTGTGACTTCAAATTCCTCAGCAACTCTTTTTTTTTTTTTTTAAGAGTTCTCTCTGAGATGCGCCTAGCAATGCTCTTGGCCACACCTTTCTTTCTGAGACCCCCACTTCCTCTCCTGTATAGAGCTTACAATCTATATTAAAATCTCTTCTAATACATTTTGATAGTCTCACATTGGCTGATCCTGAATTTTTTTTTTTTTTTTTTTTTTTTTTTTCTGCAGCAGAGTCAAGAATCAGCTTTTCTTTGAATCCAGGTCCTAATAGATAAGGGAACTCCTCAGACAGCTGGTGGCATTGTCGAAGAACATCGAGTCCCTGCTGACAATCTTCCTTTCCAACTTTGGAAAGACCCTAAGGGCAACACTGAACCTACCCAGATAATCAAAGATAATATCCCTGTTTAAGGTCAGTTGATTAGCAATTTGAATTCCATCTGTAGGCTGAATTCTTTTTCCATGACCAAACATCTGTTTCCCAGAAATTATTAGGTGACTATGACTCTGTGTGTATCAAGGTGGGGGGGGGGGCTAAGGGGTAGAGGAGGACATCAGGGCCAGCCTGGACTACGTTCTGGGGTACAGAGGGGAGTAAAGCCACTTCAAACAACAATAAGAACAAAACAAATATGAGGAGATGCTGTGGCAAATTTCTTGAGTCTTAACACTGATATTCGCTAAAATGAAAATTGCCATTCTTCTTGTGTTAAAATGTATTTAATAGGGCTTAGTGCAAAGGCCAGAAAATAGGACTCAAGATCTTGATGAATCTTTATGAGGAGGGTGGGCGAAGTTCTCTTAATGACATCTGGATATAGTGTGAGAGATTTCTAGAGAGATTG
Source organism: Micromys minutus (assembly GCF_963924665.1). Taxonomy (NCBI): domain Eukaryota; kingdom Metazoa; phylum Chordata; class Mammalia; order Rodentia; family Muridae; genus Micromys; species Micromys minutus. The sequence continues at coordinate 54,884,150 of NC_137985.1, read as the reverse complement.
AGTGGGTGAGGAGTGCCTATCCTTAACTGAATCTGTGGGTATAAAATTCCAGCAAAAGGAATCAAGGAACAAACTTCCTCCAAGGCTAAGAAAGAACTAAGAGTTTAATTACCAGGTCTTCGTGTAGCAGATACTACTAAACTGAAGAGATTGATTGATGTACTCTTCATAGGTAAAGGCTATATGTGGTTCAATCTAAGAGCAAGGTTAGGGTTATTCGATATGAACTAAGAATATAGTCAGTAAAGATTAAGAAATATAGCAAAAAAAGGAAAAGAACAGGTTCCACCGAGATTTGAACTCGGATCGCTGGATTCAGAGTCCAGAGTGCTAACCATTACACCATGGAACCAGTACGGAGGCAGGAGGGCCTTTGGGTCTCTAATGCTAACAAAACTCCGCCCCCAACCGGAAGCCAGATACCAAGAGCCCTGCACCTCGCTTTCCTGAATGGTTGGGTGAAGAACAAACCAAAGGCTCCGAGGAGAATTTTAAGATTGTTTGTCCTGCAAGCCGGGTGAAAATGTGGAGTCCACTCCTGCGCATTCCACCCTGCCTAGTTCATGGGCGGAGTGCCATTTCTCCGGAAGTACTTTCTGTGAGGGGCTGGGGCCTTCCGGAAGTGACGCAGACAGGGCGGGGCTTTTCACCGGGTCGGGCAGCTGAAGCTCTTCGCTCGGGTTACCCCTGCAGCGACGCCCCCTGGTCCCGCCGCTGTTGCCACCGTCGCTCCCGCCCCCCAGCTCCTCGGCCGCGCCATGGGCACCCGCGACGACGAGTACGACTACCTCTTTAAAGGTGAGGTTGTGGGCCACTGATAACCCATTTGGGGCCCGAGACACTCCCGCGGGACCCGCGCAAGGCCAGCCCTGCCCTGGACGGAGTCCGCCTGGGCGCTTCCTTCCTGCCGCCCCGACGGGGGTCCCGCCGCTCGTCCGGGTTCCCGCGCCCTTGGGAGGTCTGTCGGGCCGGGGCGCCTCGCTGTGTGTCCTCCCCGATGGTTGCGTTTCTCACGGCCGTGCAGTTCCTTCCCTGGGCGAGCCCCTCCTCTTGGATGCATGCTGCTGGTCTCACATCTCCCTCTGACAGGCCCCTGCCTCTGCTAAGCGCCCATATTGGGAAACCGACTGTCTCTTATGTTTTTTTTTTTTTTTTTTTTTGTCCCCTGTTCGTTTCCTTTCCCTCCTCGGAAGCCTTTCCTGGGCTTAGGCCAGATTCTCTCGTCCCAGGGTCCCCACCCCCATCCCCGCAGACCTGGAGGTCAGTTCCCGCGGACTGTCCCCTCCCTCCCCACAGACGGGCAACTCTGTATCTCTTCCCTTCTCGTAACGTTTAGCGCTCAGGTGCGACCTGGCTGGTGGGAGGGAGAGAAGGGGAGGGCAAGAGGGGCTGTCCATCACTCTTGGCGTTCGTGCACTTGTCGCAGTGTCCAGGCAGGCAGATGACTTCCCACCTTACGTTTTTTGTTTTTTTGTTTTACCCTTTTCCTTCTCTTGTCCCTGCCCAGCTGCACCAGACCGGGATAACTCCTTTACTTGGCTTTCCGAGAAGGGGCTGCGGATGGGTGGTGGCTGTTATCCCTGCCAGACCTGAAGGCCCAGTTCCTGAACAGGAAAGGTTGTGCGCTGCACAAATACTAGCTAGCTTATCACTGTGGACTGGTTGCTTCCTGCTGCAATACTGGGAGGATCCAACAGGAAGGGAAGAACCCTGGTTGGTCACATACCTTTCCCAAATGGTGCGAGAGGGTTATAGTGGTAGCATGCTCTTTTAGTCAAATCAAGAATTTATTACACAGTGGGAGGAAATGTGGAGCTGGCGAACAGAACATGGAAGATGTAGAGACTTGCTTATTGGTTGAGTCCGCGAAGAAGCCAAAGCGAAAGGATACAGTTCTCAGTGAAAAGAATACAGTGAACGCTTTTTGTTCATGAATACGCTCTCACTTTCGTAGTCTTGCGGGCGGTCATCAGTAATTTGTTGAACAAAGATCATTACCAGAGAGGAAGAAGCCCTTGATATTAAAGCTTACTGTGGAGGGTGGAGTTTCAAGAGTGTTAAGCATGGTGAGTGTTCCTGGCTTTGCTATTGGGTGCTAAGAATGATTGACTAAGTGAAGAAGCAGGAAACATTTCCGAATACTTTACAAGTCTTGGCATATTAGCCGCTGGTACGCCCTTATCATTAGTTACTCCTCCGAATACGATATTTATAGGGTAAGTACCTTCAGTGTCTACCCATACTACCATATTGGAAAGTAATATACAGATAAGGTACCAAAGCAGGGTGTGGTGGTACAGGATTCTAAAATCCCAGCATTTGGGAGGAAGGGGCAGGTAGTTCCAGTCCAGTCTGGTCTACAGGAGTGAGTTCCAGGATAGCCAGGGCTACATAGTGAGTCCCTATCTTTAAAATAAAATAAAATAAAATAAAATAAAATAAAATAAAACAAAACAAGTAGGAGACCTGGGATGTTTACTTACGGCATCTGATATTATGTGAAATTACCTAAATCCTAAGGTTTAGTCAGTCAAGGGAGGTTTATTTTTAAGTACTTTGTAATGGCATTTGGAATGTGAAGGTTGATTATAGAAAGCTATTTATCTTTTCTAAGAATATTAATTTATCCTAGATTGGCTGAAGGAATTAATGTTTAATTTTTAGATTAGACTATCCTTTGAACAATGAGAAAACACGGAGGTTTTGTTTCTTTGCCTTGTGACCTTGGAAAAGGTGACTTTTTAAAAAGTTTTTTTTTTTACTACTTTTTGAGATTATATTATAATTATACTATCCTCACCCCCCCCCCCCTTTTAAAGTTTCGACTTCCTCAATAAAGGAAGTACTGTGATACTTTTTGGGGAGTGAGATTATAAAATTTACCTCTTGTGAGAACTCAATAAATGGTTATAAATGAAGCTATAATTCTTGTCAGACTCTTGAGCCATAAATCTTTAAAAAATTTTAAAAATTGTATCTATTGATTTGTGTGTACTAATGTGTATATAGCACATGTGGGAGTAAGAGAACAAATTTTAGAAGTCAGTTTTTTTTTTTTTTTTCCACCCTGACACTCAGGTCATCAAGCTTGGTAGCAAGTATCTTTACCCAGTGAGCACCTCACTAAACAATAAATCTTTTTAAATTAAAGAACATATAAGTTTTAATAAAGAAGCACAGAACTAAGAAACTTCTGAATTATTTTGTATCTATGTGGGTTCTGGTTTTATTTTTTGTATACTTTGCTGTGTGAGACTGGGTGTTTAAAAATTCTGCTGAGAAGAGTTTCCACTTTTTAGAAACAGCTACAGGATATGAGTCACTTTATTTTTTACTTCAACACTGATTACTTAGCCAATTTTTTACTTATACAATGATTTTTAAATGATTTCATTTTACAGAGGTTTATTCACTAAGATGAACCGTAGCATTTCTACTTTGGGAAAGCTAACCAAGCACACTTAAAATTAAGGAAACTGGGATTTGTACATTGAACATGAGTATGTTTATTGGTATGGAGTGGATTAATCTAACTGGAAATGTAATGTGGGCAGATGAAGACAATGCTAAATTATGTATTCTTGAGATTAATTTTTACTTATGCTTTGCAGTGAGACTTAGGGAGCTTTATTTCTTAGAAGCATGGCTGTTTAAAACCTGTTAATCTTGTACATATTCAGTGTGGGTAAGGTACTGTGGGGCACAAGGGAGGTAATCTGGATGCAGCTGGGTGCATAGTTTACCTCTTTTTTCTTTTGAGTCTCATTGAAGCCCAGGTGTCATGAGTCATCAGCTGATCATCAGTACCACCATCTTGAAGTTGAAGCTTGGTAGCTTTTCTTTCACAACTTTTGCTTTAGCAACTCAGATTCTGATAAATCTGGAAAAAGTTGTCTAGACTTAAGCCTTATTGATGCATTTTATTTTAAAGACTTGGTATGGTTGAACTGTGAATGTGGTTGAGAATAAAAATCTTCCAAGTTTTTGAAAACCAGAGTGAAAAATAGTGATTTCAGTTGGTAAATTTTAAAGCTAGTATTCTATAGGTGAGGTGAGAAGTTAAATTTTAGTCCAGAAAATGAGCTTACTAGAGAAGTATAAAACTAAATGAAGGCTGAGCATGATGGCTTATGCCTGTAATTACAGTACTTGGGAGGCTGAGCCAAGTGGATAGCCATGATTTTGAAGTCAGCCTGGGCTACAGAATGAGACCATGTTTCAGAAACAAAACAACAAAAACAATAGTAAAAAAACATGGTTAGAGGTAGAAACTAAGACACACACACACACACACACACACACACACACACACACAGAGCTTTTACAGTATTTAACAGTTTGATATTTATGGTGTGTATAGCATATAAAGCATATATGTACACAAATTAATATTATTTGGTTAAGCTTCAGTAGATGAGGTTAACTTTTGGAGGGCATTATATTTAAGAATGATATTGCCATCCAGTTTATAGCTATTGTTATGTCCATTCAGCCTAGGATTTTGGGAATGGATATATAAAAATTTACTGGAACTTCCTTTAAGTTCTTTTGCATTTATTTATTCACTTACCTATGTGACTGAATGTTGGAGGTGTGCTATGGTGAGTGTGTGGAGGTCAGAAGTCTGTCCTCTCTACCATCAGGTTTGGCAGCATCTTGCTGACCAGGAAATTGATTTCTTTAATTGTTGAATATGAATACACAGTATCCCACATTTTTAAAAAAACAAAGGGCTGGTGGTAAATAACTTAGTAATAAATCATGTGCTTAGCATTAGCCTTAAGTTTTTAGATTCTCAGCACCAGTGGGGAATGGGGATACAATTAAATTTTGTCATCTTAATGAAAGTATTTTGTCTTGAAATTGTTTAATTTTGAGTCCACCAACAAAGGTCCATTAAGTTTTGCTCTTTTAAGAATTATTACCAATGAATTCTCTTTTGTTTGTTAGATAATTCCATCCATCCATCTATCCAGCCATTGAGTCTAAATAGATTGCTTCTTGCTTTGGTTAGAAAAAGAAACAGCTCAATATCTTTTTTTCATCTGTACAAAACTGTAATCTTCAGTCATTTAAAACATCCCCTTTTGTATGACAAGTTGCTAGTCTTTGGAGATCTTGTCAGTAACTAGTTGGTATAACTATTTTATACTGTTAGAACATTTGTGAATTTTGAACTGTTTACAAACTATTGCTATTTTTAAGTAATAAAATTAATTGGTTACATGGTGGGGGGGTGGGTTCTTCACTTAGTATGGTATAAAGATTTGACCTTGATGAGATGGTAAATTTAGTCATTAGTTAAAGATAGAGGTCAAAACAAGAACCAGAGAGCTGCAGAAATGGCTCAGCAATTAAGAGCACTTGTTACTCTTGCAGAGAGAACCTTCGTTCAATTCCAAGCACCCACAACCATTCTTAACCCCAGTTCCAGGTGACATGACAGGCATGGATGTAATATACACACATGCATGTAGGCAAAACATTCACACACATAAAGTATAATAAAAACAAATCCAAAAATGTAAGAATGGCTAATATTTTAAAACAAAGCATGACTTAGTACTAGAGCTTTTGTAGGAGATGTACACTGCTCTTTGAAGGTGTTCCTCACCCAAAGATGGTGTTACCCAGGTTTCATGTACATCTTTGCTTTTTGACTTTAAATTGTGAGTGGTTTCTGACTTACTATTTGAAATTGGAGTGTCTTTGAATTAATTAGATGTCTTCTAATCTTTGGGTTTTCCTTCTGTACTGTTTCACTCCTCAAGTGAGTGTTGATGCTAATGTATGACCAGAAGAGATTCAAAGAAGATTTTCTCAGTTATCCAGTCTCCTTCCTCCCCCAATCACATTTATTTATTTAAGTTGTGGTTTTTTTTTTGTTTGTTTGTTTTTGTTTTTTGTTTTTTTGTAGGGGAGCGTGGTGGGTTTATGCATAGAAGTCTAAGACAGTTGAAGGAATTGATTTTCTCCTTTCTGCTGTGTGGATCCATGGGATTGAACTCAGGTCTTTAGGCTTGGCAGTGATTGCTTCTACCAGTGAACCATTTTTTTAGGTTGTATTAGTCAGTATTCTCTAGAGTTGTAGAATTTATGGGTAGTCTCTATTTTTGCTGTAATATTAAATATGGTTCTGTTCTGTTGCTACCGGCCCCCACGGTCTCACTTCAGTGTGGAGCAGGGCACCTGAACACTGTCACACGATCGGATCCATAAGCCACATTCTCTACTCACTTTCCTTCCCAGGTGGTTCACTCTGCCTACCCAAGTTGTTCTCTCCTGGTCTATGACCACCCTAGCACTCACTTTCCCTTGGCTTGTTTTTGCCAAGCCTTTCACACACTGTCCTCCACAGCCTGGTAAAGTCATGACTCAACAATCAATAACTTATCAAACAGGTTTATATGTTAAATTCACAAACCACAATCCCTCTACATAATAACAACCTTATCCATATAGAGATGTGCCAAGAGAAACATTCATGTCTGCTTCTATGTTGCCTCCTCCTCAATCTTCCACTTTCCTAGACTTTTCACCCCCCCAATCTTTCCTTACCATCCAATGATAGGCTCAACCTGCTTTGATATATAATGACATCATCCTACATCTATATAGTAAGGGAATTTGTTGATGACTTACAGTCTGTAGTCTAACTCCCCAACAATGGTCAACAGCAGCTCTGAATGGAAGTCCAAGGATCTAGCAGTTGTTCAGTCCCGTAAGCAAGCAGGCAAAGAAGAGTCTTCCTTCTTCCAGTGTACTTACGTAGGTCTCCAGCAGAAGGTGTAGTCCGGATTAAATGTGTGTTTGGGAAAGGTGTAGGAAGTTTTGACTGAAGCCCAGACTGGATTTTTGGCTGGGACCTTTTCCCTGTTCCCACCCAGGAATTGTGATCTGACCATTTAGCCTCTTATACTAAGAAACAACAGTGAATGTATCTTATTAATAAGGAGGCTCTTAATGTTGCTGGGATTCAACTTCACATCTACAGTAGAGGAGTTTGGAAACTAGCCTACTAATCATTCTGTAAATTCTGTTTTTATGACCTTCACATAATTTTCTCTGGTATCCAGCAAAAGCATTTAATGTCTGGTTTGCTAGGGTACTCCTCTGATTGACTACAAAGACAGAATTATCTTCTTTGTTTCACGGAGTCACTGCTGCTGGATTTCTTGCTGAATCAGCTGATAAAGGAAGCCAGAAAGATGTGTGTTTGATATTGTTCTAGGGCTAGCTGTGTGTACTTCTGTGACAAGAAAGGTGTACTCTCTTTTTCCTTTGGCTAGAGTTCAGTCAGCTTGCTTTCTACATGCAACATCAAATCCCAGTTTTTTGAGTTAAAACATGGCTTATTAGTCTGTGGCCTTAACCTTACATGTTGATTTTCTAGTCTGATGCCTAAATCAGTTAGCTAGTTAAAAAAGCATTACCAGTCAACAGTAGAAATATAGTGTTCACTAAAATACCAAAAAAAATTATGCAGGGAAATATGGTATCTGGCTCAGATTCTGTAAACCACCAACCCCATTTTGATCTTTAAGTTTATGTTTTAACCCAACTTATCTGAAGTTGGGCATGATGGCACACACCTATAATCTTAGCATTCTGGAAGCTGAGGTAAGAGAGTTTTGTGAGTTCTAGACCAACCTGGGTTCCAGATTGAGACCTTCTCTTAAAACAACAAACAACTTGTTTTTCAGTTGTCTGTCTCACCCACCCTCCACCACTACTCTTCCTGAGACAGTGTTTCCCTGTGTAGCCCTACCTGTCTTAGAATTTACTCCTTTAGACCATACTGGCTTCAAACTCAGAGATCCATCTACCTCTCCCTCCCAGGTGCTAGGAATAGAGGTGTGTGCCACTGGCTGGCTCTGTTTCTTTGTTTGGTTTGTTTTGATACAGGGTCTCACTCTGTAGCTCTTACTGGCCTAGAACTTCATATAGACCAAATTGGCTATTGCCAACCTCTCTCTGCCTTGTAAATGCAGTACACCATGAAAGTACACTTCTAAAAGAAGTACAACATGCCTGACTCTGAAATGTTTGTGTGTGTGGGTGATTTGGTCTGCAGCTATGTCTGTTAACTTCTTTTATGCAGTACAGGCAGAGACATCAGATTCTGGAACTGAATTACGAACTGTTGTCTGGAGTTAAGGTATTGTAAGCTACCACTGAGTACAAGGACTCAAATCTGGGTCCTGTGGAAGAATAGCCAGTGTTCATAACCACTGAGCAATCTCTCTAGCCCATGAAATTCCCCCTTCCTTAAAAATTTTTTTCTTAATTACATTTATCAGAACTGGAGAGGTGACTTAGTGGTTAGGAACTGACTGTTCTTATAGAAGACCCAGTTCAGTTTCCAGTTCTCTTCTCTTCTGGCCCATACACATAGCATATATACTCATGTTTATAAACATATAAAATTATATTTATTCAGTTGTGAGCTCTGTAGTAGTATATATTTAATTTCAGTGGGGGGGGGGTTTACCCCGCCTTAGATCATTTAATTCCCAGATAAAAGACATGAAACTTTTATATTTATAATAAGGCTTTACTGCATTAGATATCTATTCTCTATGCTATTAAAATCTACTTCTCTATCAATAACCTTGAGTTATGACTTGACACGTTCCACCTGGGCAGCTCTTAACTCCAATTGGTCAGCCCTCATGGCCATGTTTGCATGACTCAACTATCCTGTGGCATGTTTTTTCTTGCCTAGTCGTCTCTCCTTAGACCCCAAGCCTAGGAACCATAACTCTGCCTCTCTTCTTACCAACTATAAGCTATAGGCATCTTTATTCACTAATCAGGGATATCTTGGGGGGCCAGGTTACATAGCATCGCTTTCCTTTATACATCATCCCTGGGGGCAACCAGCGCCAGTATTTAGTATTACAATACATAGCAATAGATCAAATCTCAACAAGTGGAGATCAGGGCAACTTTTGGAGTAGGCTTTCTTCCACTCTGTGGGTCCTGGAGATGGAACTCTGTAGTCCTCAGGTTTGGTGGCAAGTGCCTTTACTTGCTAAGTCATCTCACCAGCTCTATTTGAAGAGTTTCAAAGTATAGTAACACTTGAGGTGAGAAGTTACTTGTAAATAAACTGCCTTCTGTAAAAATAACAGGAGGTAAGTATAACCAAAATTTGTTTTGAAAAAATTTTTTAAATCCTAAAGTGTTTGCCCTTCTTGCTTTGGCTTTGACTCAGTATGTCAGAATTGTTAATTTCCTAGGGTTCTTGTTTTTCCAGAGTGAGGTGGGGTGCCTCTGTGCTTTCTGCCAGTCTGTGAACTGTAACTATTAAAGATGATTATAGTTTCAATGAGCAGAGCAGTAAAGCTTATAAGCCTTATGCCTCATGATTTAAGTGTTTTGGCTCTATCACACCCAGTCTTCAATGACAGTAGTAGAACATACACACTTTCCTACTCTATGCACTGACCTCTTTTGTTTGATGTCTAACACATGAAAACCACAAATCATTATTTACTTTTCAGAATGCTTTCTAAGGTAGTGAGGTTGGTATAAGTTAAAGGTAATTGGTGTTTGCATTGTTAGCTACAGTATCCTATGATTAAATTTGCAAAATTGCATTTTTAAGGGCTGGGGATATAGCTTGGTTTGTTAGGTGTTTACCTACCTTACATGAGTAGGGCACTGGGTTTGAGTTCCTAAATAGGATAAAAAAAGAGGGGGATGTTTTTTAGATGGGGTGCTATATCTGATCTGTGCTAACTAGATGATGTGTGAAAGTCATTATGCAGACAAATAGATTAAGAAGAGTAAGTGACTGGTTTTAATTGATTGGTCATGGGTGTAAACTATTCAGTACTATGCTTCTGTCTCTTTAAAAATCTTTGGTTTGTTTATTCTGAAGCCAAACATCCTCCTATTAAAAGCATGTAGTATTCTGAATGTGCTTCTTCATCCAGCTTATATTATTTTCTTTTTTTGTCTTTTTAGTTGTCCTTATTGGAGATTCTGGTGTTGGAAAGAGTAACCTCCTGTCTCGATTTACTCGGAATGAGTTTAATCTGGAAAGCAAGAGTACCATTGGAGTAGAGTTTGCAACAAGAAGCATCCAGGTTGATGGGAAAACAATAAAGGCACAGATATGGGACACAGCAGGGCAGGAGCGGTACAGGGCTATAACGTCTGCGTAAGTTAATGGTTTTCAGTTCTGGAATAGGTTGGTATCAAGTGAATTGCTGACTTTATTTAGGTTTTGGGAAGGAACAGTAGCTCTCACTTAACTTTGCAAGATGTTCCAAGACCTTCCTTCAGTGCCTATAACCACAGATTGTGCTGAACTCTATATGTTTCTCTCTTTAAAATTCATTTTATTTTTATTTATGTTTTGCCTGCATATGTGTATGTGTACCATGTTCATGCTTAGTACACGTGGAGGTAAGAAGATAGTATCAGATCCATTGAAAGTATAGTTACAAATGGTTGTGAATCACTGTGTGGGTGCTAGAAAACAAACCTGGGTCCTCTATAACAGCAGCAAGTACTCTTAACTAACTGCTGAGCCATTGTTCCAACACCCTGTATCTTTTCTCTTAATAAATCCTTTTTTATTTGTCATGTCCTAATTGCTTTTGGAGGCCATTATTAAATAAACTAAGGGTTAGTTGAACACAAAAAAAGACCATAAATAATGGGAGGGCTACAAAGTGATTTTAGCAAGCAGTTAGTTTATATAGGATGGGTACATTGGACAAAAGAACAGGTCATGTGCTGGCCTGAATGAAGGGGAACACTAAGGAGTTTTGTCAAAGTACTTAAAATAGTGGCAATTTAAAGCTTATAAATTAATTTCTGGAATTTTCCATTTAATACTTTTGGCCTATGGATTACTAGGTATAAAACCTCATATAAGGGATGACTACTGTCTACCATATCTGGTGTGTGTGTGTGTGTGTGTGTGTGTGTGTGTGTGTGTGTGTATGTTTTGAGACTTAGTCTCACTTTGTAGCATGGTACTCATTATGTAGCCCATGCAGGCCTCAGACCTCCAGCACCCAGGACAGTTATGTACCACCACCCCTCATGTGATATTAGAATTTTTCAGAAATTTATTTACAAGCTTGTATTATTGTTTTTAAAAATATCTTTGTGTGTGTATTTGTGTGCATTCCTATGGATGAGTATATGAGAGAGCATAGAGGGCGTGTATGTTAGTGCATATGCATATGTGTTACTGCTGTGTGGATAGAGGTCAGAGGATAACCTTGGATGTTGGTACTCACCCTCTTCCTTGTTTGAGATAGACAGTATTTGTTGTTCAGTTCAGTGCTGTTTATCCCAGGATAGCTGGCCTGAGAACTTCTAGGATTCTCCTGTTTCAGCACCCGCCCCCCTCAATTCCCTCCTATCACAGTAGGAGGACCAGGATTATTGAGTGCTACCTTGTCAGCTTTTACATGGGCTCTGGGGATTTTGAACATCTAAGCAGATCTTCATGCTTGAATGGCGAGTGCTTTATCCACTGAGCCATCTCTTCAGCCATATACCATCAAGATTTGGGTTCTTTCTGGTGTTCATTTCTACTTGGTGATTGTCTTCTGATAGTTACATATGTTTCTGTTTGCAGATACTATCGTGGAGCAGTAGGTGCCTTATTGGTTTATGACATTGCCAAGCATCTCACATATGAAAATGTAGAGCGATGGCTGAAAGAACTGAGAGATCATGCTGATAGTAACATTGTTATCATGCTTGTGGGCAATAAGAGTGATTTACGTCATCTCAGGGCAGTTCCTACAGATGAAGCAAGAGCTTTTGCAGGTTAGTAATATAAACTCCACAATATTACAGTGCTTCTATATTTCTCCGTTTGAACATTATACCTCTCTTCTTTAACAATGTTCTACGTGAGTCTGAAAAGTAGTATGTCAAGGAGTTTTGAAGACTGACAAGGATGCACCTACTTAGAAGCTGAGCTCTTTGGGCTTCATATAGGATCCACTTATTTCTAGCTGCCCTTCTGGTAGAGGAAACTACCAGAAGAAAACAGCACTGCATCGGCTAGGAAGTCATGATGTTGTATTAGTGAAAATATTGTGAGTATTTTCCTGTAACTTTTAAATTTTTCAAATAGAACAGAATTCTGAATGGACATATTTCTGGCTATATAGTTGCTAGGGAGGATGATTGGGGTGGAAATAGTGGGATGTTGATAAGCTTACTAAATTTTGAATAGTTTCATTCATTGTTATTGGTGATATTTATATGCAGATGTACTTAAAAGTTATCAAATTTTTCTTACGGTTACTTTTAACTTACTGAAGTAAAAGAAAATAGTATTATTTAGGGTTTTTTGTTTGGTATTTTGAGATAATTTCTCATAAAGTTACCCAGGCTGGTCTTGAATTCCTGACCACGCTGAGTGAGGTCTTAGCCTTTTATTTTCCTTTTTGTGATTGTGAGCTTATCACATCTGCTGTTTTAAAGCTGGGCAGTGGTGTTGCATGCCTTTAATCCCAGCCCTCTTGGGGCAGAGGCAGGCAGATCTCCGTAAGTTCCAGGTCAGCCTGGTATACAAAGGATTTCTAGGACAGCCAAGGCTACACAAAGAAATCCTGTTTTGAAAAACGAAAAACCAACAACAACCACCAAAAAATATCTTGTGGAAAGTTGGGGAGGTAGGTCTATGGTAGAAGACTTGCCTAGCATTGTTGGGACCCTGGATTGGATCACCAATCACCAGCACTATTAAACAGCAATCAAAATTTACCTGAAAATTTTGTTTCTCTTCACAGAGAAGAATGGTTTGTCGTTCATTGAGACATCTGCTTTAGATTCTACAAATGTTGAAGCTGCTTTTCAGACAATTCTAACAGGTGAGACCTGTGTTGTCAGGTTACATCAGTATGAATGGGAGTTTTAGGAAGTGAGTTAAACAAATTAATTAGAAAACTGTTATGCCATCTGAAAATGAGTGTCATTAGAGAAAGACTGTAGCATAAGTTCCTTGATGTATATACAGTTACAATTCCTGCACATTGCACTTTCGTCATGTGAATTCATCTGGGGAAAATCCTTTGAAAATAATTTGTTCATTTCCTTGTGCTCAGACCATTTAGTCTATACTTCATAGTCAAAGGAATAGAGTTATTGTTCTTATGTATGTTCTTCCCTTTTTAAAATATACTTTCATAAGGTAAATACTGAGATCCTGACCATAGAAAGATACAAATGCCTTTTGAAGTTAGAAAGATTTTGGCAGGTAAGGTGGCTTAGCATGTAAGGGTACTTTCAGTTCTTCCAGAGCACTTGAGTTGTGTTTCCAGCATCCAGGTGGGGTGGTTCACACTGCCTGTAACTCTAGCTTCAGGAGATCCCGATGCTGGTACCTGTACACATGTGACAGACACACATGCACACACAAAATTCTTAAAAAAGAAATTAGAAAATCCTAGGGAAATTGCATCAAAAATTTTAAGTGAGAAAAAGACATAACAGAAGGAGTATATTCCTTGTAAACACCATCAGCCCAGTCTGCATATGGAAAGGTTTACATGAGTACATGGAAGGGCAAAGTTCATGCTGTTTTGGAATGTGAGTAACCAGGTCAGCTTCTTGAAAAAGAAGACATTTTATTTCTTCTGACTCATATTTACTTTGGCTTTATTAGAATAACCAAATTATTAGTACATTTAATCTATTAGGAAGTACTTTCATATATTGTCTTTTAATACACTTAAATTGTATGTTACTTTTAAGAACTTATGAATTAGAATCTAACCAACACATAGTAGAGTCGTATGTGGTGTTTTGATAAATTGATGTATAGAATTGTTTAGTTTTCTATTGTAATGTACCATGTTTTAATGTAGTATGTAGCACTTGTATTAGAGATGACCAGAATTTAACTTTTAAAAAGTATTCTTTAATTATTTAAAAAAAGTATGTGTAATAACCCTAGGAATTTAGATCATGAAGTAGAAAGCCTGATTCTTCCACTTATTTTTGAAGCTATAATATTGAGTAAGGTACTTATTCCTTCAAAGGCTTTAATTTTTTCACCTGTAAAATTTGGATATATTTTCAGAGGACCAGAGTTTGGTTCCCAGTGCTCATGCCAGACTATATAACCACCTGTAACCCAGCTCCAGGGGATCTGACACTCTCTTCTGGAATCCACATATACCTGAGAACAAATACACATAGATATACACATATGCACATAATTTAAAATAATCAGAAAGAGTTTCTGATACATTTTGATTACTATTTTCTTCATGAGAGAGCTTTTACTTTTCAATTTCTGGAGTATGATTTGATATGGCTTGACTTCATTTGTTATTGCTAGTTAGGGGGTTTTGTTGTTGTTTTGTTCAATTGTTTTATCTTTATTCCACAGAAAAGACTGAACTGTCACCTATTCTTCAGTAATAGTGTTATCCCAGAAGTATGAGTTAATGCTAGTCAAGGGCTTAGCTCTTCCTGGTACATAGCAAGCATTTGACAAATCAGTACTTAAGTAGCAATTAAGAAAAAACAACATGTTAAAATACATGAAAAAAAAAACCCAACTTTTAAGAATAATATAAATATTGGTGATTTGCACATATTTTATTTGAAAAAAAATTTTTGGTTGTTTTGATTTGTGTCTTATTTGGGGTTGCTATTATTACAACATAACATTGTGACCAAAAAGCAAGTTGGGGAGGAAACTTATTTAGCTTACACTTCCAGATCATAGACCATCATTGGAGGAAGTAAGGGTAGGAACTCAGGGTTGGAATCTAGAGACAGGAGCTGATGCAGAAACCATGGAGGCCTTCTGCTTGCTGGCTTGCTTCAGATAGCTTACTCAGCCTGCTTACTTACAGATCCCAGGACTACCATCCCAGGGAAGGCACTACCCACAATAGGCTGGGCCTTCCCCCACTGATCACTAATTGAGAAATTGCTTTACAGATGGATCTCATAGAGGCATTTTTCTCAAAGGAGGCTCCTTCCTCTGATTATTTTAACTTATGTTAAGTTGACACACAAAACCAACCAGTACAGTTTAGCTTAATTTTGTTTTGTTTTGAGACAGAGTTTCTCTGTGTATTCCTGGCTGACCTGGAACTCAGAGATTTACCTGCCTCTGCTCTGGAACGCTGAGATTAAAGGCATGCACCACCATTGCCAGCATGAAATTGTTTTTGATTATCTGAACAATAATCACTACTGAGCTGGAGGGGAATGGACAGTTTGTGGCACCAGCAGCTTTAAAAAAAAAAATCTGTTTTGAGTGATCTTGCTGCAGATATATATATATTATACTTTAAATGCCGGTTTTCCCTCTATAACCCCCCTATCCCATTCCCCTTCTCCTGCTTCTATGGGGGTGCCCTTCTACCCACTTCCTCCTGCCTCCCTGCCCTGGCATTCCCCTACACTGGGGCATCAAGCCTTGGCAGGACTGAGGGCTTCTCTTCCCAATGATGCCCAACAAGGCCATCCTCTGCTACATATGCAGCTGGAGCCATGGGTCTGTCCATTTGTACTCTTTGGGTAGCTCTGGTTGGTTGGTATTGTTCAGCTCCTTCAATCCTTTCTCTAAGAACTCTATTAGGGATCCCATTCTCAGTTCAATGGTTGGCTGTGAGCGTCCACCTCTGTATTTGTCATGATCTGGCAGAGCCTCTCAGGAAACAGCTGTATCAGACTCCTGTCAGCATGTACTTCTTGGCCTCAGCAAAATTGTCTGGGTTTGGTGGCTGTATATGGGCTGGATTTCTAGGTGGGGCAGTCTCTGGATGGCCTATGCTTCAGTCTCTTCTTCAAACTTTTTATGAATGTCTCAGTATATCGTCCTGTGAATATTTTTGTTCTTCCTTCTAAGAAGGACTGAAGCATCTGCACTTTGGTCTTTCTTCTTCTTGAGCTTCCTGTGGTGTGTGAATTGTATCTTGGGTAATCTGAGCTTTGGGGCTAATATCCATTTATCAGTGAATGCATAACGTGTATTTTTGGGGGGGCTTGGGTTACCTCACTCAGGATGATATTTTCTAGATCCATCCATTTGCCTAAGAATTTCATGAAGTCATTGTTTTTAATAGCTGAGTTGTACTCCATTGTGTAAATGTACCACATTTTCTCTATTCATTCCTCTGTTGAAGGACATCTGGGTTCTTTCCAGCTTCTGGCTATTATAAATAAGACTGCTTGGGCTAGAGAGATGGCTCAGTGGTTAAGAGCATTGACTGCTCTTCCAGAGGTCCTGAGTTCAAATCCCAGCAACCACATGGTGGCTCACAACCATCTGTAATAAGATCTGATCCCCTCTTCTGGTGTGTCAGAAGACAGCTACAATGTACTTAAATAAATGAATAAATGAATAAATAAATAAATAAATTAATACATAAACAATTTTTTTTTTTACCAAAAAGACTGCTATAAACATTGTGGAGCATGTGACCTTGTTATATGTTGGAGCATCTTTTGGGTGCCCAGGAGTGGCATAGCTGGGTCTTCAGGTAGTACTATGTCCAGTTTTCTGAGGAACCTCCAGACTCATTTCCAGAGTGGTTGTACCAGCTTGTAATCCCAGTAACAATGGAGGAGTGTTCCTCTTTCTCCACATCTTTACCAGCATCTGCTGTCACCTGAGTTTTTTATCTTAGCCATTCTGACTGGTATGAGGTGGAATCTCAGGGTTGTTTTATTTGCATTTCCCTGATGACTAAGGATGTTTAACATTTCTTTTGGTGCTTTTCGGCCATTTGATATTCTGCAGTTGAGAATTTTTGTTTAGCTCTGTCCCCCATTTTTTAATAGGGTTATTTGATTCTCTGGAGTCTAGCTTTTTGAGTTCTTTGTATATAATGGATATTAGCCCTCTATCAGATGTAGGATTAGCAAAGATCTTTTCTCATTCTGTTGGTTGCCATTTTGTCCTAATGACAGTATCCTTTGCCTTACAGAAGCTTTGCAATTTTATGAGGTCCCCTTTGTCTACTCTTGATCTTAGAGCATAAACCATTGGTGTTCTGTTCAGGAAATATTCCCCAGTGCCCATGTGTTTGAGGCTCTTCCCCATTTTCTCTTCTATTAGTTTGAGTGTATCTGGTTTTATGTGGAGATTCTTGATCCACTTGGACTTGAGCTTTGTACAAGGAGATAAGTATGGATTAATTTGCATGCTTCTACACAGTGACTGCCAGTTGGACAAGCACCATTCGCTGATCCCCCCCCCCCCCCCACTGGATGGTTTTAGCTCCTTTGTCAAAGATCAAGTGACTATAGATGTGTGGGTTCATTTCTGGATCTTCAATTTTATTCCATTGTCTACCTCCCTGTCTGTGTACCGATATCATAGTTTTATCACTATTGCTCTGTAATACAGCTTGGTGTCAGGGATGGTGATTCCCCCAAGAAGTTCTTTTATTGTTGAGAATAGTTTTCACTATTCTGGGTTTTTTGTTATTTCAAATGAATTTGCAAATGCTGCACATAGTTTTAAGCTTGCAATATTTTATTGAATATATAGTATGCCTACAAGTCCTACTTTCTTTTTGTTTTCCACTGTGTAGGCCAGGTCAGGCTTGAACACAGAGATCCACCTGCCTCTGCTTTGGAAGCGCTGAGAAGAAAAGCATGTGCTACTACACCTGGCCTAACTTTTAATTTTTTAAATCACATTTATTCATTTATATAAGGTATGGGGTTATAGTGTTCATAGTGTGGTAGCCAGAGGACAACCCCTTTTAGCATGTGAATCATGGGGCAAGTACTGAGGTCATCAGGCCTGGTGACAGGTCCCTTTATCTACTGAGCCAAAATGTAAAATTAATGGAAATGTTTTGCAGTAAATCCACACTTTATTTACATCTGAGTTGTCTGGTGGTGCTTTTAGAAGTAGTTCACTAGTGCCAAGGTGGGCTGATTGATTGCTTCAGTCCTGCCTTTCAGTGCATTTTTTTTCTACCTCAAGAGATTGGGGGTGGGAGCCAAACTATTAGGGATCTCTACTGGCTGATTTTGTGTCAGTTTGACTCAAGCTGGAGTTATCACAGAGAAAGGAGCCTCAGGTGAGGAAAATGCCTCTATGAGATCCAGCTATAAGGCATTTTCTCAACTGTTGATCAAGGTGGGAGGGCCTAGCCCATTGTGGGTGGTGCCATCCTTGGGCTGGTAGATGTGGGTTCTATATATAATAAAGCAGGCTGAGCAAGCTAGAGGAAGCAAGCCAGTTAGTAATATCCCTTCATGGGCTCAGCATCAGCTCCTGCTTCCAGTCCTGTCTTTCCTTGGTGATGAACAGCAATGTGGAAATGTAAGATGAATAAAACCCTTTTCTCCCCAACTTGCTTCTTGGTCATGACATTTTGTGCAGGAATAGAAATCCTGACTAAGACAGGATCCAACTCTGTCTTGAGCATGTCAGGCAAGCTCTGTCCCAGCTGACTTTCATCCCTAAGAGATGTTTTTAATCACTTTTCCATACCCTCTTTGCATTTTAACTTTATATTTTGGCAGTTAAATCTTACAGTAATAGTATAAAGAATTTGTGAGTACTTTTACCCCATTTCCTTAAGTATTAATGCCTTTTTTTCTTTCCATTTACCTTTCCCTTCCCTATGAAAACACACACACACAATACTATGTGCAAGTAAGTGCTGTACATATTACCCTTTATCCCTAAGTCTTTTTTGTTGTTATTGGATATTTACTAGAAACAAGTACTTTCTTTTTTATAATCCTAACATAATGATTTAAATCAATAGTATGATAATAACACATTAGTCTTTAGCTACAAACCTTACTCAGATTTTACTAGTTGTTCCAATTAATTAAAAAAAAAAAAGCTGGGATCATATCGTATGTGCTGTTCAGCTGTCTTGTCACTGCTTGACAATAGTTTCTTTAATTTTCCTTTCTTCATCAACTCTAGTATTTTTGAGAGGTACAAGCCAATTGTCATTTCTCAGATTGAATGTATTCAGTGTTTCTTTATGATTAAAATGCACATGTACAACTTGTGTCCATAAAGATGGTTCATAAAGGTTTAAGAGGCTCATGATAATATGTTTGTCTTACTCACTGGTAGTTCTAACTTTGAACTTCGGTTCATGTTTTTTTTACCAAGATTTCTCCATGTAATTAGTAAGTTCAAGGGAAATTTCTAAATTGAAGACTAAACTCTTAATTCTATGGTTGAAATAATTTTAATTAATGTAATATACTGTTTTTTAAAAACAATGCTAAGGCCAATTTGGTGGTGCACATCTATAATTCCAGTACTTGGGAGACTATATGTGTGTGAGGTCAGCCTAGACCATATAACAAGACCATGTCTCAAATAAAATAAAAATGAAGGGACTAAAATTACCAGGTATTAACTTCATGAGAATATTGGGAATTGTTAGTAATTTTATATTGCATTTTAATTTATTTCTGTTCATATATGTGGGCAAAAGAGTGGAGGTCAGAGGACAAATGCAGGAGGCCTTAGAGATGAAACGTGGATCACTTTTACTCATTGAACTATCTTGCCAGCCAAGTACTGAGTCTGTTTTCAGTAGGGGTAAAGGTAGCTTTGCTCTTGCTTGCTACAGAAAATGTAGGACTATCTCAAATGGGAATCTTTTTGACCTTCAAGAAATGTACACAATGAACAGCAAGTTTGAAAATTTTAATAAATAAGAAGCTTCTGTAGAGACTGACATGGAATTACCCAGGCTCCTGGGTTTTAAAAACTTTGCAGGAACTAAAGATTTTTTAAAATTTTATTTTATTTTGTGTATGCATACTTGAGTGTATGTATGTGTACTATATGCCTGAGGAGATCTGAAGAGGATGTCAGATCCCCTGAAACTGCAGTTATAGGTGAGTTGAGCTGCCTTGTAGGTGCTTGGAACAGAACAGTGTTCTCTGCCAGAGTAGCCAGTGGGTCTTAACACCTGAGCCATCTCTCCAGCACCCATGGAACTAATGAATTATAACCCTTCTCGTTCTTTAATTTGGAACAGTTGTATATAGTCTCCTTAGAATTATTTTGCCAGCCAATCCACTGTTCAGGTAGAGTAGAAAAACAGACTGCATGTCTCTTTAGGTAGCTTTGCCTTATATTTAAAACTATGATGTATTAGTATTTTACTTTGTGTTTAGATCTCCTATAAGAGATTCTGATGAAAAAATAGATAAAGCACGATTGCTTTTTTTCTAGTTGTTCCTAACCTTGGGCGTCTTGCAAAGGGACTGCATGGAAATTAACTGACCACATTCATTTGGTTCTAAAGGAGAACAGGCCCTTTAGAGTGTAATAAGGAATCTGCTTCTGACTTAGCCCATTACTGCCCCCTCCCCCATGCTGAAGTAACCCTTTATAATCAAACCCCTGCTGAACTGTTCATACTTAACTGTTTTCTTATCAAAGAAAATGACATACACAAGAGTCTTAAGTACATTAGTTGTGGAGTTCTTTTAGAACTGTTTAGACCAGATTTAATTTCTTTTGTTTATTGCCTTGTTAGTGTTTTTCAAAAGTGAATACATTTTTGGTGACCGGAGAAAGCACAGCAGTGGCACCATTTCTAGAAGAATCTAACACTTGTAGACTGTCATACAACACCACTCAAGTTTCTTGCTTTTTAATGAGATCTCTTTAATTATTTATCTCTCTTTCCTCTGAGAAGTCTCCCTTTGTTTCTCTTCCAGTATTGTATGCATTCATAATTTATAGAGGAGTTTCTGGTGTTTTGGATTTGTTTTCCTAAATCTTCAGAACAGCTTGTAAAGAAGTTAACATTTAACAGGGATCACATATTTAATGTTTTTCTTTTCTAATCTATCCAGTTAGGTATTAATGGACAATGTAAAGAGTGAATGGTATAGTTTAACCACTAGTTGATGATTATCATCATTCCTTAGTCACGAGCTTCAGTAAGGAACTCTTCTTCTGGACACATTCCCATTCCATTCTTTTCCATTTTCTTTTCCCTCCCTCCCTTTCTCCCTTCTTCCTTCTCTCCTTCCCTCCCTTCTTTTACCCCTCATTCCTTTCTTCTCTTCTTTGAGATAGTGTATCAGTATGTAGGGCTGCCTAGAACTTACTGAGTCGGTCTCAAACTCATAGAGATCCACCTACCTCTGTGTCTAAAGTGCTGAGATTAAAGGCATGTGCCACCAAATCTGGCTTTTTTTTTTTCTTCTAAGACAATTTTTAAAATATTTGTTTTCTGTAGTGGTGGGGCTCATTGAGTGCCACAGTGTGAGAGTGAAGGTCAGAAGTCAACTTGCAGGAGGTTGGCAAGGCTTTTTTTTTTACCAGGTAGCTTCTGGAAATATGTTCAAGTTTCTGGGATTGGGGAAAGGTACCTTTATCCACTGAGCACCTCACTAGCCATCTCTATCCAACCCCCCAATGAAAGACCTGGCAACACCATATCCTTTGTGTTCTTGTTTTTAAACTTTTAATTAGTACCTTGTCTTTATTGTATTCTTTCTTTACTGATGCTTCTTCACCTTTGAACCACTACCAACCTTCTCAGACAAATGAGTGTTTTTGTTAGTCTATTTGTGTGTGTGTGTGTGTGTGTATACATGTGCTCTCTGAATGTGTGCTTCATGTGGGTGGCTGGTGGAAGAGGTCAAAAGAGGAAGTCAGATGCTCCCAGAGCTGGACTTAGGACCAGTTGCAGGTAATTGAATTCAGATCTCTGAAGGATTAGCAGGTTCTCTTAAGCACTGAGCCACATCTCCAGCCCCACTTATTAAGTTACTGTTGCTCTAATTTAGGGAAATTTTTTAAAATTTATTTTTAATTTATGTATGAATACTTTCATTCATGGATGTGTATACCACATAATGTGCATAGTGCTCATGGAGGCCAGAAGGCATTGAATCCTATGGAATTGCAGTTACAGTAAGCAATCATGAGGGTACTGAGAACCAAACCCAGTTCTATAAGAGCAGTAAGTATTACTAATTGCTGTGTCATCTCCTCAGTACCAAGAAACTGATTCATCTCTTATTGTATGATTTCCTGCTTACCTAAAACAGAATAGCTTATACTAGCCTATTTTAGTAATAACCATCAATGTCTTGTTTCTGACCTGTAACCTTTTTTATTACTTTGAAATAAATCCCAGATAATAAGTCATTTCATTTGTGAATATTTCAGAATATATACCTAAAAAAATTGAGACTTAAATTCATAACAACACAGCCACTAAGAAATTCATAGTAATTCCTTATTACTATCTGTTATCTAAACAGTATTAAGCAGACATGACTTTTAAAAAATCAACAGTTTAAAATAGGAGCCAGATAATGTTTCATAATGTTGATACATTATAGTTGGCTGATGGTATTTTAGAACTCTTTTTTTTTTTTTTTTTTTTTTTTTTAGCCTTGGCTGTACTAGAACTCAATGTTAACTGGGTTGGCTTCAAACTCAGAGATTTGTTGCCTGCCTCTGCATTCCCTTACCCTGCAACTGAGTGCTGGGATTAAAAGCATGTACTACCTAGTCCAGCTTTTTTGGAACATTTTGACCGTGTAACTTTTCCTGTTTTGCTTTTTGTTTGTTTGGGTTTTTTTTTTTAGTAGTGTAATTTTAACATTTTATCTCATACGAACACACATGTTCTTACATAGCCACATTGTAGGTCGAAAATTAAGTATGTCTATAGTGTTTCTAATGTGCAGCTCTTATTCAGATTTTCCCAAGTGTATTAATAATACACTTAATTTATCTTCTGTGGAATTGCCTTTTGATGTTTTTAATGACAAGGTCTCACTATATAGCCCTGACTAGCCTGGTACTTACTATGTAGACCAGTGTCTTTGAACTCACAAAGATCGGTGTGCCTCTGTCTCCTGATTAAAGGCTGTGGCTCCATGCATATCCATGGGTTTTAATTTTTATTTAAATAGTTAGCTACTGTATCAGGTAGCAGAGATAGAAAATTTATACTTACTTGAATATGCATTTGTTCTATGTCTGCTTGAGCAAGAGTTGTTTTGTCAAGGACACATGGAACCTGCATAGTACATTGTGTCTTTTAACATTGTGTCTTTTAAAGTGCATCTTATCGGAAAGCTGATTATATTTGATTGCCCATTTGTAGAGTTTTCTTACTTTTTGATGATATTGCTTAAGAAGGAACAATGGGAAGGCAAGATGGAGGCCCTATGTTCTCTGTTCTTGAGAAGTAGATTGTTGTTTGGTTAGGTAGTGCAGTTCAAGGTCACTTTCCGTGAATTTACTGTAGATACTGGGAGACATTCATTTACTTGGGCAAGTAGTTCCTCAAGCATCAATTATGTGGAACTAAAGCAAAAAAAATAAAATAAAATAAAACAAATAGTTTTAGTCTTTAAAAGATTAATGTTTAGTGGAAGAATACAAGAAAAATCTTGATACATATCATGAAAGTAAAATAGTACAGGCATATGTTAAGATTATCTCTTTTGGGGCTGGAGAGATGGCTCTTTGGTTAAGACTGACTGCTCTTCCAGAGGTCCTGAGTTCAATTCCCAGCAACCACATGGTGGCTCACAACCATCTGTAATAGGATCTAATGCTCTCTTCTGGTGTGCATGAAGACAGCTACAGTGTACTCATAAAATAAGTAAACAAATCTTTTTAAAAATTATCTCTTTTGAATAATTAAGTATAACTTAACCTTAACCCCAGAGGTGGACAGTGGTAAACAGAGGGCCCTTTCTCTTATGATGCTCTTGGATTTTAATACGTTTAATATGTTCTACAGAGCCTAGAAAACAGCTAGGTATACCTGATAATGCAGATTTGTTTCTTCACACATTGTCAGTTTGTGTGGACTTTTGTGGAAGACTGAGTATATATTTTAAGGATTTAATTCAGATCTGTGCCCATAAATATGGCAGTGTTTAATGCACTTTAATCAATGGGTGAAGTTTTTTCTCCAAAATGGCAAAATATTGTTATTCTCCTTACTGTAACATACAATGTTAAAAATAATGCTTTGACTCTAGTTAATGGCTATTTGAAAATGAAACCATTTTGAGTCAAAAGTCTCCAGTAGTCCAGGCAGTCTTTTGAACTTGCTGTGTAGCTGAGGTTGGTCCTGAACTCCTTATTCTTCTGCCTCCACTTCCCAAGTGTTGGGGTCACAGATATGCACTACTGTGCTTAACCTAAAAATAAAAGGTAAATGTATATGTTTCTGTATATCTTCTGTATATCTTCTATCTCTTTTATACAAAGTCTTCATGGGTTTACACACACTGTTTCTGTTTCTTTTGTCATTCAGAGATATACCGCATTGTTTCTCAGAAGCAAATGTCAGACAGACGTGAAAATGACATGTCTCCAAGCAACAATGTGGTTCCTATTCATGTTCCACCCACCACTGAAAACAAGCCAAAGGTGCAGTGCTGTCAGAACATCTAAGGCATCTCTCTTCCCCTAGAAGGCTGTGTATAGTCCATTTCCCAGGTCTGAGATTTAAATATATTTGTAATTCTTGTGGTCACTTTCTGTGTTTTATTACTTCCTTACACTTAAGAATCTTCCCATGTCTTATGTCTTTGATTTGGCTTTATAAAATCCTCAATTTTGTCCTGAATGACTGCAGTTCTTTTTCATGCTATGGCTTCTCTAGCCTTAGTTTAATAAACTGAATGTTTGAAGTCCTCAGTTATTGTTTACTCTTCATCATGGAAGCCTGTCACTGTAGGACAGAATAGAACTCGATCACTTGAAGTTCAGACCTATTTGTCCTGATTAAATCTAAGACAACCTTAGAAATAAGCTATTGTTTTGCCACAGAGCAGCTTATACAACATTCTTCTCAAAACAGTACATATTTTGACAGATCTAAGGATTGCCCTGTAAACATAACAGCATTTTGAGAGCTTGAAGATTTTCCATTGTGGAAGTCAGTTTCTAAAATGCCTTAATAGGTCTATGTTGTAAATTTTTTTCTTTAGTTTTTATAAGCATCAAAGATGATGGGGATTTTTTTTTTTTTTTTGGAAAAGAATTAATAAATACAAAGGACTGTTATGATTTGCATAGGGTGTGGTTATGTGGTCAAAGTTACCCTGCTGCCTGATAGTCTAGTGGACTTCTGTCTGTGGTGTCTCTGTCGCAGTGATCGGCAGCTAGAGTAGCTTAACCAGTCTCCTCTCCTAGCAGTAGATTGTGTGGTATCTTTATTGGTCATGCAAGAACTAGCTTAATGCTGGTAATATCACATTTTGAAGTATTAATTTTGATTTTAAACCCATCTAGTAAGTGAAATACAGCCTAATTTTATCACCATATTCACCAACCAGCATGGGTAATTATTTTAACAATGCTTATATTTGAATTCTGCAGTGTATAATGGAATATAGTTCAATTAATTCTTTGGTTTTAGTATGTCTAAAGAATACAGTGAGAAGTTAATTTATGCTCAAGTGGTACCACTTAAAGGCATGTGTTCTTTTAGTATGTAAAATGAAATAGTACCTTGAATTTAAGTAGGATGTACTTAGGCATTGTAGGGTCCTGAAATAGATTTTTCCCACTACATAATTGAAATCAGTGGAGCAACTAGTTTCACATTCAGAAATGTACACACTAAAACTTAGTTTTACTTCCTTGTGGATAATATTAAGCACTTACTCTGAAGTTTTCTGAAAGTTAACTGCAAAGACATTATTAAGGATGGTGGGATACCTGCAAAAACTGTGGGCTTGCATAGATGACTATGTTTTATGATTAAATCTTCTGTCTTTTGCAGTGCTCATGATGTGTTGGGAGCACGGAAGGCATTGCTATAGTCAGTCATTTTGTTTTTCTTTTGTAGTTGTTATTTTAGTGTATTGGTTATAAAGATACTGTCTATTTATAAATTGCTACTTTGTATTTTATGCATGCTCTGTATTTTGACTTTTTTTTTTAGCTATTGATTGGAGTATATGCTCATTCTAATAAACAGTTATAGGGGGACTATTTCCAGTGTTGTCAGATTACATTTTTCTTCTGAATGCTTTAGATGTAGCCATGAAAAACTTGTTTCTGATGAGTGAGAAGATAAGTTCTTGCATTTCGAGTAAACTTGGATTGGGGGCAGCAGTCAGTTCAGGGAGACTTCAGATTGTACTCTTGGGAAAAATATTTCTAAAAATGGTGGTGACACAGTCTCTGTACTTTTCTAAGTCTCACTAGACAGAGGAAAAGCTTCCATCTCTATTAAAGTTTACAGTAAATTTATAAAATAAAACTAAGAAAAAAGGAACTATGTAGTGAATGAAAATGTCTGAGAGTAGTTTTTAATTTTTTTTTCACCAAGAATAGATTTAAATGCTACTTGCACATGGTGGACTTTGGGAGACCTCCAGGCAACATTAGGTATTCGAAAGTGACTTTGTTTGCATGTCAACAAAATTTATGCTTAGTTGGATCTCAAGAGATAAACTGTCCCAAATAAGAAACACTGCAGTTTTACTTACTTGGACAATTTTAGGCTCAAGGAAGTTCAGAAGTACTTTGGTGCTTGACTCTACTGTTCATTAGTGTTAACTTTAGATGTTTTCTTAAACCTGTTATATTCTCCTGAAATGCCAGTTACCCATCATACCCTGTCTTTGTTACTCAGAAATGCTGTGCCTTTTCTTCATAGTTGTCACTATGTCAGGATAAGTTATTTTTAGCCATTCCAGTGAGTATGCTAAATTAGAATTGTAAGCAGAGGTTTTGACCAGAATGTTCTTTGCCATAGATCCTTTAAATCATGTATCTGAGCTAGTTTTGGTTCTTTGATTGTTAGGAAAATGAATACTTTAATTTTTGTCATTACTGACTTGTGTTTATAAAATCCAAGTGGTCTCAATGGTTTGAGCTACTGTGAAAATTAATCTCCTTAATCTATTATAAGGAAAAAAAGGTATACTATTTGAACATATTTAGCCAACATGAAAAGCAGAAAAGGTTGGATGATTAAAATTTTATTTATGTTAGTTTTCAGTTTATAGAATTTTGTAAAATATTATTAACTAAAGAGAAAAATGGATCATAGTCCTGAAGAAAATTCAAAACTGCCAGTCATGTTTTTTATGGCAGCATCCAAGAGGCAAAGAGGGTGTTCAAGTTCAAGGCCCTGGGCTGTATACCAAGCTGTAGACACCTGGAGTCATACAAAGAAACACTATCTCAAAATGAAACCAAACCAAAATAAAATCTGGCTTTTGTTGAGGGGGGAAAAAGGACAAAGAGACAAAGGCTATGAAAGAAGACACTTCTACATACTTTTAGGAGGTAGGGAAGTATCAGAAAGGACATAGGGCATCCTGACAGGATGCCAAAGAGAAACAACCTGAGCTTTCTCCTGGTTGAATACATCACCAATAGAGCAAGTTGCCAATCTAATAATATTTTAAAGAATAGTTTTGTTCTTCTATATTGTAGGTGGTGATAAAATGACAGTGCATGCAAATCTCATTGAGAGAACCTTAACTTGGAGATGACTTTAATTAGCAGTATCCATATTCCTGAAAATTGGAGGATAGAGTGTTTGGAAGAACATTGTATCCCAGGCAGGTATTAGAAAAATGTGCTGAGCTGGGCAGTGTGGAGCGCATCTTTAATCACAGTACTTGGGGAGGCAGAGGCAGGCAGAACTCTGCATTCAATGCCAGCCTGGTCTACAGAGTGAGTTCCAGGACAGCCAAAGTTACACAGAGAAACCCTGTCTCAAAAAAAAACCAAAAACTAAAAAGGGGGGTGGGAGAGAATGTGCTAGATTATACATCAGTTAAAAGATTGAACCAATGGGTCTAACACAGCAGTTGGCTGCTTGGAAAAGAAGGGTTGTAATCCCAGCTCTTGTCTGTTTTATCTCTCTATATCCTTTGAAGTGATGATATTCTTGATGTGACTGAACTGGATTATTTCTGGGTCGTGTGTAGGTATTAAAATCAAATTTAAAATTCTAACTTACATATTAAATTTAAGAAATTAGTAAAATATCAGGTAAATAAATACTTTAGAAAAAATTATTTTGGTCTTAACATAATAACTTTATAAAATCATTTATCTCCATGGTAATTCTCATTAAATAAGTTGCAAGTTTTAAGGACATTTAAAAAAATGTCAATTTTAATAATGAGTCAGGATATCAGCTGTGAAGGGAGAAACATTTGATCAGCTGCTGAGTCAGTTATAAATTGAGAACGCTTTGTTTTATGTTTTTCTATTTTAAAAAAGAAACTGGTTTGGTTTTGTTTTATAAGGTAAGATCTCATGTAGCTGAGGCTGGTCTGGAACTCATGATACTCCTGTCTTCACCTATACAGTTTTGGGATTGCAGTTATGGGCCATTGCACTTGGCTTGCATTCTAGAAGAGAACTTTAAAAACATCTTGCATACTTTGTAAGAATCCATTTCTTTCATAGGCCTCTACAGAGCTAGCTCTATGGTATTAGTGAGTAAGCGAGGTTTGATGGCATATAGCACTTGGGAGGTAGAAGCAGGAGGATCAGGAGTTGAAGACTCTTCATGTATCCCATCCCTCAATAAGACAAGCAAAATGCTTTCCAATATGTAGGTTAATGTTATTATGTGTGTGCACATGATTAAAAAAACATTTCAGGGCTGTTGGTGTGATCTAATCATTAAATTTATTCAAATTCCTTTTCTTACCATTTCTTAGGCACAGGACTGATTGGTAGTTAACAGATATGAACATAGAATGTTGTATCTATCCTTTTGTATTTTTGAGTTTGCAGAACCTAACTTTTCCTCAAACCATAGACTCTCGGGATACTCTTATCTCATTTCACTGAGGAGACATCCTACTTCTAGCATCCATTGCCTTACTGACAAGCTCTAGTCACTCAGACATTTCCCCTGATCTCTGAGGAAGTGGTGTGGTTCTTTTTCTTTAAGGGGTTGCTGCCCACTGTACCAGCTGCTATGCCAAATCCTTTCATCACTGAGGTCCAAAAATGTTATAGAAACACAGATACAGGCATACATTCCATGTACTCATAATCTACACTTATGTCTATACCTGCCTGACATAGGACAACTTAAGAAGCAGCACTATTTCATTTGAAAAAAAATTATTACTTTTATTTATTGGGTGTGGGATAGGGCATGCACAATACATGGTTGGAGGTCCAGAGAACAATATGAAGGAGCCCTTAACTAGTTTTATTTCCTTTTGAAACATTAAAGTGGATACATAAATAACAGTACTATGTAAGATCTGTGGTTCCCATACTTCCTCTTACCCAGGGCTGTAGGGCAGACAGTTTGATAGGTAAGCAGTTGTTTAGATGGCTGGTGCTAGAATGAGGAGGGAGTCTGTCAACTGAAGTCAAGAGCAGAGTTTCAACCTGTGTGGGGTTGGTTTGGACCACTGTTCAGTGCTCTGTAAGTCAAGGAAGAAACTGCATAATCAGCAGTTTATTTCTGCCCTTTTGTAATCACATTGTAAGATCCACAGGGAGGAAATAGATTTTGTTCGTGTTTATATTCTGACAATTAACTATTCTATATTAAAATGACACAGAATTGTAATTATATAATTCTATAAGTGTATACATAAAACTTTGTAAAACACAAATAACATAGTGATCTCCAATGTAGCCATCCATTAATCCATCCTTAAGAGGTTTTCAATCTCCCATTGTTGTACTGATCAGATGAGCTCTTGTGTCTTCTTTCTCAGTAGGTGAATGACTCCTGTAGTCATTGGTTCTTGACTAAATTTATAGTACTGATAATATTCAGAGACTCACAGAGTATAACTTTACCCTTTGTTCACTAAATGTGTCAACCTCCAGCCCTGGAGAATTACCTGTTCTCCTGAATGACACTTCAATTCTGAGTAGCAAAACCATATTATTCTTGGTTAAACATTATACTAAATTGAAATAACTTTGTGTGTATGTGGTATGTTTGTGTTGTGTGGTAGACAAGGTGGTGGTGGTGGTAACTGAACTTGGGGTTTCACACATTTAAGTAAGTGTTCTGCTGCAGAGCTAACATTTCCAGCCATTTATTTTAGTTTGACACAGGTTTTCACTAACTTGCCTAGACTAGACTAGCTTTGAATTCCAGACCCTTGAATTCTCAGCCCTTTGAAGGACTAGGATTGTTGATGTGTTAACCCATACCCAACCTAAAATAATTTTTAAATATCACATAAGCCTTGTGAACTGACAAGTTGGAATATTTTGAGTTGACTTAGTGTGAGGATACTATATATATATATACCTTCGAAAGTCTGAAGAGCCAATTAAACTTAATTCATTTCAGACGTTATTATTTTTTTATTTACTTATATTCGTTTGGGGAGAGAGAGAGAGAGAGAGAGAGAGAGAGAGAGAGAGAGTGTGTGTGTGTGTGTGTAAATCGGAGGACAAAGCTTGTACCTTATACCTTATAGGTCCTGGGCATTGAACTCAGGTCATCATCTTGCCAGCCCAGTAAACTATTTTTTTGACATCTGTATTTTCTTCTAAATTTTTGTGATGCTGGGAACTGAACCCAGGGCTTTGTGGTAGGCAAATGCTCTTATCACTGTCTGAGCTTTGTTTGTATTTTCTTAAAGAATAATACTGCTGCCTTTTATGTTTTGTTTTGTTTTTTTTTTTTTTTAAATAAAATCTTCTAGCCTAGGCTACTCTTGAACTCACTATGTAGCCCAAGCTGCTTCAACTTGAAACT
Source organism: Micromys minutus (assembly GCF_963924665.1). NCBI lineage: Eukaryota > Metazoa > Chordata > Mammalia > Rodentia > Muridae > Micromys > Micromys minutus. Next base: position 54,853,488 of record NC_137985.1, on the reverse strand, counting down.
CTCCTGCCTTAGCCTCCTGAATAATGGGATTGCAAGAGTATATGGCACCATGCCCTGTCTTCACTGTTGTTTTGAGACAGAGCCTCACGTTGTAGCCCTGGCTGGCCTGGAACCCTTGCCAGTCCTCCTGCTTCAGCCTTTCAAGTGCTGGAATTATAGTTGTGAACCATCATGACTACCCTACAGCTGCCACCCCTCCCACACACACACATTTTAAACCCAGTTATGTGTGAAGATTTGCTTTAAAATGTCCTAAAGCGGACACATATACTAAACTCTATTAGTTAAAAGCTATTCACTGGATTTATATAAATTGGGTAGTTTTTCACTTGCCCTTTGTTCCACTGGAGTATAACATAAGCTGTAGTAGTTGTATTTGAGTACACATCCTTGGAAAAATAGATACCTAATATTGGTGTGAATAGGATTTTAAAATACTTAACATGAGTTAAGGAAATCCCATTTGTTATTTTAAAAGTAACATTTTGCTTCGGTTTTCAAATATCTATTATAATTTTCATTCTTCCAGCTGCTTAACCATACCAAATGTAGGTTAGTAGTGTCTTAAACATAAAATGTAGTGTGTAACACAACAGTAGGCATTCTTATAATGTTAGTTTGAGAATCCATTTTATTTTGTATAAGGTCCATCCTCTGCACAGTGAACAAATATATTACAAATCTGTGGTTTAAAAAAGTATTGCCATTTCATAGTCTCTCACACTATTGTACAATAACTGTTTTCTTTGTCTGACTTGTATACATATTAATTTACTGGATTGAATTTTTCATTTTGAAAAATAATTGAGCAGATCTTTCCAAATAGAATGCACAGCACATATGTTGAGGCTGACCACAAACCTGTTTGTGATTGTTAGACAGACGTTTCTAACAATTGCTTTGCATGATCAAAATGTCCTAGTGCTATCTCTTAGCTATGTGAAGGCTGCTGCTGTCACCATACTTAATCACGTCTTTGCCCTTTCCCTTTTCCTCTGTATGCCTGACTGAACTATGTTACTTGAAATGTTGTAGAGTGCTACACTTGGAGAGTTGTTAGAGCTCTGCTCCCACTCTTGTGTCTCTCTTCTTTCATGTGTGGGTAATAAAGGCGCCCGAAGAGGGCAAGTGACTTAACAAGAGTGGTGCCAACTTCTCTTGACTTGATGCTCTAGCCATCCACCTCTTGCAGGATACTCCGTGCAGAGTATAGTTGGCAAGAGAGAAGCGAGACTTGGAATTTGCAGGCTGCAGCTTGCCAGGTAACAGTTATTGTACATGCAGGATAAGGGAAGAAGATAAAGCCTGGGATTGAGACACTTTTCTCCTTGCTGGTTGGACTTTGCCATGCTTCTTCATCTTTCCTTCACAAAGATAATAGAGCATTTGTGGCCCTGAAATACTGAGGTGAGTCTCTTAACTACATTTGTTTTTTATACATAAGTATGAGAAATATTAACTTAGGTCTACCAATAATTTACTAATGTTTCTATTTTAATAAGGCTTTTGGGAAAGTTTACTATTGCTGATCACTCACTTCCATGCACACATGCAGCATTCATGTATGTGTTCTTCTAATGCTAATACTGGCTTATGCCTTGAGTGAAATGAGCAAAGAGATTTGCTCATATATTTATTTTCTTTCTCTTGCTGATTATTACTCAAACTAAGGTTATTATCCCCACTTCTGTAGCAGTATCTAGCTTTACAGCCTTCTAGTCCCTCTTCTGTAAACCCTTTTTAGGTAATTTTTACTAGCTCTAGACTCTTATTCCTCTTAAGAACATGGGATGGCCATTAACTTCCAGCTTGCCCTTTCTGTTCTTAATTCTTGTGAAGAGGTCCTATAGGACCATTCAGAATTTTCCAAGCCTCAGTTTACCTGCTGTTACCTGTGCAGTGGAAGTATCTGAACAGGAGATTGAAAGCACCAACTAATGAAATACATATTTGCCCATCTCAGGCAGTGGGCGTTTATGTTTGTTTTTGTTTTACATTTATTTCATTTAGTTGCATTAAAAATATATGCTAAGCAACATAAGCTTGCCATGCCCACATTTGTATAATTTCTTCTACACCTTTAGATTCCATACTACGTCCAGCACAATCATAAACAAGTCAAGGAACTCCAGCTAAGTAACTTGGGTGATCCAAATAGATGTTGGGGGAAACTTCATTCTTAAAAGCCTATGCCTTTTTTATGCTACTGGTGATTGCTCAGTAGGCAAGGCCTCTCCTAACTGAGCCCTGTGACTTCTTCATTAAAACCCCATCTTGGTTCTCTGGTGCACACAGAATGACTCAGGTGTTGGATAAACCAATGCAATGCAGCCAGGCTGGGACTGGCATTTGTTATTCTTGAACTTTGACATAGAAAAATTTGGTAAGGCTGGCATAGAAATCATTCCAGAGTGAATGAAACTGCTGCTGTTTTGAAACAATTACTTTTCTCTTTCTGTTTTGCCTGTTATCACTGATAGGGCAGAAAAAAGTAAACCTGTCTTTATTAAAGAATTAGGCTATATTTTAAACTCTGATTGAGGCTGTTATAATTTGATGGGCCATACCTATATGAACAGTTCACAATAAATGTTAGAACAGTTTATGTCCACATACTAATTCCCTTAGATATTGAAACAGATGTTGAGGTTAACAACAATCAACAACACATACACATTTCAGGCACTTTAAAGTGTACCCCTCCCTTCCCCAATTTCCTTTTCCCCCTAGGAAAGTTTGCAGAACCTAAGCTACATGCTTTTTAAGCGTTGTTTCAGAATATTAAATACATATCTTTTAGCTGATGTTGATGAATAGTAGTATCTTAAATGTTCTAAAAATTATATCCAGGGCTTTTGGGGCTGAAGGTTGATGGGTTTTGCCTTTGTGAACAGACTTTCTTGAACAGTTACCCCAATTCCGTTTGGAAGTGCTTCTTTCAATCCAGGTGAAGGAACTAAGAACACACAGCTCAAGGCAATCTGAACTGATATTTCAGGTCACGGATTGTCTTCTTTCAGAGTGAGAAAATAGAAGAGCACACTAAGAGAGAAGCGTATCCCTCTTACTGCTTGTCCTGGGAGGGCCCATGGGCAGAGCTCTGTCTTACTGGGAGGAGGTCATAGTGACCAGGAATATGGCTGTTCCTAGGTAGGTTGTATGGATTCTGGATATAGCTGGAGTTATGACCTCGGCCTTCTTGGACCACACTGACTGTGGGCTCTAAGGAATATAGTGAAAATGAGTTTAGAGAATAGATTAGCTTTGTTGTCTTGATGGGAGGGAAGAAAGTTATGTTCAACTTGTTGGGGAGAAGAACTGTAGGTATATGTATACATCTGAGAAATAGGATGGAGGCTTGTTCAAGAGATGGAAAAGCCTAAGAGAATGTACTGTCAGAATCCCAGTCTCTCTGCTCAACAAGAGATTCAAGATGTCCTAGAGGTGTGGGTCTTATGAGTGCATCTAGGATCATAATTGAAACTGGGGAAGGTATAAGAAGTGATTTAGAAACTTATAAACGACTATTCTGATTGTTTTCTTTTTTAACCTTGGATTTGTATTAACATTAGTTGAAGTGTTGTGTACTGTCTCCACCCTCACCGGTTTTACTGCTTATCAGTTATGATTTGTAAGCTGGGTGGCTCAAGATTTTGGTTTCCTGTATTAGAGGGAAGGGCAGTCCTGGGACAGAGTTTCTCCTCAGGTTCCTTCAAATGCAACCAAACAGAAGGGTGTGTTATGGAGATAGAGTGGGTGGAGGAGGGCTTGTTTTCACTTGAGATGCTGCACTGTTGCCCTGGTTCTGCCAAGTTATGTGAGACACCTACCAACTTCATATATATTTTTATTAGATGTTGACAAGGATGGCACATCTGTGTATGGAGACCCCATGTGCACAGGTGACTTCATTTCTACATAACTGCTTTCTGGCAGCTTGCAGGTGAGGATGGGTGGGTCCTTAATTGTGGCGTAAGGGTTTTCGCTGCTGTTCAAGGAGCAAGTACTAGAGCTGCACACAGACTCTTTCATGTAATCTGCAAGGCAAGAGAGATCTCTTAGGACAAACAAGAACATAGGATTCATTGAAATACCAGAAACAGACATCAATTTTGTGTGCTTTCAGGGTACTGGGGCTGGAAAAGATCATGATACTAAAAGATTAAATCTTGTTAAATGTCTTAAAGTATGCTTTATCAGGCATTCTTTTCTCACCAAAAAAAAAAAAGTTATGTTTTTAGAGGACAAGAAAACAGCTGGTTATTGTCACTAGCTCAAGATATTTACAGTGTATTTTTGTATGGCTTAGTTTATGCAAATGTTCTCTTTCCTCTAATGGGGTGGAAGCCCATACAGATACAGTAACTTGGCAAGGGTGATAAACTAATTAATAGCACTGCAAAGCTAAGACTTAAGTCTATGCTCTGGGACTTCTTTGCCCTATATATTTTTTTTTTTTTTTTTGAGTTCTAATGACTAGAAGTTTTGGTTCAGAAGCAGCAGCATACATGTCTTTCAGTGTGGATGTCAACAGTTTGGCAGCCTTAAGCAAATAGCAGCATCCCTGTCTTCCAGGAGCTTGTGCTTAGAGTAGGCTAACTGAAGTGTAATCGCTATTAAAAAGCCCCCGTCTCAAGTTGGCCTTTGAAATCTAGCTTTGTCTCTGCTTGAAGTACTGTGTAGGCTCATCTCACCCAGTCCTTGGTTACTCTTGAGTCCTGCTCTGTTGTTCAAGGGTGCAGAGTGATGTTAACAAGAGATGGTGACAGAAGCTCTCCTGGGGGAAGAGTTCCCTTAGTGTCTTAGAGTCAGAGAAGAAGGGACTCCCTCCTTCAATTGCTACTCTCCTTCCCTTTGAGGGTGATGATCTGTCTACACATTCTAGGACATGCCTGGAAAAAACAATAAATTAGTCTGACAGTTGTGACCCTTTGCTGTGAGACACTGACAGGCAAGGTGTCTGGAAATAACCCTGAAATGACTGGAGCTTGACAGTCAAGTGTGACCTAAAACGCCTCTCACCTTTAAATGTCTGTGAAAGTCAGTTGGTGAAATTCTTAGGGAATCTTCTAGACAACCACCACAGTTTACATTTCAGGCTGTTGTCATCTATGCTCCCTGCCCCACCTTGTGATTTTACTGATACTGAAAACCATGTGAAAGCCATGTGACTCAAGAGGAACTGGCTGTGCAGTTGTCTCACCAGTGAGTGCCATTTATTCTGAAATCAGGTAGCTCTTGTTCTAACGGGCAGCGCTCCTTGGTTTTGTGTAGAACTGGATTCAACTGTTTGCTTCAGGTAGAGCAGCAACTTTTCCCCTTCCTCCTGCCTCAATGCTTATGAAGAAATTGAGACTTAGAGTGGGGAAGTAAACTCCTCAGGGTCCCACTGCCTTTCAGTTTAGTTAACAAGTTGGAAGAGAGGTTGGCTTTAATCTGGTTGGTAGAAGGCTGACCTTTGTAGCACTTGACTCAGGAAAAATTATCCTTGCTAGATAACAAGCAGTCTTACCCAGTTCTAGTTAGGACTGAACAGTACATAAATAGGTTCTACTTCTGGTGGAAGCCTACCCATGTAGAAAAAGGCAGCCTGGGTCCTGCATTACAATTTGCCTCAAGCCATCTCAGTTTGCCTTGCAGTACTTCCTTAGCACAGGGGAGTGATGTAAACCTGAGAATCTCCCAGTTCATCCCAATATGGTTGATTTAAACTCATCAGGCAGTAAGAGAGGATCAGGGTTTCTTGTTTGAAAGCTGTTGATTACCTATCACCACTGTCTTGATTGCAAATTTTGTGGAACTGAAGGATAACCTATTTTGTTTAACACTGGAATGAGTAACCTTCATTCCAGTTAGGTTAGGTGTGATTTGGGAGGCAAAAGCCAGCTGGGTTCACAGCCAGGCTAGCCAGAGCTTTATTTATAGTTAGACATCATCTCAAACCAAACAGAAAGAAACTTTGTACCTTACAAGGTGGATTGGGGGGGTGAGCAGGATGGGACTGCTATTACTGTTTAGAAATGAGGAAACCAAAGTTCAGTTTTTTGGTCTAATGCTTAGTGCTTAGGACTCAACCACTGTCTTATGTGACAATCACAATTTCCCCCTCAGAAGATCTAGTTACCCAAGTGTAAGCTCTTTACAGCTGCTTCAGTTTATCATTCTTAGCAATACCAAGGCCTGCTGAGATGGCTAAACTTCAAGCTTACTGACTAACAGACTAACTGAGTAATGAGAAAGCCTTAAAGCTTCACCCAGCTGTATTTCAATTGGAAAGTGAAACAGTGGAATGCTCTCAATATTTGACTAACGTTTGAATGTTAGCTTTTATCCACTTTGGTGTATTCCTTTTCCTGAGCTAAGTTGGAGCTGGCAGGAGATACTAGGTTCAGAACCAAGGGTCTTCTCAGGGTTTGCAGGCCAAGACAGGATGGAAAATCCATGGAGAGTAGTAATTGTGAAGAGTGCTGAGTTATCCCATTTTTCCTGAGAACTGGAGGGGATAGGGCAAGGCAAGCTGGAAAACTCAGCTTCAGGAAGCCAACCTTTTCTCTTGTTGAGTCATCCACCTGCCTGCTATGAGTGAGGGCAGGGTGAGGGCAGGGTGTGGGGAGAATAACCAGCTGGGCTAGAGTACTTCCTCATCCTTTCATAGCCATGCCCACTCTAGTGCCTTCCTGTCAGGGCACTGTGCAAAGAAAGGGGAACCCTGCAGTCTTCCAAGTGCCCCTGCATTTACTCTCCTTGTTTCCTCCTCTGAACCATATGTAGTCATGCATGTTATCACAGTCAGAATGAGTTTCTGAAATGAACTTTTTTTTTAAGGAAGCACAAGTCTAGAGAGAAAGAGTCCCCAAAGTTGCTCTATGAATGATCTGAACCTATTAAGGCTTAATATCAATTTAAGCCCCAATTTATTCAAATGTAGGTGGAAACCCAGGCATTAAGTATCTGTTGCTCACCTCTGAGCTACTGCTATCATTAGGAGGCCTGCTGCTTCTGTTCTTGGGATTAACTTGGCAGTCTTCACTTTAATGTTCAGAGAATACAGCCAGCCACAAAAGGAGTTTTCAGGATGTTAGTGGCTTCTAAATTTCTAAGAACCTAAGTTTACTTGGAGAGGCATGGAACTTAGATGGCAGGAGAACACAGGTTGGGGGATGACAATGCAGCTCTAGAATTCCCAGAGGATGAAAAAAGTGGATTTTTTGTCACACTTTGAAAGCATGACAGACAAGGATAAACGAGATAATTTATTGTACAGTCATATTGCTGAAGGGGAACGGGAGGACAAGGTGCTTAACTGTGTCAGCAGTCTCCTTCAACCTCCCAGGGTGACAGAGTTCCCAGTTACAGAGAAAAAAGTGGATGCTACCTGAATTAGAACTTCTAACATGTCAGAGTTACAAGGGGCCTTAGAGGTGGTACTACTACAACTGTGCTTTTTAAAAAGGAAGAAGCCAAGACCTACAGATATTGCTGTGTCCAGTGAGCACCATACAGTTGAACTAGAACCCAAATATTTTCATTCTCTGTCTCCCCCCACCAAGTTTGGAAAACATCCAGACTCTTTAATAAGTCTTGCTGAGTTTGGCCTTGCCCTTGTTGCTTTAGGAAATAGTTTAAATTGGTGACATGAAGTAGCTGATCCAGATGTTTGGGAAGGACTGTCCCATGTGTTTTATAAGCTTTTCTGTAAAGTTCTACACTAATATTTTATTTGCCTTTCTTTGAACTCTTATTGTGTCATGTTGGCTCCCAACAGTTGATGGTACATTTGCCCACATAGTTCTCTCTAATTTAAAAGTTGATTAGAAGCAGTGATGAATCTGGCTGCTTGCCTGTGAGAGCCTCACATGAACTCAGATGATCCCATTAAGACAGGAATGCAATGATGAAGGCAGAGACTGGCTTTCATTGGCTTTTTTACATTTATGGTTTAGAGTTTAAAAGTAGTGACCCGAAACACCATGCACAGGATGGCAGGGTGTGCTTGTGCGCTAATCTCAGGGCCTGTCTGAGCTATTCTCCATTGAGTCATACTTCTTCACAAGGCCTCAAAGGCTCTTGGAAGAGCTGTGTAGTCCCTATTCTATACTGAGAAAGAAATTGAGGCTTTGGGTCACAGTGACTAAGTGGTACAATTGTTCTTCTGTTGGCAGCCTCACATACCAAAATGGTGTTTTGGATGGTTTAAGGTAGAACCCTCAGAAACTTGCCATAATAAATCTTCCAGGGGATTACTGCCTGTGGGCTGGCTTGGAGTTTGGTAATGACCTCCCTCCTCAGTCAGGTCTCCTGGGTTTTATATATCCTAAACCAAGCTGGTGGTCACTCAGCCTTGATGTTCTCTTGCTCATTCCACTTCTGATAGCCATTTTCCCATGAGTTGTACACAAGTTGCTCTCCTTGTTAGGAGATGGCCATGCTAGGTCTGAAAGATCAGAACAGAAACCTGGGAGGGTTTAGACAAATGATAGTTGGGTAATAAAATGCATAAAGATATCCTGAGGTACTTCTTGTAAGTTCTGAGTACAGGGCCCCTCCATCTACTGCAGCAGAATCTGCTGTGGGTGTAAAGATCTGTAGTTTGAACACACTTGCCAGGCGATACTGGAATAGAGCTAGATTTAGAATATCAGTTGGGATCTTTGCTGACTTATTACTGCTCTTTCAATTTGACTGAGACGTCGAGACATTTCCCAGCGACATCACATTGGTACCACTTTTATAATATACAAAGCACTTCCCATCCGACTTTATTGGACACCCAAGATAACCTTGTTAGATAATAAGACAGGCATGAGTCAACAGGCATAATTATCCCAACCTTGCAGATGAAGAAACAATCTTAGGAAGCACGGGGTTAATAAGTGACAGAGTTCCAAAGCTCTCTGTCTAGCTCACATGTTCCAGCATTTAAACCTAGGACCTAATCCAGGGACTGGACTTGATCTTTGTTTTTTGGCTTCACCTGTAGACTTCCTAGAGGGATGGTCCACCTTGTAAAGTAGTTCCTGTGGTGTAGACATCTGTCTTGGCTTCCCTGCTCTTGGGTGCAGAGCTCTCTTGAGGGTGAGGGCCATATACAGTATTAACACTGGGTATCCTTTGCATTCCTTGTGCCCCAGAAAGGCAGCAGGTGCAGGGTGGTGTTCCTTGCCAGTACAATGACAGAAGGCCTCTGGGGCAGGTAGATTGACTTTATTTCAGATTTATAATCAATTTAACTCATACTAATTGGTTGGATAATAACGACCTACATTTCTGAAGACATTTAGTTGGCATCTATAACAAACCCACAAGTGTTTGCTAAGCAGGTGCAACTGCAATGGAAAGATGAATTCATTATTATTAAGAGTGTTCCTCCTAGGCAGAGCTGCCCAGTAGCTCTGGGTCCTGTGATCTTTTTAGCTTTTTTGTTCTTTTAAAGGGCTTGGTTTGCAGTTTCTCTCAGGCAGAATTCCTTGTCATCTCAGATCTGTAATCCCTTGCTAAGCCCTGTGTAACAGGACATCAGGATTAGATACTCTACCTTTGAAGCCTTTGTCCATAATGTATGTGTTCTGACGTCTGTCCATTCCACAAGTGCCTGCATAAAAACAGAAAAAAACACAGGGTGAGGTTCCCTAGACAACTGGTGTCTGCTTCCTCCCTATGCAGTTCTCTGCTTTTACCAAGAAAATAGTTGTTTGCTCCTAGGAACTATTCTAGATTCAATCTATTCTAAAAAATTCTGAAAAAAGAGGGATTCTTAAAAGGATCATCACATTAAGATGGGCTCCAGCACCCTCTTTTTTTTGGCTTTCATCTTAACCTGCTCCTTGCCAGTTGCCATCTGTGACCTATGTAGGTGAAGTGCCAGGTTCTGGAGGCACAGGGTAAGAAATGAAGCCAGACAAGTGCTTAGCTGGAGGGAAAGATGCAGAGTTCTGATTCTTTCTCTTGCTTTGGAGACAAAGTTTCTCACCTGTTAGCTCTGATCCTACTTTTCCTGGATCTAGGGTGCTAGAGAGAAGTAACAAGTAGGTGGGGCCCTTAATGAGTATCTTTCCGGGAAGAACATAATTTCTGGCCACAGCCAGTTTGCTCAGTTACTTTGAAGGGGTGGAGGAGAGCTTTGTCCTGAAAATGCTGCAAGTGTTTTTCAGCCCTAAGGAATTATTTCCTCACTTTACTGTTAGCTTTTTCCTGGGTTCCCAGAATTCATGGTCCTCTGCCCTAGCCAGAAGCAGAACATAAACTTGAGTTGATTGCTACAAGTGCTCCTAAGGTTGGGGCAAGTCTGCCCTTTCCATGTTGGGACAGTAATGTTTAACTCACAGTTAACCCCCTTCACTCTGTTGCTTTTTTCAAAGGTAGGGGTATGTGTGTTGTCTATTTACTCATGGGTACAGGTGCCCATGGATGCCAGAGGTGTTGGATCCTCTAGAGTTTCAGGTGATTATGGCTGCTGGGAACCAAGATGCAATATAGGCTCTTAACCAGATATACTCTGGTCTTTAAAAATAGTCTCAAAATATATTGACTCTACCTAACTTGCCCACATTTTTACACAAATTGCTCTCCTTTTTTGTCCAAAGACAAACCCACTGATACTTGGGTCCTTCCTCCATACAGAGTTCTCTTGTTGAAATTGCAGGAGTTCATATCTATCTTGGCTTACATGCCTTCCTGAGAGATAAAACAGAACTGAGCCATTCTAAAAAGGCCTGTAGGAACCCATACCCTTCAAAAACATGCAGCAAGCCATGCTGACCTGGATTTATCACATAATAATAGTCATTGAAGAAAGGAAGGTACCTATAATCTTAGCCACCTCCTCCCCTTCTTTATAAAACAAGAAACAGAAGTGTTGTCTCCTAGTGGCCACGGCCTTGCTGGCCGTGAGCTAACAAGTGACAGTGTGATGCTCTGGCTACAGAGGTTGAAAGTCTATGGGACAGGGAGAATTGGGGCAGAGCCCAGATGATGCCTCATGCTCCTGTTTAGACCTCAAGGTAGAGTGAAGGTAGGGATTATAAAAGTCCAAGTGGTCTTGAATGCTTAGCCATACTTGAGAAACGCACAGCCATCAGGGTCCTTTCAGCCATGCCTACTCAAGACAAATTCTGAACCTTCATGCTTCCTGGACCAGAGACCTGTGAAAGTTGTTTTAGTTTCACTGGAATGAGATTCACCTACAGCCTAAACTCAAATCCAGATCTGTCTAGCATACTGAGGCTCTTCCCCATGGTATCTGCCCTAGGGGAACTAATTTGTAGAGAGGCCACATTCTCTGTCCATTCACTATATTTCTTTGACACTCTTTTCTGTTTCTGATGCACGTTTCCCCTTTTGGGACTTAGTTGTCAAGTGTCTTTTGACAACTCTCTGGGGTCCAAGGTTCAAGCTCGGTATTTGAGTCCAGAGGTACTGGGTTGTAGATGTTGCCTACCCTTTTTTGGTCTCTGCTTGACAATCCTACCTCACTTTCTAAGAAGATACAGTTTGGGCCACTGTTAGGTCTGGGGCCTTTCTGGAAATCATTGAACTTTTTTTGTTCAGAGAACCAACATTTTGTTACCTACACCATGTGTAGGTTGCATATTGAAGAATGGAGGGAATATAGCTAGGCTGTGTCCCCTCCACAAGCAACCCCAATTTGTCTACCTCAGCTAATATTGTGGGGTGACAAGCATAGTGGGAAAGACTGGGATAGACTTCCACCTTTGGGTAGGGCATAGGTCTGTAGACTAGTCATGGGAAGGCTCCATAGGGACAGGGATGGGGTGTAGAGCAGTCTGCTCTTGGGGTGGAAGGGCTGGGGGGTCTGACCTGGTGAGTGTGGCTCAGCATGGCGGCTGAGGTGTCTAAGTTCAATGTAGAAGTCCTCGGGCGGGTACCTGGCCTCCAGGGCACTGATCTGGAAATGGGAGTCTAGTGAGAGGAATGACAGGGAGGAGCCATTATTCCCAAGGCCTGGATGGCAGGAGAAGGGGGTGGGAAGCAAAGGATGGGCGAAGGGCAGGCCAGAAGGAATCAAGGTCTTCATGTAACATCCAAAGGGGCTGGGGCATCTTTTCTCCTCCCTTCCCATTCCATTCCATTCCATTCCACCCACTTCTAGGGCAGAAGGAAGAAGCCCTTGAAACGTGCCAGGTAGAGGGTCCTTTTCCATGGTGGCAAATAAACTTTCTGCTTCCACCTGGGAATCTCTATATCCCATCCCTAAACTGGGCCATAACCACGTGCTCCCTATAAACTTATTAATCACAGGGGATGCCATGCTCAGGACTCAACTTGTTTGATTTGAGATGGGGCAGCTCCCCTCAGTACAGAGATCAGGGTGGGACTGGTGGGGAAGATGACTCAAATCACTACTGACCTAACACGTTCACATAGCTGTAGGGGGTCCAGCCTGCTGTGTCTCTGTCAAGGGACTTGTTACTGAGCTGTTTGGAGAGGAGACCCAGTTAATAACTCATGTCTCGCCTGCCCTTCCCCAAGTTGGTGCTTGGCCCAGCCTCAGTGAACCCATTCCTGAGATGCTCCTGAGTTCTTAGGCCCTAGATAACCAGATGCTATATGACAAGCTACCATGTTGTAGTTGAGGCCAGTGAGAACAAAATGTGCCAAAATTAAGTCCTCAGGTGCCTGTGGCATACATGGGTAGAAATAGGTATGTGGGGCTATGCTGCAGAAAAGGAGGTTCTGTCAGTTCCCAGTGTATAATAACATAGGGTATCTCCAGCTCAGAGGTATGGCTACCTGTAGTGCTTGCCCCCTGGGCATATATGAGAGTCTCTTTCATGTGACCAAGAGAAAGTTGTAGGCATGAGACTAATGATGCAATACCCCTCCCTACATTCTTTCGTAGCTGCCCTTTATGGGAGGCAAAGATGTTATTTCAGACATGGAGCCATACCTCACAGACACACAGGAGCCAGAGGCAAAGCTGTTTCTGGAACTCAGATCTAAACAAAAATGGAAGGGAGTGACGGGTTGGGGGGTGGGTGGGAAACAGGCTGCCACTCATAGCCAAGATGTTGATTGGACCAGCTGTGACAGCTGGGTGGCTTAGCTGAATGGCTTCTGGCTGAGAGTATGGCAGTGGCTCTGATGAGGGCATGATCACCTTAGCGACTAGAAACACATGAGTACCAGTTTCCGGACCCCTCAAAGGCATCATGACTACCTTTGGTACAAATGATCTGCCAGGAGGAGTTCTTGTCTACATAGGGCCAGGATCAGCCCCTGTGAGTTGAGCCAAACCAGAGGGTCACCGATTTGGCCGCCTCTGCAGTACCTCCAGTCTTCTACTGAAAGGATGGCTGACTCTTAGATAAATAATGGCATGGCCTAGAATCTTTGATTTATCCCTGGCCGGTGCCTATAGCCTGTTGCAGTTTTGATAACATGGCTGTAGTTATCAAGGGCTGCTTGTTGGGCAAGTAAATTATCTTCCACTCAGCTCCTCAAGCTTAAAGCCATACTGAGCCTGGAAACAAGAGTCTTGAGTAAAAGATGGCAGGCAGAGTGGCCAAAGCTATTGAGCTTCTAGGTACCCTGCATGCAAAAAGGAAAGCAGCCCCAGGTCTGTGGGTTGGTGGTCAGTCTTCAGGGAACAAATGGGGAGGATTCTCAGAGCTTTAAGGAAGAGGCCTAAAATATGAAATAGTCCTGCCATTCTGAGTATATGTGTGTGGCACATACTTAGGTGGGTATTAGGAACTGTGTATATCAAGAACCCCTCACAAACTATCTTTGGTGTGCTGTTGATGTCTGTTTCTCTGCCTCTTACTGATCCATCAAGGAATGCACCACATGCTACTTACACACATATGTACTAAGACATCTCTTTCTAAGATCTGTAATATTTTTGACTAAGGACATCTACCTATTCTGTGACCCAGTGCTGTGCTTGGAGCTGTCAGGAAGGACACTGGTCTTCTCCCCGCCCCCACCCTCTTTAAGCAAGAACACTACAGTGTTTGGTTTCACATCAGATGTGTGTATTGATGAAATTTATGCCCACGTTTAAGAGGCATCAAGTACCAAGTTACTTCACAGTCTATTGCTTTAATATATTGTGGTAATCCTTGGTGAGTATATGTACTGGCATATGACCAAAGTAGCTATGTGGTATACACAGGTCTGGGATAAGATGGCTATTATTACTATCTTCTGGTAGGAACTAGTTAACTACACCTAAGGTACAGGTATGTTCCAGCAAGTGGGCAATGTGTGGTTTCATGGGATAGAGCTTGTCTCCATACAACATACTCTTTTTTTCCCTGTTACACCATTCAGAAGGTTCGCATGGCCCATGAGTCCTAGGACTGCTCTTAATATAGAATTTCCACACCGCCTTTATGTAGAGGTGCAGCTCCCTCCTGGGCAAGGGGGGGGGGTGCTGAATGGAGAGAATAGTGGGTGAGGACTGGGGAACCAGGGGGCCAGTACCTTGGTGGGGCTGTTCCTGTCCAGAGTGCTGGCCTGGCTGGTGGCAGGCCCCCCGCACGCCAGTGTGTGGTAGCTGGCATTGGAAAAGCACTGGGCATGGCTGCTACTTTGAGACAAATCTGGGAAGAGAACAAGGAGCCATATTCCATCATACACCTGTTCTTGGTTGAGATACCCCAAAACTAATGCTGGGGTTGTACAATTTTGAGTATCCTCTGCAAAGAGGCAGCTAATCTCCCACATTGTCCAAGCTGTGTGGTATCTACTAGCCCCACAGCAAGTAGGAGAGAGCCCACCAGCTTTGTTCTTACTAATGCCTGCCCTCTGTGCAGCTCACACAGACCAGGCTTGCTAGAATTGGGTGACTTGGTCAGCTGGAAGCTGCTGAATGCTGACTCTAATGGCTTTCTGTCTTCAAACTGCTATTTTGGGTGGATTGACTTTCTCTTGATTTCCCTTATAGTCAGACCCTAGTAATAAGTATGTAGAGAACTCCATTCTTATTGACCTTAGCTCTTCTGAGGATTCTACAGGACTGGGAAAAATCCAGCCCTTCCTGCTCATTGTCATAAACTCCCTAAGTTCTATGAGCTTTGGCCTTCATTAGAGGATGTTGCTTTGGCTGGGCCGAGTGGCTAGATCTCTGAATGCAAGTCCTATAATGGGGCCAGCTCTTTCTATCCTATTCATGGCATAGAGATATCACACTGAAGGCAACACTTAACAGAAACAGCACATGTGGTCTGGGTACTCTGAAATTAAGCAAGCTATGAGCCATTGGAAAGGCACTGTTCTCAACAGGGTAGACCTAACAAAAACCAGGGTAGTTTGGGACCTTCTACTGGGTAGCTAAATGTGAAGCACAAAGCCTTCTTTTCAAGGTACCAGTCCAGGGGAAAGCAAAGGATCTGGTGCAGTTCACACCTCACTCAGACTACCACAGGATGCCCATTGGAGTTTCTACCATGTGTAGGCACATGGGACTCTGGCACATCTGCTACAGGGAAACTTCCCAAACTTGTAGACCTCTCCTGTGTGTGAGACACCACCTTTGTCACTATGCTTCTTGGGCACTCCTTGGGAATAGCCTGAGACCTTTCCAGGGAAAACAAAAGTGAATAGGGTATAGCTTACCAAGTATCCTGGCTTCACATTGAGGAACCATTCTCTGGGTTGTTTAGAACTACTTACTATGCATGCTCCTATAGACACAGCCATATGAGGAGGATAGGGAAGTAGGGAGTGGCTAGGAACCCAGACCTAGCTGCAAGGAACTTGGGCTCCAGGAAGCAACACTTGGAATGCTACAGATTTCTCCCACCCCCGTTGTCTCTGGGGTAACCATCCCCTGGTCCAGCCACCCATCTGCAGATATAACCACCCATGTTGAACCAAAATGTGGATGTTTCTAAGAAGACCACATGCTTCCTTCAGGTTGTATGGGTAAAGAAAAGATGCTGGGGCATAGCCTGACCTGAGAGAGAGTAGTCTGTGCTGGTCATCCTCATGGCTGGGGTGTAGGAGACACGAGGAGCCAGGTCACGGCCTTTCTCTTTCTGCCGTCTTCGTCGCCAGGCAAACAGTCCCAGCAATACCACAACCAGGAACAACAGGAGGATGATGCCTGTGACAGCACCCACCGAGTGCCGCTCTGCTCCCAGAGCTGGACTGATCTTAGTGTAGGGATTCAGCTCATCCATCATGAGGGCAGCTGTGGGCAGAGGGAGGTCTGAGCCAGAGGTGGGCCTGATCCCAATATGTTTCCATCTTGCCTTTGCCTCTTCATCCCCGCCTAGTCCCAACCCTCACAGTGCCTCTGTTTCTTCTAATGCCAGAAAGTGATTGAGTCTTGGGGTTACAAAAAGAAAATGATTTAGGTGTGAAGCAAAATAAAAGCTTACTGAATATTTACTCAGGTCCACACGTGAGTTAAAGTTACTTGCTTTGTCATGGCAGGCTACAAAAAGGGAACTAATTATTTTTACCCTTTCTACATGGTTGGAAAATAAACTGAGTCATCAAGGTTAGGGAACTTGTTCAGGTTCACCCAACCAGTAATTCAGTCAAGAAAAACTGGCTTCAGTGACTCTTTCTGCTCTGCGAGCCATTTGACTTAGAAAGTTCATGGGGACAGCAACTCCATCTTGCTCCGGGAGTCATGAATACCAAATGACAGACTGGCCTTGCCAGACCGGAGCTCTGTGACTGCCTATTACTGTCCTAAGACACCTCTTGATTATATGCGTGGCTATGTCCCTCTGTGACTGTCCTGGTGAGGGTCTGTTCTCTAGCTGTTCAGCTTCTAGACCTCTCCTAAGTTCTCTGCTACTGGCTGAACAAAGTGGGTTGTCTCAGCTACGTAGCTTCACATTGCAGAGTGTCTGATGTGGGTAACTGAGAACTTATTTTCTATTTCCATCTTCTAGAACTAATAATAGCCTTCCATGTCTGCAAAACAAAGGGATTTCCCATGCACAAAGCCATTATTTACAGAGTGTTCACGGGTGCCAGGCACTGTGCTGAGTCCTTTCTTGAACTGACTGGATTTGATCCCTCTCAGCTGTACCATGCAATGTTGCCTAGGCATAGAACTAGGGTCAAGTTGAACCCTTTGGACAAAGGTTAACATTTACTCAATTGAATGTGGAATAAAAGACCTAGCAAAGGAAGTGACCTGCCCAGAGACACCTAGCAGGGAGTGGCAGAAGTCAAACTAGGCTAGGGTTCCAGTTTAGCCTGCTTGGTCTCCTTTCCCAGCACTAGTTTGTGGTGTTTTTGCCTAGCTCATGTGGAAGCTACCAGATATGCATAGAAGCTATGAAGAGAGGCTCCCAACTATGAATAAAAGGTAGTGACATAAAACTCAACCGTTCTGGTTAGAACTCTCCAAAGCCACCAATAATTGGGCCCTTTCCACCCCTTGTTCAGGCACTCTGCCACCTGTATGTTACCTTGGTCACACCTGATTCCTTTGAATCCCGGGCTGCAGTAACAGGTACCAGTGACGTGGTCACAAGTGGCATTGTTCATGCACTCACATAGCTGCTGACACCCATATCCAAAGGTTCCAGGGGCACATCCTATATGGCATTCAGAGTGCAAGTAGACAGGGAGACACAGCCACACTCCACCCCTCCCAGTCTAGGTGAGGAAGCTCTTGGGAAAAGGTCAATTCTGTCCCACCCACAGTGAAGCCTATTGAACTGGATTGCCCATTGTGCATAGATAACTGGGGATGGGTAGAGTCAAAACACACCTCTCCCTCCTGAATTCATTCATAGAACTGGAAAATCTTGCTTTCATCTGGCCCCTCCTTGTTCTGCCCACAACACCCCAGCCCTATCTAAAGTGGAGAGAGAGAGCCTCACAGCATGAGTGTATAGGGTTAGCCTTCAGTCTTCCCCAGAAGTTGTCCTCAAAGTCTAGAGAACAGGAGCCCTGGATGGGTGTTGGGTATGGGGAGGATGGGGCGGAAAGAAGTAATTTTCCCAGGTTAGGGCAGCTTACTCTGTTCACAATGGCGTCCAGAAAAGCCTGTTCGACAGGTACATTTCCCAGTGATGTGGTCACAGCTGGCTCCATTCTGACACTGGCATATGTGCCCACAATCCTTCCCAAAAAATGCTGCAGGGCAACCTGCAACAAGACCAGGTTACAGTTGGTGTGGGCTTAAGGAAAGTGAAGAAATGTTGCTGGACCAGGCTGATCTGCTGCTTCCTGCGCAGCATGGGATAAAGGCTAGTGAGGCTCACAGAGACATCTGTACCCACTGAACCTTGGGCTAAAGGGGAGGAGGGTAGGGACAAGGTGATCCATGCAATTAGAGCCTCAGCAGCAGAGGACAAACTCTGGTCTCTTTGCTGTGCAGCCCTGGGATTTCTTCCCCGTGATCCAAGGGTCTGATCTTGTTGATTGCTGGGATACCCTACAGCCTTGACCTTTCAGGACTTTGGATGATCCTGAGGTGTGGCTGGTCCTGGGGCCAGCCTCTTCCCTCCCTCTCTGCAAACCAGGGCTATTCACAAAGTGGCCAGTAGGCTGCAGCATATGACTGGGAGTGGCTGGGAGGCAGGGCTTACGCTGCGTGCAGAAGAGTCCAGTCCAGCCAGGGGTGCAGTGGCAGGCCCCATCCTCGGCGCTGCAGCTCGCCCCGTTGTGGCAGCTGCATGTGTGGAAGCAGGCAGAGCCCCAGAACCCAGATGGGCAGGCTGTGGGGGGTGGGTGGGATGCAGAGGGGGAGGGCAGGACAAAGGAGCAGGAGGAAAGGAAGGGGAGGCGGGTACACATCAGAGCCAGAACACCTGGATGGACCCAGAGGGGCATCTCTTGGCCTTTGGGGACTTGATTGATAATGCTAGTCTCAGAATCTCTCAGCTCTCCTCTTGGCCTCATCCCCCAAGATTGCTACAAGGAAATAATTTCTGCCTATTCTAATCTTGGGTGACTTAAGGCAGCCCTACTCGAAGGGCTCCTGCACCTCCATTCATAGAGGGATTCAAAAGGACAGGGGTGGAGTAACACTGAGGGCACTGACTTTTCCACAGGTGGTAGGGACCATCTTCTCTTTGAATTCTTATGCTGTTTGAGATTGAAGCCTGCGGCTTCCACTAAAATGAAATTCCTCCAAATCTAACCATTTAACTGGGACCTCCTTACAGATACTATGTCCCACCCATCAGACAAGGAGCTTCATAGGCCAAGGCTGAGGACCCTTTGGGAAGGGGTTCTGGCCTTGGTATCAGACTGTAGCACCACATTCAGGCTTAGGGTGCTCAGGACATCACTCATAGGAGCCATCCCATGGGTGGTCCCATTCTTCCGAGGCTGGCTGTCCTTCCTCCCCATCTGTATACTGACTGCATCTTCTATAGACAGATGCTGTGGAGTATGATTCTCAGCATTAATGGCACTGACGGTACGCCTTTAATGCCTGCAGTAACAGTATCCACATTCAGTTCCAGTAACTCAAGTTTGATATCACACTAAATGGGACTTTCAGGGCCAGGGAGCAGTGACATGACTCACTGGGTAAAGGCACTTGCCACCCAAGCCTATGGTGAACCTGAGTTTGATCTCTGGAATCTACATAAAAGCAGAAGAGAAGTGGCGCTGCAGAGTTGGTCTCTCACCTCCACATTCTTGCTGTGACACTTAATCATAAACACAGAAATAATACAAAGAAATAAACAGATCCCGGTGGATATCCTTATCTGCAGGAGAATTCAACCCTGTGGTGCCATGACAGGGAGAGGAACACTTTCAGGGGCAGCAGCTTACCCTGTGAGCAGTCTTTGCCAGTCCACCCAGGGAAGCACTGACAGGAGCCATCGATGGGGCTGCAGGTCCCGTTGTTGGCACAGGAACAGAGCTGGGCACAATCCTGCCCGAAGTGCCCTCCAGCACACACTGTGGGCACAGGGAAGCCTGGCACGACTTCCTTCCCAGGCTCTAAGAGCCACCATCCACACAGCCACACCCGAGTTTCCTAGGCCACATTCATGAGCACTCTAGGTGTGATCTGGATGGGAACCAACACCTACAGTGGCAGTTGCCCTTCTCCTGTGTTCCTCCTTCCACAATGGCTCCTCAAGAGGCCCTATTCCGATTCCTTTTACAGAAACAGGCTGAGGCCCATAGAGGGAATGTCAGTTGTCTTAGGTCTCATGGGTAGGAAGTCCTAGGATTGAGTTGGCATCTCTGGACTTTCATCTGAGTGTCCCTAGACTACCTCCCAGCCATCAGCTTTTCCCTGGGTTATTCTTGACTAATTTAGACACACAGGCCACCACACACCCCTTCTAGGGACACTCCAGGGCTTTCTTCTCTGCTTTTCTATGGTTAATGCCATCTAAATTCCCATGACCCTCAAGTCCAGCTATGGACATCCTGCCTATAAGACTCATCTTAAGTTATCACCTCCCTTGGAACAATAAGATGGAGCAAGACTTAAGACACTGACATCATTGTCATCTACCCTAGTGTTTCCCAGGAGCCTGCTTTTGGATCTTTTTTTTTTTTTTTTTTTTAGTATGTAGATAAACAATGTATATCATCTTCAAATCACTTATTGGTGGTTTTTATTAGGTTTTATCAGAACTTAGTCCTAGCTGCTCCATACATCTTCCATCTTTGGAGTGGCTACGTCCCTGAGGTTTCAAGTAGCTTCTTTTTATACTCTCCTATTACTGAGACTTGATAGCTGTTTTGGGACAAACCTGAGTACTGCCCCTTCTGGTGTCCCCTACAGTGCCTGGAGAGAGAGCAGGCACTCAAGCCACTGGGGCCAAACATCACCCTTCTCTCCTCTTACCGCACCCCTGCCAACTCCTCTGGCCTAAACTTTGCAAGGGCAGAAAATGTCTAATTTTTTATTGTATCTGACTGTCCAGTGAACATTGAGGATGTAGGCCTTGGAATTCAAAACCTTCTAGAAGGCTCTATTACTACAGTCATCAGAGACCAGGAATATTAGATATTTATTTAATGTGTCTGTGTGCAAGTATGTGTACATGTGAGCAGATGCCTGTGGAAGACAGAAGATATCAGATCCCTTGGAAGTGAAGTTAGGGGCAGATGAAAGCTGACTTACATGGGTCCTAGAAAGTGAACTCAGCAAGCCTTCTCACCCACTGAGCATCTCTCCAGCCCTCATGGGATAGGTAGTGATTTCTTGCAGGAAAGCTGGTTCCTTTGGTTCAGGTCTCAAACCACGGATGCCATTCCCTCTCTGCCCCCAGGTGCCAGTCTGACTGTAGGCACCTGGTAGTTAGGATATACATGTAGTCTATACCTCTGTGGACATGGTTAATGGTTGGGACCAATGATAAAGCCAGGTGGACCCAACTCTGCCTGACACTGATACTGCATGACACTCCAGAAACTGATCAGAATGTTTCACAAATACTAAGTTCACTTAATCTTGCTAATGCCTTCATCATTGCTCCCTGTTGTGGTAAATATTGGAAAAATGAAACATTTACCCTCACTATTGCCGGCACCATATGGCCACATGGCATCTGCAGGGTATTTTCATCTCAGCTAGACTCAGCAGACTCTATTCTTGGTTCTAATATTTACCATCAACAGCTCACCATCACTGAATTCCCTGGGCACATAGGGAGAGGTTGCGCTGTCTATTCACAGTTAAACAGCAAAGAAGTTCTACTGTTCCCTAGCTGAGGACATTTTAACAAAACCCTTCAGTTCACACCCCATCCCTTAGATCTGCTTCCTTATCAAGATGGGTACACCAGTCACCACTCAATGGCCTCAGGCCTTGGTTAGTAGCTACAGGTAGGCCGGCTGATGTGGGCTCTGGGCTTCCCCTTTCCAAGCCAGTATCTGGCCTCCTGTTTTCTACTCAAGACTCTACTTCCTAAACCACACACTACCCTGCCTCCTCCTGCCTCTGGGAGATGCTTTATTCCTAGGGCCCAGTTCAAGCCCCATTATCCTAAAAGGTAGCTTCCTTGAACCCTCTTTGTTGGCTGAGCCAAAGGACTATCTAGCTTGGTGGGAAGCTCAGTGCTGGATCTATGACACCACCTTTCACCCCACAACAGCACTTCTTTAACAAGGTAGTCTTCTCTTTGATGTCTTTCTCCACCCAAGGCAGACAAATTCACCCACAGAGCTACTAATGTGGTCAGTCTAATGCTTTAATTGCGAGATTTCTTAGCTGAATCAAGAGCCAGGCATGGGAAGGGGAGGAGGGGGCTGGTGAAAAGAAAACATTGGGTTATATTTAATCTATGTTTAATGATTCTGGGGAAGCACTGTCCGTAATTTGTAACTCACTGGAAAGCCAGTCATTAGAAAGTGTCAGTTCAATTTTTTACAAGGTTTGAGACTTAACCAGGGCAGTTGCCATTAATAGCAAACTCCATTAGATCTATATGTGGAAAAGACTCATTAGGCCAGTGGGCAATAAATCAGACGACATGGGCTGTGAGGGCTCCTGCTTGGGCTTCATAGCTCCTAATTTAGACTGGGCCTGGTTCTATTGATGGCCAGGTCTCCTATGTTTAATAAATAAACCCCAGCCTGTCAGGTGGTGATTAAAGCATCCTAAGAGGGCTGCAAGCAAATGAAACTGTCACATATGTTTCCCAGGGGGCCAAACTTCTCATGACCTCAACTCATCATGGAGTCAAACGTCTACTCAGGCATATTAAAAATAGCCCAGCTCAGCTGTGATGATGTAGCAAAATAATGGGCCACCCTAGAGGTACTGAGCTCCTGGTCAAGAGAGGTGTTTAAGCATAGGTCAGGTGAGACTCTCTTGCCTTTGGTGACTTTGAAGATGCCTTTGGCTCTAAGTTCACATTATTCTCAAATCTCTTCATTCTCACTGACTGTGATGTAAATCCTGCAAACTAGTATCCAAGCAAGGCCACATTTTAAGCTGTTAAGTGATCCTTGGTGTCCCTTCCAGGAAATAGAATCTTATTAAGTAGCCAAGGCTGGCCTCACACATGTAATCTTCCTATCTCAGCCTTCTAAGTTCTTGGGTTACATGGGTATACACTATCATTTTTTTTCATTTTTTTAGCAGAATATTGGAGCCTGAATTCATTCCTGCCACTTGATAGCAGCAAGACTACAGACATGATATGTAACCTCTTTGAACTTGTCCCTTCAGCAGCACAGTGATTTTTTTTTTAATCTTTTTTAAAAAATTGTTTATTTTATGTATGTGAGTACACGGTCACTCTACAGACACACCAGAAGAGGGTGTTGGATCCCATTACAGATGGTTGTGAGCCACCATATGGTTGCTGGGAATTGAACTCAGGACCTCTAGAAGAGCAGTCAGTGCTCTTAAGTGCGAGCCATCTCTCCAGTCCTATTTTCCCCTTATTTCAACAGCATAAGAAGAGAATCCCTGGACCTTTCCTTTTTCCTGCCCCTTTGTTCCCTGCCCTGGCCTCCCCATGAGTTTTGGGTACCTTGGTTGCATAAGGCTCCAGAGAATCCTGGCAGGCACTCACAGATGCCACTGATGTGGTGGCAGGGCCCCCTGCTGTGCACACAGAGGGGACAAGGCTGGGCGCAGCCATGGCCGTAGAATCCTGGTGGGCAGACTGAGGGTGTCAGAGGGGAGATGGTGGTCAGAAGCTTGTAGGAACAGCTGGCCTACCCACCTGTCCCCCATCCCAGTGAAGAAAGGTCCCTTGAAAATGGGGAAGTCTAGGGTCCCCACACCTGGAGCTCCATCCCTTTTGAAGAGAACTGTGGGCTGTCCCTGATTTTACTGAGAACTTTGGCATTGAACTTAGGGACAGAACAGCCAAGTACAGGGGAGGAAGAACAAAATGGAGTGAAGAGGGGCCTGTGTCCCATAGGCCAGCCTTCCACAGGCCAGCATTACTTTTGACTGGGAGGGGCTCGGTGAGTGGGAAAATCAGAAGTCCTTAGGGTGAAGGCCTAGCCTTACTTCTCTGACATAAGGGTCCACGGAAGCCAGGGGCACACTCGCAGCTCCCATCCTCTGGGGAACAGGAGCCTCCATTCTCACAGCTGCAGGACACTGAACAGTTGGGGCCCCAGCGACCTGGAGGACATGTGTTGTCACAGCGGATGCCTGTGGACCATACACAGAGGCAGGTCAGTGGGAAGGAATGAGGACAGGGGGAAGATGGAGGGAAATCCAGTGGAAGTGGGGCTGGTGGGGAAGGCTCCTTAGGTGATGCCCTTCCAGAGTTCTCAAAGGCATAAAGAACTGACTAAGCAAAGGAAGTGATAAAAGTAGAGAACAGGCAACAAAAAAAGTCAGTATAGCTTAGAACTGAACACAGCACAAGCAGCCCAGCAAGGGAGGAGATGGTGGCGCCAGATAAGGAAGGTTGTCTCCACTTTCACAGCTGAACTGGCATCAAGAGCATGTCAGGCCAGTGAGATGACTCATCTTAGCTAAAGTTACTCGGTAGGAAAGTCTAGTGACTTATCCCTGAGAGCCACACAAAAGAAATTCAAGGCCATCCTATGTAGAAAGTTTAAGGCCAGCCAAGGCAACAAGAGACCCTGTCTCAAAAGAAAATGTGTGTACATGTATACACACATATAGTACATATTTTATATCACATATACACACATGTATAAAGGAAACTAAAAGTGCTAGCTATACCTTAAACATGCTGATAAATAACCCTCAGTTTGATGAACAGCAGCCTGTGAATGGACTATTTCAATAAGAGAAGGAACAAGATCTACAGTTTCCCCAAGCTTAAAGAATATTTGAGCTAAGCTGATTTCAGCTTGGAGGCTAAGTAGGAATTTTAAAAACACCAGGGTAGGGGTTCCTTCCAGGCAGAGCAGCTTCCAAGCTGACATGGGTGTGTTAGGGGATTGGACCAGGCCCAGGAGACCAGCCAGTCTTTGGAAGGCAAGCTTCAGATGCTCAGGATTAGTTTAAAAATTGTGTCTACCTTGTTATAAGGACAAGGACTGTGAGAAAGAGAAACACCAAGGGAAGACCTGGTGAACAGTGAGAGGGAACAGTGGGACCAATTTAAAAGAGTTGAAACTCTGCAGGATCACCTATAGGAGAGAGGGTGAACACAGGTAAGACAGCCAGGGTGGGGAGCCCGGGTGAGGAGCTGCCAGGGATGTCTTCCCTTCTTGTGCCCTAACTTGTGTCTCAGCTTGCTGGGGTTAGGGAGGGAGCTTCCGATGTCACTCCCTGGGAAATGGGTTCTTATCAACTAAGAATGTGCCACACTCCCTGATACAGTCTCTCCTGTGGAGTTTCATGGGGTTGAGAGGCAAATCAGAGACTGGGGATGGGGGATAGGGAAAGGTTGATTATAGATTGACTGAAGCTTAGGAAAGGGAACCTGACACTGTTTAAAGATTTGGTTATCTCTTCCAATTTCTCCCTTGTAGGTGTGTTTGACCTTTTGGGTTCAAGAAAGAAACCAATACCAAGTATGGCTATACAGTCCACACAGCCTCCTGCATATTTTCCTGTAGTTCAGGATAGCCTTAAGCTCACCATGGAGTTCTGATACTCTTGTCTGCACCTCCCCGGTGTTAGGATTGTAGGCATGTGTCACCATGCTTGGTTGTGTGCAGCACTAGGAATGAAAGCCTGGGTGCTATGCATGCATCCTTCCAACCAAGTTACGGCCTTTCCAACATTCTTCCCATTACATAGAAACAACTGAAAATGCAGAATACAGTGTGAGGCTGGATTGATGATTCAGAGGTTAAGAGCACCCAAGTGTGATTCCCAGTACCCCCATGATGGCTGGAACCGCCTATAACTTGTTCCAGCTTCAGAATGTGGAAGGCTACATTTCCCAGAACAAACTGGCTAGTGAGACTTGTCACATGGGTGAGTTCTTCATTTGATTGAGAAACTCTGTCTCAGAGAATAAGGTGGAAGAGAAATTGAGGATGATTCCTGACAGCAACCCCAGGCCTTTGTGGGCATATACATGCATCCTCCCTATGTGTCCACATAGGTACATTACATATTCTTATTAATTCACATTCTCTCTCTCTCTCTCTCTCTCTCTCTCTCTCTCTCTCTCTCTCTCTCGTTTTCTCTCTCTCTCTCTCTCATTCTCTCTCTCGTTCTCTCTCTCTCGTTCTCTCTCTCTCGTTCTCTCTCTCTCGTTCTCTCTCTCTCGTTCTCTCTCTCTCGTTCTCTCTCTCTCTCTCTCTCTCTCTCTCTCTCTCTCTCTCTCTCTCTCTCTCATTCTCCCTCTCATTCTCTTTCTCTATCTCTCTCTCTAGTGAAAACAAACTCAAGAAATCTTCCTTCCTACCTGGAGAACAAGTTCTCTAGCTTTAGCTTTCAGGAGTCCCTCTCCTGCATACTAATGGATAGTTACAAGGTAGAGCTAATGGTAATTCTTTGCACTTGAAGAACCCATACTCAAAGCCAGCATTCACACATCAGCAATCCCTTCTCTGGGAAGCCTTCCTACCCAGGGGTCCAAACATCTGTATCTACCTGTTACAGCTGTTTCATTCATACACCTGGCTCCAACCTCCCCTACCAGGGATGTGAAGAAGGGGGCAGTGGCTTCCTGAAACTCATTCCTGTTGACCTAGTTGCTCCTCACAGCAGAGCTGCCACCTGGGGCATTTTTGTAATACTAAAGATTCAGGAGTTCAAAGTCATCCTCAGCTACATAGCAAGTTTGAGCTAACCTGGACTATGGGAGATCCAGTCTCAAAAGTACACAACCAAATGACTTACCCACTAAGTGAACATCATCTCCTAAAAATGCGGCCTGGACTTCCCCTCTTGTTGACACCAATATTCTGATACCTCCTTAGCTCTAGTATAAGAGCCATAGCAGATAATCTCTACATTTTCTTTGTGTGGCCAAGGGCTGACTTTTTTTTCTTAGTGGACTTCAAGAAGCATCTTGTGAGCACCCGTTACATTTAGAGCAAGGTAAATAAGACATGAGGGGAGCTGTCCTGAGAGGGCAGAGGATGTATGCCCAAGCCAAATGGGGAGGTGATTAGGGTTTACAGGGAAGGGGTCCTCACTGTATGGGAGGTCCAGGTTCTGTTCCTCACCTCCCTGTCTTCCTGCCCTTCTGCATGACAATTCTCAGAACATCAATCAACTGTTTGAGAATCCTTTAGGATCGTCTTTTGAGAAATGGGCTTTGGAAATGGCCTAGCTGAGAAGCTGTCTATCTAAGTCAGAGTTTTTTAAACATTGTCATTAAAATGGGTGTCATTAAAATCAGAGTGGCTGCATCAAAATGAAGGCAATGAGCATTTCAAGGCTGTAGCTGACACTGTTGGGGTCAATGAGAAGGTAGGGCTTTGGTCTACACTGAGGGAGAGCTGGCAGATCAGGGGACCCTCAACCCAACATGCTGTAAAGCTGTGGCTTTCAACCTGAGGTTACCACTCCTTTGTGGTTTGAACAACCTTTTCATAGGGGTCACCAAAGACCCTTTGGAAAGCACAGGTATATTTACATTACAGATGCACTACAGTAGCAAAATTACAGTTGTGAAGAAGCAATGAAAATAATTTTAGGGTTTGGGATTAGCACAACATGAAGAATTGAATTAGAGGGTTGCAACCTTAGGAAGGTTGAAAACCCCTGCTATAAAGGAATGTCCCTAGCCTTCAGCTGTCAGAATAAAGGTGGATAGAATCCTACAGAGTGAAGTCAGAGGGATCAGCTCAGCCAGTAGTCACTGACATCTACCCACTACTGAAAGCTTCCTGCAACCATGGTTTATGTCACAGACCACTGTGTGTGAACCAGGCGCTGAGCCCCTAAAGTACCCTTCCCTGAAACTTCAAAGTGGTCCCAAGGTTCCCTGTGAGGATTCCAGTTATCTGTGTTTATGGATGGAGGTTCAGGCCGTGCAAAGTAAAGGACTTGTGGATGTTCACAAGCCCAGGCTGTCTGGATGGAGCTCTGTTTTTAGACATTTGGTTTCCTTTGCTCAGCTTGTGGCAGAGCAGACAGGAGGTGTGGGATGCCTAAGGCAGATTTCTTCCTAGAACTGCTATAGAGACAGTTACTCAAATCAGAGTCTAAGGACAGCTGTGGTACAGAGGAAGAGTCTAGGTCACTGGGATTCATAAGCAGGTAGTTCTGGGTGGGTGATGCATAGACAACCTGCAGCTTGAAACCTGGTGAACAGGAAAGAGTTATTGGGGCTGGGATGTGACCCACTGGCACAACACTTGCCCAGCTCCTTAGATGAAGAGAAAGAGGCTTGTTGGTAAGATGGGGGGTGGTTATCAAGAATGAGGGGAAGGCAGTACAAAGGTGAGGAATTAGAGCAAGGAATAGTAGTGCTTGCCTATAAAACCATTCCCAGCACTTGAATGCTAAGGCAGGAGAAGACAATAAAGTCAGACCAGGATAAACAGTAAGTTCTAGGATAGACACTACTACACATTGAATCTATCTTTAATAAAAATATAGTTAACTTTGGCCCAGGCATCTGGAATCATTGAGTGACAAATAGAGCAGGAAAGAGGAACTGGGGAGGCCCATGTCACAGGGTTTAGGGCCTTATGACAAGAAGTCTGGATTTTTTTTTTTTTTTTTTTTGTCACAATTTTTGTTTTTCCAAGACAAGGTCTCATGTAGCCCAGGTTAGCCTTAAACTTTGCTATGTGGCCAAGGATGACCTTGAACTTCTGATCTTCCTGTCTCTTCTAAGTGCTGGGATTACATGTATGCAATGCTGTATCTGGCCAGGACAGATTCTACATCAATTCCATGAAGCCATAGAATTGAGACTGGTTTGAAGGTTGCCGCTGGTCACCATTTGCAGAGTGGGTTTACCTGTGCAAGGCAGAAGACATAAGACCTACCAGGAGATGAAGGCAGGTCTGATGACAGATGTGCCCATAGTATCAATGGGCTACAGAGAAGTGTCAGGGTTTCCCCTTTGTGCAGCAGGTAGGTTTACAGGGTAGACGAAAGGATTGGGTTTCTGAAGTGCCATGTTCTCCATACACAGACTGAATACCTGTCAGCATTTAAATGTGCTGTCCCGAGAACAGACTCTCAACTAACACGTCCTTAATAAATAGCTCCTTGCTGGGCTGTAAGGGTGCAGAAGAAGGGGAGGTGCACAAATGGAAGCAGGAAGAAAATGATAGGAGATAAACAGTCATGAGAAAGGAGGGAAAACCAAGAGCCTGGCTTCCCAGGGCCTGGGCAGTGAGTGACAGAGCAGAGGTTACCTGTCCATCCTGCCAGGCAGCAGCAGTGGCCTGTGACAGGGTCACAGCCATCAGCATGACTGCAGTCACAGTGCTCACTGCAGTTCAGCCCAAACGTGCCATCCTGTGGGGAAGGAGAGAAGAAATATTCCTCAGCTCTTAGAGGTTTACACACTTCCATCAGCTCTTTAGGGATCCAGAGACAGGCCTAGGGCACAGCCATGTTTGGTAACTGGGTACCAACAGGGCTAGGAAGTCATTTCAAACAGTCATCTGGCCTTATTAATAGGAATAGGGGAGAAGGACATGGATGGAGCCTGCTTCCAGGTGGCATTAAATAGATCCAATAGCCTCTAGGTGGTCATTAAAATTGTAGATTGAAATGCATTTTGTTGTTGACAGGCATGGTGGGGGGAAATTTTCTTGTAATCCCAGCAGACGGGAGGCAGAGGCAGAAGGATTGCTATGAGCTCAAGACTAGCCTGGGTTACACTGTGAGATCCTGTCTCACAAAACAAAACAACATACTTCGTTAATTGTGACACATCTGTCCCACATGGGGAATGAGAATAGCCTACTCTTGTCCCTGGGGAAGGAAATGGGAGCCTCATTTCTTATATGCTTGTGAGGTCTCAAATGCCCACTCTACCAATATTCTAGGATGGCTCCACTCATTCCCACTTTAAAAATGAGAAGCAGCTGAAGAAACACACTCAAGGAGGCAGGATGTAATAAAATCAGGATTTCAATGCAAAGTTTATACACGGTCTCTGCCTAAGAGTCAGTACTTGAAGAGTGGGGCTTGTTGCTGGATGGTTTGGTTCCATGTCCTGTACCTAGCAGTGGCCAGACTGCAACTCAGCTACTACTCAGAAAAAGCATCCTGCTGGGTTGGGGAGGATGGAGAGTATCCTAGTGGGGTGGCTTCTATAGCTGCCAGTCAGTGTGCTCTGCCTATCAAAAGCATGGAAGAGCATTTCTGTCTCAGTGGCCATTTTACAGATGGAAGGGTTGAGGCCTCGGGTAAAAAGAAGATACACAGAATTTAACATTCCCTGACTCAGAGCTCACCTCTGGATCATGTAGCCCTCCAGGGAGCAGAAGGCCCAAGAGGTCAAGGTGGGTACTTACCGGGCAGGGCAGTTCACAGGAGTCTCCCAGCCAGCCTGGGGTACAGGCGCAGGAGCCATCAAAGGGGCTGCAGGCAGCCCCATTGGCACAGACGCAACTCTCATTGCAGTTCAGGCCCCAGGTCCCACTGGGACAAGGCAGGGAGCAGTCTGGGCCATGCCACCCTGGGGAGAAGGCAAAGGGTGTCACCCAGCTATGCCCAGCATAACTTTCCACCCATTTCTCCAACCACAGGCAACATCCCTGCCACCACAGTTGCTTAGATCTCCCTTTCTGCCACAGGGCTTACACCATTTCTGCTGCCTGTGGATGGGCCCACTGGGACTCAGGAACAACTCTGGAGGCATTTTCCCCCTAGGCCAGGGTTGGGGTTTCAGCAGCTTTTTTCCTTTCTGAAGCCTGTCTGCTCCTGTACCTAGGGCTGAACCCCTCCCTCCTCTTTTCCCTGAAGAAGGACGCTACCCCTGAGGACTGCAGGACTTCCCAGCTGCTGCCTCCAGGCAGGCTTCCTGAGGGAGACCTGGCCCCAAGACCAGAATGGGAAAGGAGCCAGGTGCACCCTCTTTTCTCCCTTCATTATGTAGCCCAGGATAACCAGAGCTACAGTTTCTCTTAGTTCTGCATCCTAAGTGCCAGGATTAAAGGTGTTTGCCAATATACTTGACATGTTAGGCCTTTGCCATGGGCCTTTGGACCAATACTGCCTCCACAAAGGACATTAGATTCCCACCAGGTGAGTCTCTCATCCAGGTTTAGGGAACCCTGTCTCTCCATATTGTCCCTGCAGCAATGTGGCTGACCATCCCTCCATGTCCACACCCTCCTACCCTCCTGCTCTGGTTCTGTCTGTGGCTTTCCTTGGCTGGAACCTGATCTAAGCACTCTTTGAGCCCAAGTGGTGGGTGGGCTTAAACAGCCCTGAGATGCTCAGCTGTTGGCACACGTGGGCCTGGGAATAGAGCTGGAGGGAAACTCACCTTCTTGGCAGGTGCAGGAGCCATCCACAGGGGAACAGGTGCCACCATTGCTACAGCTACATACAGAGGAACAGTTGGGACCATAGGTCCCTGTAGCACAGGGGACGGCACATACCTCTCCCTGCACAAAGAGAGCCTGGGTGTGAGATGAGAGGTGTCCCCCCATGCTTGGTGGCTCTGTAGGTGGTGTAGTGGCCCCTCTGGATGTCCATGTTTCCATCCCAACACTTTCTCTTTTCTTTGAGACAGGGTCTCATTATTTAGCCCCAGCTTCACTCAAACTCACAGAGATCTGCTGGCCTCTGCCTGAGAGGGAGAAGGGGGTTTAAAGGCATGTATCACCACACCTGGCCCCTTCTGTTATATGGCAAAAAGAACTTTGAGGATGTAACAAAGGACCTCAAGACAGAGAAACGAAGGTATGTGGATCATGGCAGTGGACCTGATATTTCACAAGTTCTTAAAATCAAGTGATTAGAGAAGGTAGGTCAGAGACACATATCTTAAATCCTCTACTTGGCTCATAACTTTGAGAAAAGCAGAAGGGAACCCACAAACAATGAAGATGGTGGCTTCTAGGCTGAGCCCTATACGGCCAGCAAGAGAATAGAGACCTTGACCCAGATTCTGCCCACAACTGGAAGTGAACAAGCAGGAAACTGATCCTTCCTGAAAGCCTCCAAGAGGTACTACCGTGTCTCTGAGCTGGAGGCTCAGAACTCAGAAGAGAAGCTCATGCTGTTTTAGGAGAGGGGCCTGGCCTCCACACCAGGGCTCTAGGGTGGGCAAAGTCCCTAGGGAACTTGACCCTAGGAGTCTGCTGTTAGGTCACAGCAAACCTGCTACCTCCTATCCATTGAATTGTGGGGAAGTGAGGAAGAGGTTGGGAGTGGGAAGAGTGGGGGTGGAGGATGTGACAGAGTTTCCTGTTTTACAGGCTGGCCTCAAATGTAGCTGAGGATGACCATGAACTTCTGATTCTTTTGCCTTCGTTTCCAGCTTGCTGAAGTTATAGGCCAGTGGCATGTGAACGCCACGATTTCAACTGTTTTAATTCGCAACAGCCCAATCCCCATCTGCTGGTGTCTCAGGGAAAAGGGATGGCACTGACCAGTGTGGTTGTTGAGCCCCCTCCCCCGTCTCAGGATCATACATGCTGTGTTTCATCTCTTAATTCTCACCAAATCGCAGACACACAAACTATGGCTTACTGTTCTTCCTATGACAACAGAAGCAGTTATATGAGAAAGTCCAGGTCACAGAACTCAAAAGTGGAGGAAGGGTCTCTTTGGCCCCAGGCTGACTACTTAAGCATTTCACTGGGTGCTGAGAACTAGACTCTCTGGGAGCTATTTTGGGACTTGGGGTTACTGATCTAAGACAACCCTAAGGTGTGGTCAGGAAAGATGACTAGGCAGGCAGAAGGTAACCAGAGAGCCTCTGTAAGGATGGCCTCGTCTAGCAGTCAGGAAGCTCGAGATGAAAGCACCCTGAAAATTACCTGGGAGGGGGGCATTGCATCTTTGTCAGTCACAGACTATCTACCATCCAAGGATGGCAAGACTCCCAG
Source organism: Micromys minutus (assembly GCF_963924665.1). Lineage (NCBI taxonomy): Eukaryota > Metazoa > Chordata > Mammalia > Rodentia > Muridae > Micromys > Micromys minutus. The sequence continues at coordinate 54,820,698 of NC_137985.1, read as the reverse complement.
GAGAGTGGGTTGTTCTTAAGGCCGAGTTCCAAAACGGGACTCAGCAGAGGGCCACCAATTTCTAGCCCCAAGGGTATCTAGATAGGACAACAGAGTCCTGGCAGTGGTGGTAGCCTCCGGGGTGGAGTGGGGCAGGGGGAGTTAAAAGGGGCAAGTACCCAGGATAGAGTTGTTGTGGGCAAGACAACATAGCAGCAAAAGTTAGGGGTGTTCCAGTAGTGAACAACTTTAAAGGGGCCTGGGAGACAACTGGAGCTCATTAGGTCCTGGGTTCAATCCCCTGTGTAAAGTGGGCATGGTGGTACACATCTGGAATTCTAGCATTCAGGAGATGGAGACAGGAGGATTGAGAGTTCAAGGTCATCTTCAACTACATAGTGAGTTTATGGCCGGCAGGAGACCCTATTTCTATATCTGTAACGGGACACAGACCTTAGTACAACTGACTCCATGGAAGTGTCACTCGGGCTGTAAAACTCAGCTCGTGGACCACACCACCTACCCAAGCTAAAACAAAGGCCTGATCCATCAAAGCTCATAGCTCTGGGAAGTTCTCAAAATGTACTGCTTTTGCTTTTGGCTTCTGTAGCTTTACTTCTGGTTGCCTGTTCTTGCTAAATGAGTTATGTCAATCCAGACCATGAATTCTGTGCTTAAAAGTTTACCCCAAGAAAAGCTTGGTGCTACACTGGGACCCCAAATGCCCAGGGTAGTCTCTATCCGGCTAATAAAGACTTTCTGTTGGCTTAAACCCATGGCCAAGCAGTCTTCCCTGGTGGATAACCAACAGCATCTCGAAAAATGAAACAAAACAAGCAGAAGGTATGGAAAAGACTTGGAGAGATCAGTTAGTAATTAATCATGCTTGCAGCTCCTCCAAAGGACCTGAATCCTATTCCCAGGACCTACACTGAACATCTCAAACCACCTATAACTTCAGCTCCAGGGATCAAATAAATTCTTAAAATAAAAAATAAAAAAAGATTTGTTTTATGTAAGTACACTGTAAACTGTCATTGTTATTAGACACACCAGAAGAGAGCATCAGATTCCATTATAGATGGTTGTGAGCCACCATGTGGTTGCTGGGAATTGAACTCAAGACATCTGGAAGAACAGTTAGTGCTCTTAACCACTGAGCCATCTCTCAGGCCCTCAAATGATTTCTTTTGGCCTCTGTAGTATGTATGGCACATACTCACAGGCAAAGAGCTACACGGCACATCAGTAAAATTACACACACACACACACACACATATATATTTTTTTTTTTGAGACAGAATTTCTCTGTGTAGCCCTGACTGTCCTGGAACTTGCTCTGTAGACCAGGCTGGCCTTGAACTCAGAGATCCACCTGCCTCTGCCTCCAAGTGCTAGGATTAAATGCATGCACTGCCACTACTGCCACAACCACCTAACAATAAAAATAATAAAAATTTAAAAATTAGTAAGGGGCCAGGTGGTAGTGGTGCACACATTTAATCCCAGCACTCAGGAGGCAGAGGCAGGTAGCTCTCTAAGTTCAAGGCCAGCATGATATATAGTGTGAGTTTCAGGACAGCCAAGGCTACACAGTGAAATCCTTTCTCAAAAACAACAATAATAGTAATAAATGGCTATTTAAGTGGTAGAACATTTGTCTAGCATGTGAAAGGCCCTGGGTTTGGTTCCCTCCCCCTGTCCTCCAAAATAAGCAAGCCTTATTATTTGTGGAAACATATCTTATAAAAAGAATATGCAAGAGCCTGAAGTGCTTAGGAGCACTGGCTGCTCTTCCCAAGGACTCAGGTTTGGTTCTCAGCACCCACATGGGTAGCTCACAAACTTTCAGCTGACACCCTTGTCCGGCTTCACCAGGCATCGGGCACCAGCCACACATAACGAGTACAGACATACATTCAGGAAAAACACCCATACACAGAAAATTAGTGTCTTAGTCAGGGTTTCTATTCCTGCACTAACATCATAACCAAGAAGCAAGTAGGGGAACAAAGAGTTCATTCGGCTTACACTTCCACATTGCTGTTTATCTCCAAAGGAAGTCAGGACTGGAACTCTTCGGGAAGCAGGAGCTGATGCAGAGGCCATGGAGGGATGTTACTTACTGGCCCACTTCTCCTGGCTTGCTCAGCCTGCTTTCTTATAAAACCCAAGTCTCCCAGCCAAAGGATGGCACCACCCACAATGAGCTGGGCCAGGAATGGCTCCACCCACAATGAGCTGGGCCCTCCCCACTTGATGGTTGAGAAAATGCCTTACAGCTGGATCTCATGGAGGCATTTCCTCAACTGGGGCTCCTTTCTCTGTGATGACTCCAGCTTGAGTCAAATTGACACAAAACCAGCCAGTACAATTAGTAAAATCAAAATTAAAAAAAGAAAATGACAAGCCCCTGAGGACTTTTTAAGCAGCAGGAAGTGGGGGAGAAGAGTTCCATCTCTCACCAACTTGGCGGTGCCAGGCTGGCCATGGAGGAGGCCTGTGTTCTCAGAGGACAGAAGCCCAACTCTAAGGCCTCTGTTTTCTTATTGGCTCCTTCGGCTTGCTATCATTTACTTCTCACAATCTATCAAATGCAGAGTGCTTAGCCTTAGGGACGAGGAGGTCCCTTCCCTGCAAGGCCACCTTAGGCCAAGTGATGTTTCAAATGATTTCAGTTGTTCCTAAGAGGAAAAAAAGGAGACTCTGGTTCTGGGGTGACACCAGCCTGTAACCCCAGATACTTGGGAGACTGAGGCAGGAAGACTATAAGACCAGCCTGTACTATAGAGTGAGTTCAGAGACACCCCAGGCACCTTGTCTCAAAAAGGATGGCAACTTTCTAAAATTTCACAAACCTGACAGCTCAGCAGGTAGACATGTTTGCTATGCAAGTCTGCCCATCTCAGTTTGATCCTGGAACCAAATTGAAGGTAGAAGGTGAGAATGGCTCCATAGAATGGTCCTCTGATTTCCACACATGAGCAGCACACACACACACCAATAATGAATAAAATGAAACAAGAAAGATGAAGAGAACAATGCACTTTCCAAGACATGGGTATATACTGTCCTGCCTCTCGCCATCAGACTGTGGATAGGATTTTGTTAATGGGAAGTTGGACTTTCCCTGGAATCTCATGCTCAGAAGGAAAAGGCTGAGAACCTGGTGCTGACCAGATGGGGAGTTTGTCTCCCAGGAGGAAACCTCACAGCTCTGACAGCTTAACTGCATTGCAGGAAGCTACAGCCTACATGATGATGGTGGTGGTGGTGGTGCTGATGATTGATGATGGAGAAGCTCCCACATCTTGACCATGATTGCTTAGTTATGTATACCTCTACCCTTCTAACCTAAGCCTCATGTCAAGACCCCAGAATAGGCAAGGTGGTAGGAGTTGAATGTCACTGGGCTTCTTGTGGCCGTACTGAATACATCTCCTCTTCTGACTTCCATTAACCTATCTGCCTAACTGGCACCCTGAGGACAGGTGGCAGAGACTAGCTGTTAGAACTACCAGGACCCACACCTAGACCCTGACAACTCTAGGAATAGTCTCTTGTCTGGCTTCCCTTTCATGCCTATGCTTAATTCTATTCTGAACTGTTTTCAAAAGTAAGCTCCATTTCTGCTTATCACAGACAGGCCCTGAAATTCTCTGCTGTGGTCAAGAATCCTGTTCTCTGCAGTGGAGGTCTCTAAGACAACGTCTCATGTTGCTATGGATAATAGCATACTCTGCTCTGGGAAGAAGCAGACTCCTCCTCTCTGAGGCCAGTTAATTATGGATGCAGAATAGGCTGCTAACATCCTGAACCTAATATGAGAGAATTGCTGATGTCATGCAACTCTCGATGCTGCTCTTGACAGACTGAAGCCTCTCCTTCTGCCTGCTTCGCTGGACCCAGCCCTGGTGCCTTCTGTGTTCCATAAAATTTGTTTCAAACCTTGTTTGTTGGCTTTTTCTCCTTTGCAATATGCTGCTTTGTAGTTTGGCTCTGTTTGGGAAAATTAATCAACAGCTGGGCCTCTTATGCCGATTATCCCTTCTCCTCAAAATGGTCATGAGGTTAATGAATGTTTTTGGGCATCGAAGGAGAAAGAGGATGTTAGGGGTTTGCCCCTCCCTTATACAAAGGAGAAAATTGTGAAAGTTCATCTCTGGGTCTCCTTAAATACACTCAGTGGGTGGGAGGCAATATAAATGGAGTGGAACTGGGTTCCGTACATGCATGCTAAGGGGGCTTGTGCATGTGCCTGCCTGTCAGAGCTTAGCAGAGGGGCTCCAAGGAATAGCAACTAAATAAACTCTCCTGGCCCGAATGTACTTTTGTTCTTTTTCCACTTTTCTGTGTATGTTTGTAATGTGCATATGTGTATGCATGTCTTTTGCATGCATGTGTGTGGGTGTGTGTGCATGTATGTGCACATGCATGGGGGTGCGTGCATGTATGTGTACATTCGTGTGGAAGACAGAGGTTGTCAGGAATCATCTCCCACGTAGCTTCAGAGGGTGATGGGAACACAGGACAAGGACTAGGAACATCTGTGTGGTAGGCTATTGAGGTGGATGTGCATCCCAGCCATGTCTCAGTCCCTAGTCCCAGTGGTGCCTGATTTGCCCATTGTCTGGTGTTTGCTTCCAATTCATCTTCCCTGGATCCCTGTGATACCTGGCCTTAGAAGTACTTCCACTTGGCCCTATAGGTACAAGGAAAGAGCCATAGTTTCCCTACTCTGCCTCAAGTTTGCAGAGTACTTCTTTTCCTACCTACTGCTCCAGAGCCATGAGCAAAGGAGGCTCAAAGAGGGCCCAGCCTCAGCCACCCAGCAGAAAGGTAAACACAATGCTCTACTCTGTCTAGCTAAAGACAGGTGGAGGGCAAGGGGCCCAATATTGATACAGTGCCTATTTTGTGTGACATTTATCTAGCAACAATGTGTGCTGGGGCTACACTGTTACTACCCCCTTAGATGTAGGAGTAAGGTCAAGGCCAGCTCTTTTGTTATAGCCCTACTCTAGGCTTCAGTGGCTCCTTTTCTGGTACGATAGGCTCAAGTCTCCAGCCAGACCTTCAGGGCCCAGACACATGTGTTCCGACTGTCTCTCACTGCTTTCCTACACCCCAGCTCATCTGTGCCATCTGGGCCTGATGCTCTCAGTTCCCCCAGACACCTTCCCTGGCCTGAGTTCAGGGGACTAAACTGCTGTCCTTAAAATTTTGGTTTGTTCATAAAATAGAATCTCATATTGTATTCCAGGATAGCCTTGAGCTTTCCTGCCATTCTCCTGCCTCAGTTCTTGAGTGCTGGGATTATAGCATACCTCCCACACACATCAGGTAGTTCCATCTCCATTTTCCTGCTTGTTCACCACCCCTTTCTGCAGTGTCTCTCATTTTTTTAGGTGTAACCAAATCTCTGTCAGGAACCTCTTTCCCTCCTGGAGTATGTAATTCCTCTTACAAATGAGATTACTAGTAATCACACCTAGGGAGAAAAGGCTGGGCGCAGGGCTGTAGATAGGGCTTACAGTCACAGCTGGTTCTTCTGTGTCACATACCATAGGCCTTGGTGGGGTTAGGGTCTATAGCCTGTGTCCCTCTTGCTCATTTCCTGGTGCTTCCTTAATCCTTCTTAATCACTGTCATATCTAAGCTTCATGCTGGCCTCAAGAGACCAGGGTCAGGTTTGTAGAAGATAAAGGTAATATACAGAAGAGCAAAGTGATTTCTAATGCTGAATAGGCAGAACCCTGGCTGGAGCCTAGATTAGACTCGTGGCTGGTCCAGTCTTAGGCAGTGACGGGGCAGGGGTAGCCTGGTTGTGGAGCCCTCAGCTCAGGGTCCTATCCCCCAACTCTCCTTATACTCAGTCGTGGACAGATGCATTCTGCAAGTCTAGGAGACTCAGTGGCTCCCAACCTACCTCCCAAGGAAGACAGAGGTGGGAGGCCACCTGGCTCCAACTGAGACATCAAGCTAGCTGCCACTTGTCTGAGAAGGTCTCTAGCCAATTAGACTCTTTGTCATAATTCTCTCCTCTTCAGGTAATGTGGAGTCAAGGCTAAAGCAGGTTCTGGGTTCAGACAGTGTTCATCTCAGTTACCATGTACTGAGGAAGGTCACTTTGTCTTCCTGAACATCAATCTCTTCTTGTGCAAGGTGGGAGTCCTCACAGCCCCAGTCTAAGCTTGATGTGTGGAGTGAGCAGAACACAGTCCTTGGCTGGCAGTGCTCAGCACTCTCGATGCACACCCTTAGAGCCATGCATTAGACTGTCAGTAGAGGCTCTGGACACCCTCAAGAATCTGAGGCTCAGACCCAGGTCCTGGATCCTGGCCAACAGGGGTCCTAGCTATGCAAGTGACTCTGAACAAAAAGGAAGCTGGGTATATTGGAAGCATATGTGCCTGGGACCTACCCTGACTCCTCCAGCTGCCACAGAGATTGCAAGGCCACTGCCCAAGTGACACTGAGAAGGGCAACGGGAGCTCAAAAGGAAAAGGGTAGGATGGGATAGGAAGAGAAGACTCAGCAGTTTTCTCTAATGAAGCCACAAACCGCAGAGTCCCAGAGGGAGAAGCTATCTGGAGCCTCGGTGACACAAAGCCAATTTTCTCTACTTTGCTCTGTGGATTAATTGCCAACATGATTTAACTTCCTGGTACACACCACCCGTGTGTCCTCACCACTATCCTTCCTGCCCAGGGGAAAACAAGCTCATGACAGGCAGGTGAAAGTGAGAGCATTAGCTGAAGTTCTCACCTCTGGGTGACCCCAGCTCTGCCATGTTTTGCTATGTGACCAGAGGCAAGTCATACTCTCTCTGTCAGACCTCAGTTTCCTCCCTGGCATAATGGGGGGGGGGATTGAAGTGCAGTATGTCCTTCTAGCTCTTCTCTTAAGAGAGAATCCTCAGCTTTCTGTGACAAGCTCCAGGAGCGACTCACTCTCTGTCCTTGCTCCTATATGGCTGTCATTCTTAGCCCATTGTACAGAAAGGAATCTGGGACTCTAAGAGGCTAAGCACATGGCTGTGGGCCATGCAGATGCTGAGGGATAGATTCAGCTTCCAACCCAGGCTCATCTGACCTCGAGACCTTACCTGTGTTTGTGCTCTTTAACTCAAACCTGACATTGTCCCATGACATAATAAGCATCATCAAGCATCTACTACATGTCAGGTTTTATTCTAAGCACTGAATACATGTTCAATCCTAAGATTCACATTAGAACAAAATATCCATGTGTTCCCTGTGTGACAGACGAATTGTTATTGTTTGTATCCCAGCCTAGCTTCAAACTTTCTAAATAACTGAGGATGGCTATGAACTTCTGATCCTTCTGTCTTCACCTCCCAAGTGCTGAGATTATAGGTATGTGCCACCATGCTAGTGAACTACAGTTGATGGTCCCAGGTTTGATGAGCAATGAAACAAAACAGAAAGTGCACAGGCATGTGTCATTTCCACCTTGCACTCTCTCCTGGCCACACCTACCCTCATTCCAAAGTTCCAGTTCAGGAACCACACACCCTGAGGGAAGCTGGTAGAGGGATGTCTTTAAAGGATGCCAGAAACCCTGTGTGGGGAAAATTCAATTGCTGCCCCACTGATCTGGAATTCATAACTCTCACCCCTTCCTGTCTTCCCCAGCTAAAGCAGCTGAGCTTTGCATATGACCTATGGACAGAGTGGAGAAAGCTGAGAAAAATGCGGGAAGGAGTTGGTTCATTTGGGTGATGGAGTGCCCGCTCCCTTTGCCAGCATGCAGGGCTCAATAATGGCAGACAGGGCTTCAAAAAATTGCAGCATGAATAGATGAGCCCTTTAAGGTAATAGAAATGCTGTCATCCTAGAGAGAAATATGGGTCCCAAGTTCTGCAGGAGGGGACACTGGGCCCTTCTGCCCTGGTTGCTGAGCTCTCTGTCCCCATTACAACCAGGACTGAAAGAAGAAATCAGGCTGAGGAATGGTTAGAAAACCAACTTATCTCCTGGCCCCTGAAGTCTCCACGCAGGGAGGAGGCTGCAAGAGGGGACTGGGAAATCAAGTCATTCAGCCTGGCTGTGACCTTGCAGCCTGCTCCCCACAGGCACTGTAAGGACAGCCATTAGTTCTAGACCTGAGTGCGCAGGAGGCTCCATCAGGCAGTGTCTTAAAGAAAGAGAGGTGTGCTGGGCAGCACATGGGCTTGTCGGTGGGGCTGTGAGATTAGACTATTTCTCTATGTGCTAAGAAAGCCTACTGTCCTTTCTGCGGACTTAGCTGCCCTCCAGAGAAAGCTGCAACTAAGGGTTTCCTTCCTCTCATCCCATCTGCAACTGCATCCCAGACAAGCTCTCAGGGCTCTTCAAGTGGGCATTAGCAGGATCAACCATCATGGGTATGGCATCAACCTTTTAAACATGGCCGTCATGACTGACACTTGTTGAAAGATGACTAATACACTCTGCATATGCTAATTAGTTTGGTCGGCATACTAATCCTAGGGATTTATGATCATTTCCCTTTCACATATCATAAAACAGGCACAGAGAGATTGACCTTGAGGTCACACAGCTATAAAAAGCAGTGAGGCTGGTATCTGAATGTGGATGTCTGTCTCCACTTCTCTGTGGCCTCTGCACTGTGTAAAGTAGGCTGTCTAAGATATACATACTTTGCTCCAGGAACTCAGAGGTGACACTGAAGGACGGCTACTCCAGTTTACCTCATTATACCTGAGAGAATAGTGTAGCCAGATGATTCAGCAGGAAGAGTAAATGGGTGGTTGTCACCAAATCTGATGATCTGAGTTCAGTATCTGGAACCCACATGGGAGAAGGAGAAAACTGACTCCTGTATGTTGTTTCTGCATGTATCCCACAAAATAAATAAGTAAATGTAATAAAAATAAACCTCAGAGAGGATCGTGGGGATGGGGAAAGATTCAAGCCCTAGCCTCACTGGCAAGTAACCCAAATTCCTCTTCCTATAGATGTCAGTCTGGAAACTTTTACATTCATTAATCATCCTGCTATTTCCAAGAATTTCATTTGTCAAAGAGATTACACCAAGCAAGCTGTTCATGTGGCAGGCATGGTGGCTAAGAGGTATGGGGCTAGGAACAACAGGTCCTTGTTCTCAGGGAGGTAGACCAAGCAGGAGCCACACATGGGCTTTGTATGTAGAAGACCTGTGAGTGTGAATCTGACAGAGGGGAGTATCTATGGAAGTGAGGTCATCTGAGAAGCTGGACAGGACAGGATGTTCATAGACGCAACAAGAATGAGGCTGCAGTGTCAAAGAGGGAAGAGACAGGTTTGGGGCAAAGGGAGTTATGCGTGGTCACACAGAAGATGAAATGAGGCTGGAGAGTAACAAAAGGTAGAAGTGTAAATTTCCTCTAGTGGCACTGAGGAGTCACAGGGATCAGCCTGCAGATGGGTGAATAGGTTCCTCATGTTTCACACTGTCCCCCACCCCCAACCACAGTTCAGCTATTTCTTTACCCAGGGTACTAGGGAAGACAGGTCCTCCCCTCCTCTCAGAGACACTGCCATGACAGGGCTTCAGGTACCCCAGGACTTTAATAAGACATTCTCCCCATTTCCTGCCCCTCCTCCAGGCTATCTTTGTCTGGAAGAGCAGCCCGCAGAGATGTGTGGTACTGTTCAAGGTGCTGGGACACTATTCCACCCAATCAGAGGCACTGTGCCCACAGTTTTCTTTGGGCAGGAAATTTCATTTGTTTTACAAAGGAGATCAGGAACCTAAAACAAGAGTAGAAAAAAACACTATAAACTTGCTCCTTGCATCCTAGCCCAGCACTTTTTCCACATCAGGAAGACCTTGTGCCCTTCACCAATGAATGTCCTGGATGATCCTTTTACCAAACCTAAGCTAACACAAAAAATAAACTTCTCTTCTCTTACCCACATCCTCACCTCTGTCTCTCCACATGATGACAGTGGCATCTCACACGACATCCTGAGGGACCAGTCAGAATGGGCCAAGGGTGCTGGAGTAAGTGTGTGTGTGCTCACCTGGGATGCCTGGGTACAGCTCACTCTGATACCCTCTGAGAAATCACACATTAATACAATGGACTTGAGAAAAACATACTCTCTACCTGTGTAGCTTAGCGTCTTAGTAGGTACCTACTGTGGTTCAGGCACTGATCTGTAACTTCCATAGGAAGCTTTCTACTCTCACCACAAACCCCTTGCCACAGGTAAGGACATTCAGGCTTGAGCAGGGCATAGAGCTCACTATAGGTAATGGAGGCAGTGAAGAGCTAGGATTTGAACTCCAGTCTGTGTTGTTCTGGAGTGTCTTGTTTATCAAAGCTCATCACAATTTGTACAGGCAGTGACTCCTGTTACTATGGCTTTCTAAGTCTGGCCAAGTTTCTCTCCCTGTTTAAACTTCAGCTTATTTGCAAGCTGAGGAAAGTGGAAGTATACATCTATAGTGTTCTCGTGAGACATAAACCAAATGATGCATACAGCAAGAACACAATGAGTGCTCTCCACTAGGCTGAATGTGATTATGATCGGACAAGGTCTTTGATGGCTGGCTGGGTGTCTGATGAGCCTTGCCACACCCCAAGTACTTGGCATCATAAACACCAGAGTTTAGGAATGAAGGGTCAGCAGCAGCAGCATACCAAGCAGAGTCTATTGCTACACTGCATCCCCATGGCCTCATGAGGTGGAGACTACCTGGCTGTCAAGTCCCTGAATGCCCAACAATTCTATACTCCCTCATTACCACCATCCCAGCCCTCATAGGGTTAGGTTTCATAAAGTTGCTATCACATCCTTCTAAAGGGCCCTTGGAAGGGGTTTGGGGGTATAGCTCGGTTGATGGAGTCCTTGTCTAGCATGCATCCATTACCAAACTGGTCAGGCAAGGCTTATAGACTCCTCCCATCTTACATATGTTTAGTTTCAGACCTCAGGACAACTGGGGGACCAAGCTGCATATTTTACATGTCAACATAGACCTGGCCTCCAGATTCTCTTTAGCATCTCTCAATCCCTAGTCCTTGCCCCCAACCTTGAACTTTCCAGCCCAGGGGCTGAGCTGCCCTTCCCCCAGAAGTCCTCCCTATATAATCCAGACATTTTGCCCTGCTCCCCAGCATGTGCTCGTGCTTTTTTTTTTTTTTATTATTATTATTATTATTAACTCCATGTTGTGAAATCTTTTAGCAAACAGGCAGGTATGTAGTCACAAATCAACAAACACATAAAGACACTGCTAATTATTACTGACTGTGGGATGCTTTGGGGGAGCCTGGGCTGGGTCTGCTCTGCTGATTGATGGCCCCATCCCCCATATTCCCAAGCTGGCTAATTGCAGGAAGTCACATCATTCAGAAGCTAGGGTAAGGCAAGAATAATGGCATCCATGCTGGAGCCTGGTGTTCCTGGGAATGAGTCCAGCCATTGAGAACAATAAATGCTTTGTAATCACCTCCTACTGCTCCTGTCCAGCAACACCAGGCCCCAAGGAAAGCCTCTCCAGGTATATAATGAGGCTGAGCAGGAGTGGGAATTTGTGGGGTCTCACTAGGACAACCTGCTCACAATCTGCTTTCAATTAAAGAGCCAGGTAGGCAGGACTCACTGGAGAAAAGATGTGGATGATCTGACCACCAAACCTCGCACCCAAAGTTCAAAGACAAGAAGTCATTTACATTCTGGATGGGGAGCAGCAGTCTAGTTTTCAGATTAGTGGATTCCTGGTTGGGGGTGGGGGAGCAGTGAGCACATGAACAGACCAATGCTCCCTTCCCCATCCCTCTTGGAACCTCAATTTTCTTTTCTGAGTAGCAGTGATAAGTCAGACAATGGGAGGCAACAAGGGGACAGAGAAGGGATTATGAACAGATTTATGACAATATACATCATCAACCATGAGGACTCTCAGCAAGCCCCCGCATAGGTATACCAATGTGTCCATGTACTCTGTATAGTAAACTGAAGTGAAAACTTAAGAGTTCTTGGAAAGTTGGTTGGATGGTGCTTTGCTGGGGCAAACACATGAAGAAACATTTTGTTAAAGTGGACACAGATGAAAGCTAAGGCAGACTTGTGAAGGAACGTTTTGCTGAAGCAGATGCAGAAGAGAGGATGTTGTGCTAAAGCAAGCACGTAAGAGGACACATGATAAAAGATTCTTTGCTAACAGCATACATGTATTGGTCCACCTTACATTGTAGAGTTGATCTGCATTTCTAGGAACTCCATAGAGAGAAATGCACCAAGAAAATGTCTGGTAGGTGTGCTCCAGTTTCTTGCCCCTTCAGTGGACTCAGGCTGATTGGATGCACATGCTGAGGCAAGATCCATGCTGAGGCAAGGCATGTAGAAGACACTTAATGTTTGGAGGGTATAAATAGGACTCCATGGAGATACAGAGACAAAGCTTGACTTGCTGGTACAGCTAGCTGCGCAATGCTTGTGGGTGTGTCTTTGCTGATCTTCTATTTCCTGAGAGCTGAGAACTTCTGGGGTTCCTAATGATCCCTCCTGCTGACTTGAGCCTAGGCTGAGGCCTGGCTGTCTCTCTTAGGTCATGTATTGCTGTTGCTAACCTGACTACCGAACTAGATTGCGGGTGTGTCTGTGAGGATTTTGCAAGTGGATTGAGCTGCTGTTGCCTGCTAATCTGTGAACTGAACCATTGGTTTCCAAACAACACAGTTGCTTCAAAGAACCTTTCTAAACAGGTCCACTTACCCCTCAGCCCCTGTATCCTTTTTTTTTTTTTTTTCAACTACCTCTGGTGGGTAGTGGGCTGAAGAGTGGTTAAAGCATTTAAGAACCATCATTAAAAATAGATTTTGAAAAAATTAAAGTTATAGTAAAACATCTCAGAAATCAGCAGGTTCAAGGCTGGGGACATAGCTCAGTTGTTAGAGTACTTTGCCTAGCACGCATGAAACCCTGAGTTTAGCCCCTAGCGCTGCATAAAATGGTGGTGTGTGTCTGTAATCCCAGCGCTAAGTAGGGAAGGGTAGGAAGATAGGAAGCTCATGGACATTTTCAGCTACGTAGTAAGCTTAAGTCCAGCCTCGGCTGCATGAGGTGGTATCTAAGAACAAGATTAATGAAACAAAATTAGTGGGTCATCCTCACCTGCTGATTCACATTTGTATAGGAAGGACCTGAGATTTGAGAGGAGAAGCCTACAAAATGATAGGCCTTCCTTAGTAGCCAGGCTAGGAAAGGGACAGAATGTCTCACCTACCACCAAGTACTCCTCTTCCTGACCTCTTGGTGATGGGATATCTTTAGTTCCAAATGTCTATTTTTGAGACAAATGTCTAAACCTAGAGTGTTACTATTATTATTAATTTTTTAATATGTATGGGTGCTATACTTGCCTGTCTATCCATGTGCCACATGTGTGGCTGGTGCCCTCAAAGATCTAAACAGGGAATCAAATCCTCTGCAAGTGGAACTTTATATGGTTGTGAGTAGCAATGTGGTTGCTGGGAATTGAACACGGGACCTCTGGAAGAGCAGCTAGTGCTCTTAACCACTGAGCCTCCTCTACAGCCTCCAGTGCTTCAATTTTTTTTGTGATAGTTATGGACCAGAATTCATGGCAACACAGGCATATAAGAGAGAAACTGTGGAAGGGACAGACTTATTTCCCTTTAAAGACCATAGTCCTTGTCTATACAAGCCTCAGCTCTGGCAAGGAGCATGATGGGGCCTAATGACATTTTGTCTGAGCCATGCTCTGCAGACCAGGGACATTTGCTTTCAAACAGTCCCTTTGAGCTTGCAGTCAATGCTGAAAAGCTTGTTCTTGGAGAAGGTAGCTTAAACAGTAGAGTACTTGTCTGTCATGAACTGAATTAGGACCTAAGTTTGATTGAGAGCATTGCATAGACCAAGTTTGTTGGTCCATGCCTGTCATCCTAGCACTGGGGAGAAGGTAGAGGCAAGGAGTTCAAGGTTCAAGGTTATACCTGCTACATAGCAAGCCAAGAAACCTATAATACATAAAACTGTCAAAAAACAAATACCTTTAGGAAGCAAGGAAGGAAGGAAGGAAGGAAGGAAGGAAGGAAGGAAGGAAGGAAGATAGAAAATAGCCATGTTATCTATCTAGTTTCTGCACAGTGAGCACCACTGAGTAGCAATACCCACATCCTGTAAGAGAACTTATCAGATACCTAAAGCTTCAGCATACTGTAGACATGCTGGATCTGAACCTGTATTTACCAAGGCCCCTATCTACAGTGGCCCAGAAATCCCTTTGTGCCTTTCATAGAGGAAGAAACCAAACCCAAGAGGAGGTCCAAGGTCACACAACTGGTAGGTAGGACAGCCAGGATGTGTATGACCTGGCCACAGGTTTCAACTCCACAAACACTTCTCAAAGCACAATGGAACTTTGCCCCTGAGGATGCCCAAGTGTGAGGGTCTTCAGACCAGCTGAGCCTATTCCATCTCAGTATCAACACCCACCCACCTCCAAATCAAACCTTCTAAAAACCAGCCTGATTGATGAGGAAATACAAACTGAACAAACACGTAAGGGAAACATTCACTCTACCTAGTAATCAGACATGCAAATGAAAGCAACATTTAGGAGCCATTCTCTACCTATATAATTAGCAAGACTGGGGGAAAAAAGCAAGCAAAAACTGTTGCGAACAAGGTATGCGCGTGTACAACCCTCAACAGCATAGATTTATATAAACCTTTGGGAAAGTGATCTGGCAACATCCATCAAGAGCCATGAATATATTATGCCCGCTGACCTGGGAATTCACTGGGGGAAATAATTCAATGGGACGGCAGAGTGGGGAGCTGCTTGTAAGATGATGCTCACTGCAACATTGGCTGCAAACATGGGGAAAATCCTAATATTCTGCAGGAAGGGAAGGGCTGGGGAAACTGGGCATCTACCAGTTCCTGCTCTGCTAGGCATCCATCTGAAATGAGAATTAAGAGGTCTAACTAGTAGCAGAAAAATGTGGATAAAAGAAAGAATGAGCTTGGAGCTGGATCTCAGAGGCAAACACTTTCTTAGTGTAGGAGGCTGTGGGTTCAGTTCTCAGGACACACACCCCAACACAAATACCCATCTACTACACACACACACACACACACACACACACACACACACACACACACACACAAAATGACTGTCTGGCCTGGTAGTACACACCTTTCATCGAAGCACTCAGAAAGCAAAGGTAAGTGGATCTCTGTGGTTTTGAGCCAACCCAGTGTATATGGTGAGTTTTAGGACAGTTCAGAACATATATAGTAAATAGGCCTTGTTTTTAAACGGACAGACAAACAGGAGAATACAAACTGCTTATGTGAGCTGGGGTAACGATGCTGTGAAAACATTGTGTGCCCTGGAGGGCAGGGCAGAGCTGGACAGAGAGGAAGACAGTTTCAGAGTCAGGGACACTGACAGACTAAGGCTCTTTTTAGCCATTCTTGCAGTTGTAAACCTCAGAAAACAGCTTCAAAGGGCTCCGAAGGTGACAGAGAATCCTACCCCTCATTCCTGGGCAGAGGGTCACACTCTACATTGCCACTGGCTCCCTGGGGAGCAGGAAGGCTGTGAGTGTCTCATCCTGACTTACCATGAAGCCTGGAGCACAAGTGCAGCTCCCAGTGATACTGTGGCAGTCAGCGCCATTCTGGCAGGTGCAGGGTAGCTGGCAACCATTGCCATAGTAACCAGCAGGGCAGGACTCATTGCAGTAGTGGCCAGACCAACCTGGTTGGCAGGTACAAGCTCCAGTAACTGGATGGCAGCTGAACAGAGGACAGAAGGAAGGAGAGGACAGGCTTGCAACTGTGTCCCTTCCTCTGCCCTCCCCAAGTCTAGTCTGCCCATGGTAGTAAGAGCAAAGGACCCCTGTGGTTAAGTTAATCATGCCTTGTTTGTTTATGAGATGATGCATTACATAGTCTCATATTTCCCAGAAATGAAGACTTGTGGTTAAGTAATTTGCCTAAAGTGATTCAGCAAGGAGGTACAAGACCAGGGTTAATACCCAGACTCTGACTCCCAAACAGGCACTATTTTTCCCCCTGTGAGATAGACTTGTGGTGCCCAGACTACGTTTGAACTCCCTGTGTAGACAAAGGAAACACTACATTTCTAGTACTCCTCCTTCCACCTCCTAAAAGCTAAGATAACAAGCATGTGTCACCATGCCCTGTTTATGCTAGGGATCAATGCCTAGCCTTGCTAGACAAGGACTCTACCAACTGAGTGATAGCTCCTCTCCACTAGTACACCCCCATAGTAAATCCCCAGTGTACACTCTATAAAACTACACTGAGTCCAAAGCATAGGGCAGTGTCTTTCTCCCTTGCCTTATCGACTTTCATCACTCGTGTAAGATGGGAACATGTGAAAAGGCAACTATGAAGCTGGTAGCTCTCCAGGTGATAGACTCTTGGTGAGCATTGGTAGTTAAAACAAGATCCTAGGTCAGGATGACCTTTCTGACAATGGCTGTCCCTCAGGGACCTGCCATTTTGGGCTTCCTTACAATCTGTAATAGAGCAAACCTTTCTCCCTCCCAGATCATATTCACTGCCCAGTGTATACAAACAGGAATGCAAATTGTTTTTACTATATTTAATTATTTTTCTTTTTGAGACAGGGCTTTATGTAGCCCAGGCTGGCTTTAAACTTGCTGTATAGCTGAGGATGATCCTGAACTTTAGCTTTTGCATTTTGGTTTGTGTGTAAGTGTATGGGAACATGGATGTCATGGTACATGTGTAAAGGTCAGAGAACAACTTGTGAGAGTTTTCTCTCCAACCATGTGGGTTTCAGGGATAGGACTCTGGCCATTGACCTTGGTGGCAAGCAACTTTAACTGCTAAACTATCTCACCAGCTCCCAATCCTGAACCTCTGATCCTCCTGTTCTACCTCTACAGTGCTAAGGTAACAGCTGAGTACCATTACCACACCTGGTTTTGTGCCCTACTGAAATTCAAACCCAGGGCTTCCTGTATGCTAAGCAAGTACTCTGTTGGCTGAGCTGTGTCCCCAGCCCTCCGTGTTTAATTATTTTCTGTGTCTGTTGACTTGTTTTCTGTCTACCCACTAGGTTTCAGCTCCCTGGGGAAGCTTGTCTGTCTTGTCACCTCTCAGGGCCCAGTGGGGTTCCAGGAACAGGGGAAATGTTGACCTCATGGCATGCTTAAAATGAACGAATTAATGAACAGACTAATTGTGAGCAGCCCAGCTAGCCTCTCTTCTGGGGGGCCATGGTGTTCTGTTGAAAATGAGGGGGTGAGCCAGAGCAGATGATTCTGGAATAATAAGTACCAGTAGCTAATAATCACTTCAAAAATGTTTAGTCTCATTAATCATCTAGTCAAAACAACAATTGGATATCACCTTCTCTCTATCAAAATACAGACAAGCTTTTTAAATGCTGGTAAAAGTTTCAAAACAATCCGAGGTTACATATCAGGAGACCTAAAAATATTCAACTGCCTCGGCCTTGTAATTCCATTTCTAAGAATCTATCCTAAGGAAATAACGGTGATTATGGAGGAAGATTTATACACAGAGATGTTCCCTAAAGCATTATTTATAACAGTGGAAGATAGAAGCAATTTAAATAATAATAAATAATATGTGGCCAGGCTATGAAAATACCAAGCACCTCACACACATACATTTCTTATCTTCCACAAACCTGTGAAGTAAGAATGTGAATCTCCATTTTGTAGGTGGCATTCAGAGGTTTTAAGACCTGCCCAAGGTCACACAGATAAGTGGGTGAGCACACCTTAAACCCAGCAGAGGCAGGCAGATCTCTGAGTTCAACACTAGCCTGTTCTACAGAGTGACTTACAGGACTGCCAGGGCTACACAGAGAAACAGTGTCTCGAAAAACAACAACAACATCAAAAAACTTTCTGTTATAAGTTGCCTTGGTCACAGTGTCTCTTTATAGTAATAGAACAGTTACTAAGACTCTAGGCAAACTCTACAGTCTGAACTATATTCCAGCCCTACAATTCTATTTCTAGAAACAAGACATCTAACATCTTAATTTAAATTTCCCTTTGGAAAGGTGCTAGAGAATAATGGCAGACAATGATTTGAATTTTTTATTTTTGCTTTTTTTGAGACCAGCTGTCTTTGAACCTGTGGCAGTTCTGCCTGTGAAGGCCTCACTTCCCCTGGGTGACCTGGCTGTTCAAGCAGTGCTGGAGGGAAGCTTGGACTAAAGTCCCCATCACTGATGCACAGGCTGCCTCCTCTGTCATCAGGTTCCCCCTTTCTTCCTTTTTCCCCAGACACAGATTAATCACTAGCTAACAGGAGCCGAAAGCTGCACAATGCAGGCAGCAGCTTTGAGGGGTGGGTTTTTCTGCCTTTCTTTTGCCCTGATGAGATTTCTATCTCTGTGGCATCTGCTGGCTAAATCAAATCTTTCAAAGGTAATCTGCCATCATGGCTCCTGAAATTCATCTATGACAATCTAATTTCAGAGGGAACATTTAAGAGGCCTGACACCCAGACACTGTCCTCAAGGTGAATGATCTATGAAGGAGAGTGACCTCTTTTGTGTTTTCAGAGCCCACGAAAGAAATTAAAGCTCACCAGCCTGCTCTTTCCCAGGGCAACCCATAACTTCTCTGCAGCAGCTAGCCAGAGGGAAGAAGCAGGGAGAGGCTGTTGGGTAGGCTGGGGAGCAGGGCTCTCTTAGACTGGCGTTAGAGTCCTATCTCCTCAGAAGGATGCTGGAGACAGGAAGCCACCATTTATCTCAAGTGCTGCACAAGTTTAGGGACAAATGAGGCAAGGCTTCTAATGACTGCCCCTCCACTCCAAAAAAATCACACACACACACACACACACACACACACACACACACACACACACACACAAAAAAAAAAAACCCAAAAAACGTGATTAGGAGCACCTATTTGGAAGACTGGCACAGAGAAGAGAGAGGCACATATTAGGGTATTTTTTTAGCTGGGTAGTGAAGTACCAGCATACCTCCATCTTAGACTTAAGAGCCATCTTCTAGTAAAGACAAGCTAGGCTCATTCCTGTTTATGATTAAACCCGTTTCTCAAGGACTGGGCTATACCACACTGCAACCTTAACAAATGGTTCTGCCTGCTCTAGGAATGGCCATCCTGTCTTTGTTTTTAAAACCATGTTTATAACCATCTTGCAATCCTAGCTTTGTTTCAAAAGGTGATATGACTGCCTCTGAGTACCTTGTTGTGCCCACCTTGCAACTGTGTTTTTGTTTCAGGAGGTCATTCTGACTGAAGTGTCATGCTTATGTGCTGCTCTGGTAAATGGTAACCATGCCTATTTCACCTGACAAATGTCCCACTTGGAAACCCCCTACATCTGAGCTATAAAGGACCTGTCTTCCTCACCTCCAATGCTGACTTCTCAAACCCCACCTTAGGAAGAGGACGACTGTATACATGAATTTAAAAAAAAAAAGGTTGCTTTAGTTAATTTTGCCATGATGGTTTGAGTAGTGGTCTGAGGCCAGGGATCCTGCTGAATATTCTATGGAGCATAAGACTGTTCTGTGTGTCCAACCAGGTGGGTTGCCTGATATAGACTGAGCAGCAACGCATGTGTCAGAGGCTCAGTCACAAGGCTGGAATGCCAGGAGAAGGGGAATATTTAACAAGCAAATGGGGCAGAACTATCTAGAAGATGCACTGCTTAAGATGAATTGAGCCATGCCTGTCACTGAAGGCTGAGACAGTGGCCATAGGCAGGCTGCTGGCACCCTTGAGGATCCAGGCTTGGGGCAAGACTCTCCCCAAGGAGATAGTGCTTTGGAGTCTAAACAGCCTGCCCAGAGCTGGGCTGGCAGGAACCATCCAAGGATCCTAAGGATGCCTAAGGATGGCTCTTGCCTCCCAGTTCCTTAAAACATAACACACGTTAAAGATGGTAGAGCAAATAATCATTAATATTGGATGGGCTGAGATTAGTGACAGAGAAGAGGGAGTCCTTCCAGATTAATAATGCATGGAGAACTCCGTCAGAAGAAAGATAAATTATGCAGCGCACGGTTGCCCGGGGAAGGGAGGGAAACAATGGCCTTTTAATTTGGAGCTTGAGTGAATCTCTGTAGTGGGGACTCTTCCTGAATGGGGACCTCAGGAGCCTCTTTGCTTCCTGTCCTTGGCTTTTCAGCAAGGATGGAGTGTCCCCATTGCTGTCTTCTACCTGTGGAATAGGTGAACTGGTTTCTTATTACAATACTAGGGACCCTTAGATTTCTCACCCTGCCCTTCAGTTCAGGCAAAAGGATACCTCTTCCAGGATGCCCTTCCTGCCCAAAATGGTGTTTTTATGTGATCTTTTATGCACATATCTTGGGTCACAATAACTGGGACACATGTTGGAACCCAGCAGAGCCAGGTACATATATTTCTACCCTAATATTTCTCAACCTTGGATGCTGGGTATGTTACACACTTAATGGTGTGTCATGGTTTGGCTTATTGAATTTTTTGATTAGGACACCAAGTAAGGCTATGAGACACTCCTGGAGGTGCCTTGTATTGGAAAAATATGCCAGCAAGTGCCTAGTGTCAGTGAATACTCAGAATCTGAGGTCCTAAGGGTACCTGGGCTCCCTTCATGAAGCCTGGCCCTGCCCTGTGGGGACACTCAGGTCATGCATAGACCAGCTGCCTTGGCCCTCTCTGTATAGTCCTCTGAAATGCCACCAAGAAACCATATTTATTTAAGCTGATACATGCCAAGATGCCCTGCTTGAAGTGACAGGAGGCTACCATGTGACTTGTGAGAAACCAAACATTGAGGTGAAGAGGAGTCTCAAAGCAGAAGCATTCTCCACCTGGCCATCTGCTTGGTATCCACTGCCTGGGCCATTCATAGGTAAGGAGAAGGGATACCCCACCCCTTCTACCCTGATAACAGATAGCAGTCAGTCAGATAGAGGGTAGTAAGGCATCTCTAGGACAGAGAGCCCCCCTTCCTAACAGAAGGCAGGGTAGCTGGAGTAATAAGAAGTGCAGGAGGAGGCTGAGTCATTTGCTCCTCTGTTTCTCAGACCTGGTCTTCTCTGGAAGGAGGAGTGACACTAGCTACAGTCCCCATGTTTCCAAGCTGTCCTAGGCTGATCTCTATCCTTCCTGCTCGCCCACCAGGCCAGGACTTCTTTGGTCCCAGATGGGCTTTCTATGGCTCTAGCCTCTGCTCAGATGTTCAGTGTGAAGAGGACTCTCCACACCATGAGCCCTGTCACCCCCAACCATCTTGACCCCCAGAACTATCCAGTCCTAGTCCCCTGTTTCTGTGGGTCACTGGACTGTACCTTACTTGTATGTGAGGCTTGAGAACAACCTATTGTGAAGCCCGGGTAGCTGAACATAAAGAGCAGGTAGCAGATGACTTAAGATCTGGTCCTGATTCCACCTGGGTGGCATTGGTTTTCACTTTTTATTAGAGAAAGCAAAGCTTCAAAGGCCCAGCCTCTTCTTCCAGTTGGCTAGCTGGCCACTCTAAAAGTGGAGCCACAGCCCGGGAAGCCTTTCTTTATCAGGGGCCCACCTAGCCCCTGCCCCAAGCTTACCTGTCCATAGCTCATACCTGATAGTGTTCTCAGTGTCACAGGGACAGGGCAAGGTACAGCCTGGGCCATGCAGGCCCTCTGGGCAGAGCCGTTCCTGGCAGCTAGGGCCTTTGTAGCCAGGCTCACACTCACAGGCACCTGTGGCTGGTGAACATTGACCTCCATTGTGGCAGTCACAGCGTTGAGAGCACCGGAAACCGAAAGTTCCAAAGGGACATTCCTCTTGGCACCTGTGAGAAAGCAGAGCAGGATGAAGCTGTAGGCAGAGCCCTACAGCTGGGCTTCCTGTTGCATCTGCATAGACCCCTCCTCCCTTGGAATGCCTGGCCTATCACCTCTCTCCCAGCCTTCTTCCCCATATCCATTGGAACTTCACCCATGGGTCTCCTCAGTAGCCAGGATGAGCTCATATTATCCTTATCATGATATAAAACTTTGTTTCTTTTTCATTGTCAAAAGCTGTGATAAGGCTGAATGTAGTGGCAAATGTCTATAATCCTAGCTCCTAGTGAGGCTGAGGCAAGATGGTTCTTTTAGGTTTGGGACCAGCCTGGTGGGTTCCAGACTACTCTGTGTGATCATGGGCTGCATGTAAGTCCTCTTTAAAAAAAAAAAAAGCGATAAAATGTGTGTGTTGTGCCTTTTAAATATTTATTTATTTATATAAGTATACTGAAGCTGTCTTCAGACACACCAGAAGAGGGCATCAGATCTCATTACAGATGTTTGTGAGCCACTATGTGGTTGCTGGGATTTGAACTTGGGATCTCTGGAAGAGCAGTCAGTGCTCTTAACCACCAAGCCATCTTCTCTAGCTCATGTGCCGTGGTTTAAATGCTTGAATGTTTGTTTCTTTCAAAATTCATGATGAAAGTTTTTGTTATAATTAATTGTATAATTAAACAATTTATTTATATTTAAAGAGTCTCATATAGGCCAGGCTGACTTCAAATTAACTACATGGTCAAAGGTGACCTTGAACTTCCCATCTTTCCTTTTCCACCTTCTGAGATCTACCATGCCTGGTTTAAGTGGTGCTGGGGATTTTTTTTTTTCCCATTTTTTTATTTTGTTTGAGACAGAGCCTTACTCTGTAGTTCAGCTTGGTGTCCTAGAATTCACTATGTAAACTGGGCTGGCCTCAAATTCACAGCAATCCTACTACCCAAACTCCTGACTGCTGGGATTATTCATATGTGCTTTCCTGAGTCTCGGGCAGAAGCCTCTCTCCCCTCAGTATATGACTCATTCCCTGAGGGTGGAATTTCTCTTAAGTAGATGTGTCTCCTTCCTTCATCAGTTTGCATACTCCCAAAGACTGACTGCTTGCTGTTCTGAGATCTGAGGACTCCTCAAGGTAGGATCGAGCTCTATCTCATCAATCAGTGAGCTCTCAAGGTGGAGGACTGACACTTTGTGCTGTGTGAACTCATACAGGCAGGTGCTTGGGGGTCCCTGCATTCTGGGAATGCTCTGTTTCATTAGCCTACAGGTTAGTAGATGAGGATCTCTTGGATGCTGCTGCTGGTTTCCTGGTTTTTTTAACCTCCCTTGCTGCAGGCTAGGGTAATTCCTCAGGAAGCACAAGCTCACTGTCACAGCAACTGAACCTTGGGAAAATAAGGGGTCACTCTGGGGGTAACCTGTGCACTGGAGGAAAATAGCCTATGGGGTTAGGGATTATCTAGTTCTTAACTCTGCCTTAATGATACAAATAACAAAGAGCTGACTTAAGCTTCTGAGGGACCATGTCCTCATCATAAAATGAGCTAGAAACCCTCATCAGGTTGTTTGAAGATTAAACAAAATAATACTAGGGGCTTTAGCAGTGAACGTGACTTGCAGAACCTGAGTTCTGTTCTCAGCACCTGCACTGGGAAGCTCACAACCACTGTATCTCCAGGTCCAGGAGATCTGCCACTGGTCTCTAGTCCCCCCTGGCACTGCACTCACATGTGCATGGCCCAGTGTACTGAGAGTTTTAGTTTAAGAACCCAGTTATGTTATGTGAATATGTTTTTGTTTTAATCCCAGGTGCTAATAAGAGGCTGCTTCCCAGCAGGTGATTATGATTTGTCTAGCAGAGGTGTGATCTTTGCCTGATGCAGTTAAATTCTGGGGACTCTGGAGAGGGATAAATGGTAGAGCCCGGAGAAGGACTGGGGTGGCTGCTGTTCCCCCTGATACTGGTTTCTGTTGTTGTGGTTTATTAAGTAGTTGTAAGCAAAGAGAAGATGGAGATATTCTGATGATGAAGATTGGACTTGCCCAAGGAACCCAACGGCCCTAATCTGTAGGAAGTAGTCTAAAGAGGTGAACTCTAACCTTATTTCTCTTCTACCTAGTGTTAGGGAATTGGGAGGGATTAAGATGGAATATGGGTTGGAAGGGTAGTTGATATAAGAACCCAATAAAGTAGCACACACAAACAACAACAACAAAACCACCAAAAAAGCAACAAGAATAAAAAAAATCCACCAACAACCCATTACCATGTACCTAATTAATTTCTAAAAGGTGTGTATTATCATCCAGAAAGGTAGCCAGGAGACCATTATTTGTTGGTACTCTTAGATAAATTTCTCTACTGCTGATCTGTCTCTCAGTTCTTATTAAAAGTTTGTTTCAGTTCTTAAAACACAGCAGATATGACCCTCTTGCCTTAGTTTCAGGCATGAAAAGGCTCAAAGGAAAGTATTCTGAAATGAAATGGAAGCATGAACTTGGGGAATTAGACACGGTTTAATTATCACTTGTGTGGAGGTCAGAGGGTGGCTGTAGAGTTGGTTTTGCCCTTTTACATGTGTTCCAGGGAACTCATGGAACTCAAACTTTGAGTAGCAGGCACATTTCAGTGCTGAGCCATCTCACCAGTCCCTCCCCCTAAGATTTTTGCTTTGTATTCAAGTGTGACCTTGAACTCCTGATCATCTTACTTCTACCTCCTGAGTGTTGGAATTACAGGCATGAACCATCAAAGCCTATTTACTCAGTACTAGTAGTATAGAAGGAACATGCCGAGCATTTCAAGTAAAAAGGGATCTGTGCAGTCTCAGGTCTTTATGCATGCTAGGCAATCACTCTACTGAGCTACATCCTCATTTGCTTATATTCTAAATGTACGCTGTGCTGACTAGTTTTATGTCAACTTGACACAAGCTAGAATCAACTGAGAGGAGGGAACCTCAATGGATAAAATGCCTCTATAAAGTCTGGCTGTAGGCAAGCCTGAAGGGCATTTTCTTAATTAGTGGTTGATGTAGAAGGATTCAGCCTATTGTGGATAGGGCCACCCCTGGGCTGGTGGTCTTCAGTTCTATAAGAAAGCAGACTGAAAAAGCCACAAAGAGCAAGCCAGTGAGCAGCACCCCTCCAAGATCTTAGCAGCAGCTCCTGCCTCCAGGTTCCTGCTCTACTTGACTTTCTGCTTTTACTACTTTTAATGGCCCTTACTGCTTTTAATGATGAAGAATTGTATAAAACTATGAGGAAAAAGAAACCCTCTCCTCTCCAAGTTGCTTGTGGTCATGGTGTTTCATCACAGCAATTGCAACCCTAACAAGACCGTATATACCCAACTTCTTGGAGGCTCATTCTTCCTCACACAGGGCAGAATGGGCCTTGGTAAAAGGCCAGAGGCCTCAATGAGGACACGTGGCCACACTCCAGTGGACTTGGGGATGTGCAGCATTGTATATTGGGGGATTGAGAGCAGCCAGAATATTCAGGACTAGTGTTGGCAACTGGAGACAGGTGCCCTTGTTTCTGCCTCTCTGTTCTGTACCCTGAGTGACTGGTGAGCAAGAGAGTGACAGAGCAGCAGTGAATGGGACATTGCTTTAGAGAACCCCTCAAGGGAGATGCCTACTGGCTGTCTTCTCTCAGAGCCACTGTGTGAGGAAAGAAATCTGGCCAAAGGCAGGCAATGAAAAAGATCTGGGCTGCCACAACCTCCTGTGGCAAGAGCAAATGGAGGGGTTGGGGTGGGGAGGAAGAGTGGGTGGCAGGCAGGAGAAAGAAAGGGGGAGCTCAGAGGAGGGGGAAGGGAGTAAACAGAGGTAGAGGGAGAGGACCAAGAGCTGCTAAAGATCCAGGGTCTAAACTGCAGATTTCTCCACAGACCACTGAGCTAGGCAGGCCTCAGATCTTTCTCATGTCAGGAGAGAAACTCACACCAGGGGACACCTGCTCACTTGCATGGGAATAGTCCTGCCCATCAGGACAGGCGGCTCCTGTCTCCCCAGGCTATATTCCAGGGGAAGGGGCACGGAATCTACCTGCCCAGAAAAAAAAATTAGAAATGAAATATTGACAACCTAATCTATTTGCATAATCAGTCTCTTTTTACTATTTTTCCTAGCCACAATTTAAACAACTTATTTATTTAGAGATCAAGCAAAGACTGCTAATGAATTTTACACAAAGCACACTAATAATCGGCCTGTGGAACAGGAAGGTAATCACAGCAGGGATTAACTTTCTACTTAAACACCCTTCCTTCCCAACATATCAATCTAATGTGTCCAATATCGCCATTAACAACCAGATACATTGCTCAATTAAATTACAAGTTACGTTTCATGTTTAATTTGAGCGGGATCTCCCCAATCTGGGGAGATCCACATTATTATACCCACTTGGCTTTAATATGCTCATGATAATTTGGGGTGGGCTAATGCAGCTGTCACCTAGAAAATTAATGGAGGCAATTTTACAAAATATTAAACACCAGGCAGCCTGTTGAGGCAGGAAAGCCAAATGCACTCAGAACTCTGCATAAACTCTCCTGAGGCAGGCTGACAAAACAAACTGGAAGGCCCGTGGTTTGGGAGTTTCTCTCTGCTTTGAGATCAGAGGTGAGACTTGAAGAAGAGACACTTGGGATTATTTTTGCCCTTGGTGAACCCCGAGAGCCAGTGAGGTGGCCCTATTGGTGGTGCCTGGTAGTTTGCTAACACTAGTTTCCAACACCAGAATAAGGCTGGAGCACAGGGGTTGGGTTCCTCTGGTCCCCAACATCTCCTTACCTTGGGGTTTGAAGATGTGATGGGAAAATGGACCTAACACTTAATCCCAGGTCCTCAGAGCCCACACTCTGTGCTCTGTGCTCCAGTGAACCTAGAGAGATGAATGCTGCCACAAGGCTTAAGAACTTTAGGGTATATAAACCCAGTGTTAGCAGACAGACTTTCTGGATCTCACTAAAAACTGGGCCAGCTCTGGGGGAAACAGAGGAACGGTAATTTTGTTAATCAGATCCAAAAGGTGGCTGGAGCTGTATCAGAGAATCAAGTGCCTATCTAGTATGCAGAAAACTGTGGATTTGACCCCCAGAACCCCAACTCAGGATTTAACTGAGAATGGTAACATCTCTGTCTCAGCACTCAGAAGATGGAGGCAGGAGGTTTAGAAGCTCTGGTCTCCTTGGCTACACAGTGAGATTAAGGCCAGCCTGGGCTATGAGATACTGTGTCAAAACACCACACACACACACACACACACACACACACACACACACAAACACTCGCACATTCGAGAAAGGACTTATTGGGTGACTCTGATGTCACCCAGGGAGAGACCAGGAAATAAATATTACCTTGTCCAGGATCACCCCACCCTCTTGCAGGCCCTGAGAAGATCCCCAGGAGGTGAAGAATGACAGCGTGCCACATTTTCAGGTGTTGGGTCATAGCCTTCCAGAGGGTGACCTTATGGTTTATTTTTCTTACACATATAAACACAGTAGAATCCATGTGACAAATTCTCATAACAAAGCTTCAGGGCCGGTTACATCATTTGCAAAACAGCAAAGCACCCATGACCTTTCATGTAAGCATGAATTCTATTGGCTGATGAGCAAGTTCAGGGATAAAGCCTAGAGAAAGGATCTATGATAAGCATAAGGATAGATTCTATTGGTGGAGGGTACAAAGTAGATATAGAGCTGTGTTCTATTCATTGGAGACAAAGCTCAGGATGTTGGGGAGGTTCTGGAGGAGGCTGGCTCCCAACAGAATAGCAAAGGGTCACTAGGTTGTCTGACCAGGTCACTCAGGCATTCCAGGTTTTCAGGCACACTTCCTTCCATTGAAGAATACAGGCCTGTGATTGACAATCCTGGTTTCCCCAGTGCCTAGTCTAAGCTGTGCTTTTTACAGTATCTCCTCTCACTTGGGCTAGAAGAATAACAATAACATTTAGGGACCAGAGGTGAAACTTGGATCAACCTGCACAGTGCCAGGCAAAAGGCAGGGACTCCTCTAGATGGTTGGTGGAGAAGGGGACCTGGCCTTGGGTGGGTGGACACAAGTGTGATCCTCTACCTCCAGTTCAGCATGGATTCAGATATGAGGCCTAGCTTCTCTCCCCCACAGTGTGCCCTGGCCCCACAGCTGTCTTCCAGTTGTGTGCAAAAGTCAGTTCTTGGGTCTATGTTCTGTCGCCTGTTCCCTCTGCCAGGTTGGCTTCATTCAAGGATGGTGTCTCTCTGGACCTCCATTCAGCATTCATATCACACAAAGTGATGTCAGTATCTTTCAGAGATAACTCGATTTTTTAATTTCAAATCTACTTCTATAAGAATGTGGATACTGATTTTTCTTTCTCAGCTCTTTCAGAAGGTGCATGCCTTCCCTGGTGTAAGTCCAGGGCAGTGAGGCTGGTGGAGGGGTATGAATGTGTGGGTGAGACAGGGTAGCTTTCCCTGGTAGGATTCAGAATGCCTTCTGAGGACAGAGGCAGAAGGCTGGCCAGGCATGGTATTCTATGCAAGGCTGCTAAGAGTATGAACAATTGAACATCATAGGCAAGAGTTAATGCCACCTTACCTGTCCCCCATGTATCCAGCTGTACAGTGGCATTGTCCAGTCACATGGTCACACTGGCCTCCATGGTGGCAGGGACAGTCCTGGCTACAGTTCTGGCCAAAGGTCCCTGGTGGACAGGGCTGGGCACACACTGCTCCCTGAAATAGAATTGAGGACAGGCTTGGTAGGGCTCCAAAGATAGCATGCTGAGGTTATATACTCCAAGGAACATTGGAGCCCCAGGGACCACCCCAAATTCCTAGTATAATCAGGAGATCTGGGCATTTATGCTATGGTTAGGTCTGCTGAGGCTAGTTCTTACACCCAACTATGCAGGACACAGTTAGTACCTGCAACATATCAGGTGCTAGGTTAGATACCTGGGGTACAAATTTGATACCTATCCTCCCAGAGTCTTGGCGAGACCTCAGAGGAAGCTAGGTAGAACTCGTAGTGTTAATATTCTCACATGTATGTGAAGAAAAAAGAGAGCCGAGCAGATATAGGAGATCCCCCACTTAACATCCAGCCATGGAGACACACTCACCCCTGTGCCTTTCCTAAACCCAGCTATAGAGCAGAGAACCCAAAAGGAGGTAATAGTGTAAGAAAGGAAAGGAGAGGGGTGTGAAGAAGTGGAAAAGGTCAGAAGAAGGGAGGAGAAGGAAGGCAGAGAAGGACAGGAAGGAGGAAAAATATGACTCCTGTCGGGGCATAGCATTACACATTTTTATAAATTAGAAAACAAAACATTTTAAAACCAGGCAGTGGGGGGTGCATGCCTTTAATCCCATCACTCAGAAGGCAGAGGCAGACAGATCCCTATGAGTTTGAGCCTGGCCTGGTTTACAGAGTGAGTTCCTTGACAGCCAGAGCTACACAGAGAAACCCTGTCTCATGAACAAAACAATCAAACAAACAAAAGCAAAACAAACAAAACCCAAACCATCTTTTATTTCTGTGTGGTATGTGTGCCATGGCATGTGGACTCCTGAGGAGGTTAGGACTTAGGATTCCCTGAAGCTGGAGTTACGGGTGCTTATGAGCTCCCTGACACGGATTTATAGAGTGAACCTTGGTCCTTTGGAAAAGCTGCAAGTGCTCTCAACTACTAAGCCATCACTCCAGCCACCAAATTTTTAAGTTTCTAAATCAAAGACATTGGGAAGAGGAAAATAGTCATATTCAAAACCTAGGACTCAAGTTGTTAAACCTTGTAGCTAGGAGTTAGAGAGCAGCAGAGCCGTTCCTTAAGAGTCTGGAGAGAAGATAGTTTCCAGTCTAAAACTGGCTGCCCAGAAGCACCAGGGGTGTGACTGAGGGGAAAGTCCAGGTCTTTAGCACTTCAAGAGAACAAACTAGTTAAAGCAAAATCCTTCTGTCTAGAATTGTAAAGCTACCAAACCCAATCCCCAAGTGGGGGGATTTGATAGAGGCAGTTTCAGATTTGAACATGGTCACAAACATTAACCCTCATGAGTACTCTTCAGTAACTAGCTGGAATATCCCTGTGCCCCTCATCAAATGGAATGCCCAGGGTTGGTTATATAGTTCAGTCAGTCGAGTGCTTGCCTGGCATGCATGAAACCCTGAGTCCAGCCCTCAGCATCATATAGACTGGGTATAGGAACACACATCTGAAGGTGGAGGCAGGAGGATTAGAAGTTCAAGGGTTATCCTTGAGTATATAGCTAGTTTGAGAGTTAGACTTGGGTATGAGGATCCTATTAAACAAACAAACAAACAAACACAAAACAAAAAAGGAGAAAAAGAAAAGAAGACAGAGAAGAATCAAGGTGGTGCACGCCTTTAATTCCAGTACTTGGGAGGCAGAGGCAGGCAGATTTCTGTGAGTTCAAAGCTAGTCTGGTCTACAGAGTGAGAAACCTGTCTTGAAAAACAAGGGAAGGAAGGAAGGAAGGAAAGAAAGAAGGAAGGAAGGAAGGAAGGAAGGAAGGAAGATAAGAAAAAGAAAAACATGGATTCTGAGAACTAGGGACCCATCAAAAGAGAAACAAAAGGAATCCCATGACAGTAGTGAATGTGCAAAGCAAAGAGCGCACACAACAGAAGCGCAAGGTGTTCTCAACACTGCCTCAAAATACAAAGGCAAAACAGAAAGAAAACGTAGAGTGACTGAGTGAGGCAGGCAGGGAGGGAGGAAGGGAAGAAAAGAGGGAGGGGGAGGGAGGGAGGGAGGGAGGGAGAGGGAGGAGGGAGGGACTTCTGATGTTTCTAAGCTTATTATTGTTTTAATTATTTATTTTATGTATGTGAGTACACTATAGCTGTCTTCAGACATACCAGAAGAGGGCATCAGATCCCATTACAGATGGTTATGAGCCACCATGTGGTTGCTGGGAATTGAACTCAGGACTTTTGGAAGAGTAGTCAGTGCTCTTAATGGCTGAGCCATCTCTCTAGCCCGTGTCCAACCTTATTGAGAGGAATTACAGCCTTCAGTTGAGCTATTGGCTAAATTTGTAATGGCACACACAGGTATGTTAATGTAAACATCCTGGACAACTTAGCTGTCTTTTCTATTTTCTTTCCTTTGTAGGCCGGCCTGTACTTTGGGCATTTCCCTTATTTTTACTGAAGCCTTCCTTCTTGCTATGTGGCTGCTTGTCTCCCATGTCTGACCTCCATGGCTCTCCCTCCTCTTCTTTCCCATCTTCCTCTTTAGTTACCAAGATTCACAGCTTACCTGCTCTGGAGTTTTTCTTTTAATCATGAATAAAATTGTCCTTAAGCTTAAAACAAACAAACAAAAAAGATGTTAACACCAAGTGTTGTGTGTGTATGTGTGTGTGTGGGGGGGTGATAGAACAGCTTGCATAAGTCAGTTCTCTTTCTACCCAGTGGG
The DNA here is from genome assembly GCF_963924665.1 of Micromys minutus. NCBI lineage: Eukaryota > Metazoa > Chordata > Mammalia > Rodentia > Muridae > Micromys > Micromys minutus. Next base: position 54,789,447 of record NC_137985.1, on the reverse strand, counting down.
TTCCAGGAACTGAACTCAGGTTGTCAAGCTTGAGGGTAATCACCTAACCCACTGAACTATCTTACCACCCTGACTCTTATTTGTTTTGTGTGCTAAAGTCAATAGCTGAGAAGTGGCAGTAAAGCATGTTAGGTAGAAAGCAGAGAGATACCCAAAAGGGCACGGGCCAGGGTGTCAAGAACTAGCTTTGAGGGCTGCTCTCTCTGCCCTTAGCTCCAGTATTAGCCTTGTGGTATACGCCTTTAAAACAGCTCATATAAATCTCAAGTCTTCATCAAACATCTGAGCCTAGTCTTGTCTCCTGCCACCCTAGCAGCCTCATGCCAGAGATAATCATTTCTCTTCTGGAGAATGAAGATGATCCTCCAATTAATTAATCAATTTGTTCAACACACAGTTATTAAGCACCAATAATCACTGGGGCCCTGAAGAAGCAAGTTCAGTCAGGAAAAGCCTGCCAGACCAGAGCCATCTACTTTCCGCATCACGTTATTGAGTTGTAATGAATTAAGTGGGAGGCTTTCAGCTCAGATTTCCCCTCTGCAGAGGACTGTACAGTAAGTATGCAGAAGTGGGAGGGCAGCGGTCTGGGAGGGGGGAGGGATCTTTCTCACATGAGCTTAGGTATTCACAAGTGACTAGAGGAGTCTCTGGCTTCTGTGCAATTCTGTCCTTATTCTCCGGGGGTGGGGGGGGCGGGTGTTTGATGGTCCTCTAACCCTGAAAAAAATTCCAAGACAACTTGGGACAGAAGATTATGCTTATATCTATCAGTCAGTCTGTCTGTCTGTCTGTCAATCTCTCTCCCTCCCTCCCTCCCTCCCTCCCTCCCCCCCCCCTCTCTCTCTCTCTCACACACACACACACACACACACACACACACACACACATACATACTGGTTGGAGAGAAGCCTGGTCTCTAGGAAGCTGTAAAGATAACTAAGATTAGAGATACAAAGGAAGCCGGAACAGTGTCCTAATGACTGTTCACTGAAGGAAGCTGGCCTTGCTGAGGTGGTACAGGACTATATAAATGATCAACTACTGCTGGCTGCAAGCATGACCTTTGGAGGAGGCCGGCCAGCATGAAGATTCCTTTCCTGCTGCGACTTTATCTTCTTGAGACTCACAATTGAGGCTGCAATCCTAACTCCCAGTGTATCTGGATATGGCTGTGTGTGGACATGGGGCCTTTGCAGAGATTAAAGACTTGTGTAGGTGGACCCTCATCCACCCTAACTCGTGTCCTTACAAGAGATTAAGACAGACATGTATCGGGCTGGAGGGTTAGTTTAATCAGTAATGTGGATACTACACAAATATTGAGGATTTAAACCTAGAAGCCGCGTAAACAGACAGGATGATGTGTGCTAGCTGGTTTTATGTCAACTTGACATTTCCTTTGGGAAATGGACTCTTCAATTGAGAAAAAGCTTTCATAAAATTAGCCTATAGCACATTTTCTTTCTTAAAAAGTACTTGTTAATTTATATGGGTAATTTGCACATGTTTGCACACCAGAAGAGGGTGTCAGATCACATTATAGATGGTTGTGAGCCACCATGTGGTTGTTGGGACTTGAACTCAGGACCTCTGGAAGAGCAGCCAGTGCTCTTAACAACTGAGCCATCTCTCCAGGCCCTGTAGTACATTCATTATTTTTATTAGTAATTGATATGGGAGGGCTCAGCCCATCCTGGATGGTGCCACCTTTGTTCTGCTGGTCCTGGGTTCTGTGAGAAGTCCAGAGGAATGGTCAAGCAAAGCCAGACCTGTGCAGAGGCTCAGAAGTCATCAGCCCTGCCTGATAAAGGCACCTTGCTATCTGACACCCAGCCTTCAAGCCCTTGAGAAAACAAATGCCTACTGTCTGAGCCATTTGGTCTGAGCCACTTTGTCTGGCAACCCAAGAAGGTTAGGTGTTTCTACTGTCTCTACTGTTGGGTTCCTGGGCTACATAGGATTTAGAAGGTCAGACTGGTCAGACCTGATATTTCTGTGGGACTCTCAAGGGAAGCTTCACTGTAAGAAGTCTCTGTTCAACAGAAGATCAAAAGAAAGGGGCCAAGATGAAGGCTCATCCTCACCAGCATTTCAGACATTCGCATTAATGGCTGTTGTCCGAGTGTGATACCAATTGTGGGGGCACTGAGCAGTGACTAGTAAAGGTGCTATGGAGGTGATCCTAACCTCAGGACCAGCCACAGGCCTCTACAGTCAGTCATCTTTCCAACCCCTACTGTCTGAGACACCAAAGCCTCTAAGCTTCAAATGGCCTCTCTGGCCTTCCACCATCACCAACTCCATTTCCCAGCTTCTAGTTCCATTTCTTCTCTTGCTTGTCATGTCCTTTGCATGTGTGTTTATGAGTGTCTGTGTATGTGTGAGCATATTTGAATATATCCATTCCCTCCAGCTTCTACTGCCGACCTGGGAACCTCAGAAGGACTGACAGCAGCACTTCCTGGTTCCTGCTAGTCCCCAGTATCCACTGTCAGCACACTACCTACCCATAGTTACCCTCTTTGCTCTGCAAGGTCTCAGAGTCCAGCAAAATCAGGGAAATAGCTCCCAGGCTCTTTGCATGGGCCTCCCCACATTGGGCTCCGGGCTAGTGGAGGGGCCTGTGGCATTCTTGGGGGCCAGTGGCCTGGAGGGCCAGATGGGCCAGAGGTCCCAGAAGCTTCTCTGTCCTGTGTCCAAGTAGAGCGGTGGTAGTAAGCACTATTCAATCAGCTGAATCCCCATGGGGGCCAGTGGCAAGTCAGGCCATGGAAGAGAAGGAAAAGTGACCATCTCCTTCAGCAGCCTTTCCTTGCCCCCTGCTCTCCCTTGGAGGAGCCTCAGGCCCGAGCTGAAGCTTCATTACATTGTGACTTGGCATGCATCGGGGTATTAATAATTCATGCAAATCTGCAAGTTCAGTGCTATGTCAAAAATAGAAATGCGATTGTTCTATCATAAAATTTGAAACAAAGTCCTCAGCACCAAAGCTTCCCATAGACAGGTTCTCATCACCTGAAAAAGTGTGTTAGGAAGAAAACCACTGCTATGGGTTAGCTTTCTCCTTCTCCTATCCCTGAAGTCCAGTAGCCCATAGGAATATCTCAGAAGATGCCTCTCAGGTTCAGGGCTCCCTCCCAACTGATGAGGTTCCAGAAGTGGGGACAGGGTTAGAGAGAAGAAGGACAGAGGGAGAAGAGAAAGAAAAAGGAAAGAAAGTGAAAGATTAAAAAAAAGAAATACAGACAAGAGAGGAATAAGAGAGATAAAGAGAAAAAGAGAGCCAGAAGGAGGGGAGAGAGGGAAGAAAAGAAAAGGGAGAGAGGGAGGAGAGAGACAGAGATTGAGAACATGGGCTGGGTGGTTCTGGAGTTGAGACCCAGGTTCTAATTCCACCTCACTCCTAACCAATACTGTGGCCTATGGCCTATCCTTCCTTGTTCTCAATATCCTCATTCAAGACATGACATTTATGGTCAGATCATGGTATTAGACTCTTCAAGTTGTGACTGGTTTTGTTTCTATAACCTATTACCTAGAACATCAATACTGAGAGTAGACTCAGATGGGGTTGTAGGAACCCGAGTCCCAATGTTTAGGCTTCCTTCTCTTCCCACCCCAAGAAGCTAAAGGGTTCTATAGAACATAGAAGGCAGCCCTTGCTCTTGATCAATGACATCCAAGTGAGGCCATGTCCACACACTGCCTTCCTCAGAGTCACCTGGGGAGCTTATTAAAGAGGGCATTTCACATGCTCAAGTGTGACCTCTTGACTCCTTACTGACGCCAGTGTGTAGCCATATTTGGTCACACCGGATTCCTAAGGTCTGTCCCTGTCTAGAAGCATCGTGGGTCTGCAGGTGTCCTTCCCGGCTGCCCTTGGGAGCCTGGCATCAAAAGCCTCCTGAAATATCTTGCTCTGCTCATCAACCTTGTTTTCAGGCCCTGGAGAGGCAACTGGCTGAACCTCTCCTGAAATGGGGTATGTTACTGGGACTTCAGTGGGGAAGAGCAGCCTCCAAGGCTGGCAGCTTTTCAGGGGCTTGGGTCTGTAGAGAGGTGATAATAGGAAAAGGTGACTGATGATAGCAATCTGTGGTTAGGCTGTGACATTCAGGGCTATATATCAAGTAGGTAAAAAAGGCTTTGCTGTTTGCCAAGCACCTTGGATACACAGTTTCACCTGAGGACTTCGCCTACCATGACAGCCAGCCCAAGCAAGGCTCATTGAAGACAAGTCATTTTTGTATATAGGAAAGCTGAAACGAGAGTCAAGGAGGTTTGGGGGCGACAGCATCAGATGTGTCACCTCCATGGGTGAGTCTATTTCTCTGCCTACTTCCCCATAGTGGGGGTTCCTGGACTGGAGAGACCTGTGGTAGAAGAGGCTGCAGCAGAAGTACCTGAAGCACTTGGAAATATAACAGATTCTAGTGGCCACAGAGTCAGCATGAATGCATATGTGAGGTAGGGTAATGGTTCACAAATCCAGATGAACAGACTCTGCTGTGGCTCCTCTCTCCCAGTCCCTCCTGTCCCACCTGAAGCTCCTTTGGGTACCAAGACTCAAACCAGAGCCAATTTTTTTTTAAAACAATCTTTTTCAGACAGTGTCTCATGTGGCCCAGGCTGGCCTTGAATTTGTTATATTACCTAGGATAAGCTTAAGCTTCGGATCCCCCTGCCTCTACCTCCTAAATGATGGAATTATAGGTTTGTGCTATCTTGTCTGGCTTTATGAAGTGTTAAAGAATCAAACTCAGGCATCTTAGGCATGTATTCTACCAACTGAGCTACATGTGTCACCCTAGATAGTGCCAATCATAATAGGAAAACACAACTCCTTTGCCTGTGAGGGACCACCGATTCAAAGAAACTAGGAAACTTGGCTTCAGCCACACAGACCCTAAACCTGGGATTCTTCACTACTAGTGTCTCATGATGGCTTTTGACTATAAACAGAGGTAGAGAGGGGGAATTCAGCCTTTCATGGTGCCAAAACCTCTTATGGTACCCACCTAGATCTTGAGGGGCTACCTACCGTCCAGCCTGGAGGGCAGGCACACTCGCCAGTGATGTGGTGGCAGGTGCCTCCGTTCTGGCAGGGGCATCTTAGCTCACAGTGAGCTCCATGGCTCCCAGGGGGGCACAGCTCCTCACAGCTGCAGTAAGAGGAAGAGACTCAGACAGCAGAATTCTCAGTAACGCCCTAGTGCTCAGTCCCATTGCCTCAGGACTCCCTCATGGGAACAGATAGACTCAGCCTCGACCCTCACCTGGCACCTGACTCCTCCCCCACCACAGGTGTAGATGACGTCAGCCATCAGCCCACCTGCAGACTTGAGCACCTGAAGTCCCTCCCTACCATCTTAAGCAGGGATGTTCTGATCCCTGCCAGTAGGGGGAGACAGATATATATTGAATTGTAGGGCACTTGGGCCAGCACTTGAAGGTTCTGGGGAGGAGGTCAGAGACTTCCCAAAGAAGATGGTTTACTTAGGCCTTGAAGGTGAAGCTGATTGCACGAGAGGGTGAAAAAGCATGCCAGATGGATGAAAAGGGACGAGCAACGGAGCTAAGTTGTGGCCGTGGATTTTGCTTTTAAAAACTTGCCTGTTTTAAAAACTTGCCTGTTTCTCCTCCTCCTCTTTTTTAAAGATTTCTTAAATTTATGTATTTTATGTGTATGAGTACTCTCTCTGCATGTATACCTGCATGTCAGAAGAGGACATCAGATTCTATTATAGGATGGCTGTGAGCTGTCCTGTGGTTGCTGGGAATTGAACTCAGGAGCCCTGGAAAAGTAGCCAATACTCTTAACTGCTGAGCCACTTCTCCAGTCCCTGAAAACCTGCCTGTTTTCAAAAGGGAGAAGCTGAAAACTCTAAGGAATGTCTTTCCTAGGTTCTGAAAGGCTCCCAGCTGCCATGTGTTGACCAACCACTTTGGGAGTGTAAGGAAGGTCTGCATCATTGCCTTGGGTCTCATTCCAATGGCCATGGCCTCATGGGAGCTGATCAGACATTGGAACAGAAGAGGCTATCAATCCAGGATGTCTTGTGGTCAGCATCCTTAGTTTCTGCTTATGGATCTAAGAGAACTCTATAGAGCCTCATCTAGGCTGAAAGGACCACAGCAATCTTGGCTAGAGAGTGTCAATTAAGCTGTCCTCGGAATCCCTATCAGTATGGCTTCCCGAGGGCACAAAAGCGAGGGACCAATCTGCGTATGATACATCACATGGGCTCATACCAACTCTATGGTTCAGAGGTTTCCATTAGGATGGGGCAAATAAGCACCCACTAGGGTGCTAAGAAGTTGCCCAAAAGCCTTGAAAGCCCTAATGAGGGCATCCAGGCCCCAGCCCTGTCCTGCTCCAAGCCAGGGTCATTTGGATCACACTTTCCATCCCCCTATCCTGGAATACATCTTTGTTTCCTGGCTCTGCCCCATCCCCTCTTTCCCCATCCTGGGAGCCCTGACCTTGCCCTGGCCCTACCCCAGGCCACGCCCTCTCTACTCACTAAACACCGGTGTAGCCAGGTGCACAGAGGCACTCGCCAGTGCGCGGGTCGCAGCTGGCACCGTGGTGGCACTGACAGAGCAGCTGGCAGCCCTTGCCGTGAGTACCGGGTGCGCAGAGTTCCTCACAGCGCCAGCCTCGGAAGCCGGGGGCACACACGCAGGCGCCAGTGATAGGGTTGCACAGGGCGCCGTTCTGACACTGACACCGGTTGCTGCAGTGGGGACCCCAGTGCTCGCTGTCACAACCTGCAAGAAAGGACACTCAGGGTCAGAACTTGTCCTTACCATCTCCTCCGTTTCTGGAGATGAAGCTTGTTGGGAGTATCTGGATGGAATCCTTGGCATTTGGAGACTTCTGTCAGGCTCCACCAAGTGTTCACAGGACCTGAAGAAGGGAGATAGCCTCAAAGGCCTTCCAAACCAAGGCTTACTTCAATCCTTCAATCGATGCAACTCATCCCTCCTCCAATACAAACCTGGTCACAGCTTGCAGCCCCCTTCTTTGGTTGGTCTGTTGTTAATCCTCTCAGCTAGACCTTTTCTCGCCATTCTTACCACCTTGCTCTGTGACCCTGTTCCCCTGTTCCCCTGGCTCTCCCTTCCCCGCTCCTCCCTTCCAGGAATACCTTTGGGCCCTTACTTGCTTCTTCAGCTCAATTTCCTCACTGCCCAAGTTCCATCAGAAAGAGCAGGGGCGGGGGGGGGGGGAGAAAAGAAATGTATCCCTGGGAAGTGACAGACAGCCTAGGAGATCTCTTCCTGTAATTAAATGTTTTCAAAACTGATGGCTTTCTGGAACCTGCATTCTAAGCAATGGAAAGGGACAGAGTGGCCCAGAATCTTAGGAAAGTTAGCCAGCCTATTGTCACCTCCCACTTTGAACCTCTTGGTTCAGAGCACAACAAAAATAAGACGTCCCCCAAACACTAGACTTTAGTTACTGACAGGCACAAATACTGTTCTAGAATTTCGAAGGCAAGAAAGATTGCTTCCAGTTAAGGCAGTCAGGTGAGGGCTCCTCATTGCAAGTGGGCAGTAAAAGATGGTTCACTTGTCTACCTGCCAGAAGACCATCTGTCTTGCTTTCAGCACCAAAAGCCCTCCGTTCCAAAGAGCACCTCAGCCCTGGGCAAGCTGGAGTGGAGGGTGGCTCTGCTGCCTGTGGACACAGATGGCCAGCAGATCTCTGTACCCCAGATTTCTAGGATTTAGACACTGGGAGGAAAGGGTCAGGTGAGTGGTGTGGGAAAGGTGTCCTTGGGGTGAGCAGAGACACAGTCGCACTCTGGTGCTGAGCAGGTTCAAGAAGTCAGAGATTGGAGTGCTCTGTGAACATGCTGGGGTTCCACCAGCTTTGCCAGGGTCACACAAGTCTCTCCTGATAGCTGGTTGGGTCACTATCCAGAAACCTTCGTCTACCCTGCAGTACGCAGGACCACTGCATCTCTGATCCCCACCCCCTCATCTTTGCTTTATTCATGTGTGGCCTTCTTCATCTGGACTGGGCTGCCAAACTATGAGTGGACATTGCCTTTGGTTTCCCACTCCACTCAGAGCAACAGGCTCCTCTCGTACTGAGAGTGGCTCACAGGACAGAGAAACTGAGGGGAAGCAGTGTAGCAACCCCCAGCCTACTCTTTTTCCAGGAAACCTTTCCAGGGAGTGAGAAGTCTGACAGAATTATCCACTGTGTGTGCATGCACTCTCTTTTCTATTTTGGAATGTGTAAATGTGTATATATGCTCAAGGTGATGTCAGGAATCGTCCTCAATCACTCTCCCCATTATTCAATGAATCAGGGTCTCTCAGCCAAACCCAGAGCTTGTGGACATGACTAATCTCCCCTGACAGCTTGTTCTGGGGATTCCTGTCTTTACTTTCTGAAGCTGAAAGTACATGCAGCCCCCACACCCAGAGACATTTACATAAGTTCTGGGGATCTAGACAAGTGCTTTAACCAGTGAGCCATACCCCTCCCCACCTCTTTATTGCCAAGCACATGTAGTTAGCATTCAATGTGTATGTGCTATGATTCCATTATAAAAATGACGGTGCTGTTTAAATCTCTCCATGTGCCAGGCCCCATCCTGGAAGTCTCAGATGCAGGAAGAGTATTTAACCCTCACAGGTTTCCCTTTTTTCTCTACTTCATAGACAGAGGGTCATGGAAGTTACATGATTGTTGCAGGGCAGCCCAAGAATTCTGGTTCCAGGTCATTGCTCAGCTACACGGAATACTCTCTGAGGAATATTCCAAGATGGGAAGCTTGGAGGTGGCTGCAAAGCAGAAGAGTGATATCCCAGAGCTGCCTGCTTCCTTTCCACTCACCACTGTGAGTAGCCTCAGGATCTAGACAAGCAATTCCTACACCTTTTGGGGTCACAGTCACTCTATAGGAAACTGGAGGTCTGAGGCTAGAAGCATCCCTTCATGTCCCTCTGGGCATCTAGTGATGTTTTGCATTTCAGGTACTCATCCATACCTCCCCCCCAATTATTTCTTCTTCTCCACCTCCTCCTTCTTTTTCTTCTTCTTTTTTGAATGGATTTCACTATGTAGCTCAAGTTGGGCTCAAACACGTACTCAGTCTCCAAAGTGCTAGGGTTGTGGGTATGACCTACCATGCCTGGCAGTGACCCCCATTTTCTCTGGAACAACACAAAAGCAGAATACAACAAAACAGTGCCCTGGATAAGGAGACAGAATATTGTCACAGGGTCTTGGAACTTCACTTAGCCACTTTCATCCCTCACGTGTCTACTTGGTATCTCCCGAGTACCTAAGGGTGACATGTTCTCTGAGTGTAACAGACACAGACATCTTCATCAAGCTGCTCTGTCCACTTGCAGGGAACCATCAAGACCAGGCCTGTTGATGTTCTCCCACAGATGAGAGTGTGGCTTCTCGTTTCTCCTTCCTGCATCTCCCTCCTAGCTGTGTGTACTTCTGCCCCAGATGCTTGGGGTTTTGTGGGGTGCTAGAGTATACAGGGGGTGGGGTGGGTTAGATGAAGGAGAGACTCCCATCTCTGTAGCTATGAGAAAGTTGTCATCCATGCAAGTGAAGGTGAAACTATTTTAGTGATGTGCCCCCCTAATACCTGTCAGTGACCCTCATTTGTATCCTGAATATAAATAAGTCCAGTAAACTCAGTTTTGCCAAGTTGCACTTTGGTGAAATTGTTACTTTGTTCCACTTGTGAAATTTAATGCCCCACCTCAGGTAAACAGATATTTTTTCATGTCTCTCCAGGAGAGTTCATACAACATGCAAGAGGTGACTTACCCTCTCTGGAGATAAATGGTTTATCATGGGGCGTGGCTGAATATAGCACTAGGTGCTAGAATAAAGGTGGCTTAGGACATTGTAGAAGCTGTGTGAATATAACTCTGGTTTCTCACACTACAAACAGATGTGTATATTAACACGCCTATATTTGTGTCTCACTGTTATGAAGCCCCAAAAACCACAAGGAAGTGCTAAGGAGATGGCTCAGTGGGTAAGAGCACGTGCTGTGAAAGCAGAAGGATCTGAGTTTAAATCTCTGTACCTACATAATAGCCAAACCTGCAACCTCAGTTTTGTGGGACACAGAGAGACAAACCTCAAAATCTCACTGGCCAGCCAACTTAGCTTCAGATTTAGTAAGAGACTGTTTCCAAAATAAAGTGTCGGGCTAGCGGGATGGCTCATCAAGTAAAGTTGCTTACCACCAATACTGAAGTAGTATAAGGAGAGAACAGAGTATAGAAAGTTGTCCTCTGATTTCCATACACATAGTATGGCATTTACACACACACACACACACACACACACACACATCTACACCCCAACAGCTTTGTGTCCAAGCAGGAAAGCATGGAAGTAAACAGCAAACACAGAGACTAAGAAAAGTGTGGCTACCTGCAGCCATCAAAGAGTGGGCACACAGCCGCTGGTATCGGCCGAGTAGGAGAAAGCTGAGCTAAGTTAAACAGTTCTGACCAGGGAAGTGAGGAAGTTTGTCACCCATTTCAGGGAAATTTCTCCCCAGAATGACTCAATGGGAAAAAATGTTAGCAACTACAGGGATCAACTTTAGTTATCTTAAAAATTCATTCCGCATTTCCCAGCCATGATAGGGAAGTGAGACAGAGCTGGGAAAGTTAATCATCTACTCTGCTGAAGGCAAGTAGAGTAATCAGTCGGCAATTATAGGGGCCTGGTGCTCCTCCATGGAGCCATGCACTTTGTCCAGTTTGGCCAGGCTATGTCAAACCCTCACATAGGTGTTGTATTCTTTATTTTTTATTTATTTTTTCCTTCACCCTGCCATGGACTCTGCTCTCTAATTATATTTGGTTTCTGCTGATTTTTCAGCTTCTCTGAGCAGCTACCCCCAGATGTACATGGCTGGCAGCTCAGCCTCCTCCTACCTGACCCCTTCTAACTCCCAGATTCAGCCTGTGGGTGTTGGGTCCTTACAACATAGAGTGGTTTGACAGCCCTCTTCCACAGCAACTTCACTATGGACAGACATCTTAGTTTGTAGCCATATTTGATGGAACAGTTATTATATAACTAGGCCGTGTATTACAGGTGCCAAGTTAACTTTTCACCCTTAGGGTCATGGATGCTATTACTATCCCTGTTTTTCAGACAAGGAAAAGAAGCTCAGAGAAGCTAAATGACTCCAGGTCATTAAACTAGGAAGTGTCTAGGAGTCTGGGCTGCTGATACCTGCTGGGTAAAGCCTGGTGTCAGTGCAGGGGGATGTAGGATGCTGAGCTTGATCAGCTAACATTAGTCATCCACAGAGATAACAGTTAAGGCTGTAGCTCAGTCGGTGGAGTGCATGGCATAAACACCTGTAATCCCAGCACCCTGAAGGTAGAAGCAGGAGAGTCAGAAGTTCAAGGTCATCCTCAGCTATACAGTAAGTTTGAAGCCAGCCTAGGCTGCAGGATGAACAGCAGAGTCACTTCCCACCAGTACCTCGTTTACAGGTTAGTTTATGTATAAATAGTAGTCCCAGGTTTACCATGGCTGACACTATTTCCTATCACTTTATTCTCTTCAGGTAATGTATTGACTTACCAATATTTTCCTATTGTATTATGTGGCATACAATTTCCATATTAATCACATATATACACAACCTGATAGCTTTCATCACACATGTTAGCATTAACACTATCATTTTCAAACCTTTCAGCGACATCCAGAGATACTCTACAACCAAACGTGATAACTTCCCATCCTTGGCCATTAGTAAACCTAAATCTTACTGCATTTGCCAACTCCAGCCATTTGCAAGGGTGAAATACGGGAGCAGATGTTTGTGTCTGACTTATTTCACTTAACAACACAATGTTTTCAAGACCCAGCCACACTGGCTTGTCCTAATGTCCAAATGCCAAAGGGGTCCTCATCCTGAAACTGGAGCAGACAAGTGCTGGTCTTCTTCCATCCTAAACTTGTGATGCTAATTGTACCCACTTGAGAAATGGCCGGGGGGGGGGGGCAGGGAGGCTCCTGGGCTCTGAGAGGACTCATTGCTCAACTCTTCCTCCACTCAGATGGTTGCAATCAGATATTCACAGATCCAAACTTGAATCTCCAGACACTCAGAGCATGAAGTTATATTGACGTACCATTAGCTTTTAGTAGTCTATTCATTGCACTGGCTACTCCCTCTGTGGTACTCCCTTAACCTCCAGTGGGACCTGTGCTTCCTGCAGCCATGTTCAGTGAGGACTGTGCCTCTATGTCCCTCCAACTCCTGATGTGGCAGGACTCCCCAGTGGCCACAAAGTAAAGGACTAGAGATTGAGACTAGTAAACTGCATCCACCCAGGCCCTTTCTACCTGTACTGGCTGGTTTTGTGTCAACTTGACACAAGCTGGAGTTATCACAGAGAAAGGAGCCTCAGGTGAGGAAATGCCTCCATGAGATCCAGCTGTAAGGCATTTTCTCAACTAGTGATCAATCGGGGAGGGCCCAGCCCATTGTGGGTGGTGCCATCCCTGGGTTGGGAGACCTGGATTCTATAAGAAAGCAAGATGAGCAAGGCAGGGGAAGCAAGCCAGTAAGTAACATCCCTCCATGGCCTCTGCATCAGCTCCTGCTTCCTGACTTGCTTGGGTTCCAGTCCTGACTTCCTCTGGTGATGAACAGTGATATGGAAGTGTAAGCTGAATAAACCCTTTCCTCCCCAACTTGCTTCTTGGTCATGATGTTTGTGCAGAAATAGAAACCCTGAATAAGACACAACCCTAGCACACCAGTTTTCAGGAAAGAAGAGGTTCATAAGTTCACACATCAAACAGTTGCTGGGTCTGCATTGTGTGCTAGGGTCTGAGAAGTCCAGTCAGCTTGTGTTAGTGGTTGGTCTAGTGCTGTGTATACAAATGCTAAATTCTGAACCCCAAGATCTTGTTGCCTCTGACCAGCAGATTCTCACATATACCAGCCTTTGTTGTGTAAACCTCCCTCCCTAATTTAAAGCTATTGGTTAAATAAAAGTGGTTACAGCCAATTACTGACAAGAATAGAAGTAGGAGGTTTTCAGTTATGGGGCTAGGGGTCACAGGTAGGGACCACCAGAAGAGGAAGAGGAGAAAGACAGAGAAGACAGAGAGAACAGGAGGGTCTCCATTAGACATGTTGGGCCAGGAGCATGTGGCTAGGAGAAATGCCCCCTGAAGACAGACTGGTGGAGCAGAAATAACCCTCACCTGGGCACGACTCAAATAGCAAGTAACTTGGGGAGTGCTGCTGGGGAATTAACAGTCTAATGTACAGAAAAATAAATGATGGGTATATTTTCCAGTAATTGTGCTAAAGCTGATTAAAAAAAAATCCATAGAACTTTGCCTTGATTATTGAGGGCTGGCCAGGTCATATTAATAACTAGTAGAGTTATTAAATAACATATAAAAATACTATTTACAAGCTTGAGAAACAGGCAAGTAAATGAAGTGTACCATTGACCCCCAGAGTAGAAAGGCAGCAGGTTCTGGGCCAGTTTAGGGGTAATAGCTATATCTGATGTACACTTGTGGGGGAACTAAGAGTTCCTGGAGCTGGGTGGGGTATGAGGCAGAAGAGAGCAGAGCCAGACATGTCCATTTCAACCGCCAATATGCCAGGAGACAGTGGTGAGCAATGTGGCTTTGCTGGAGCTGGCATTTCTCCAGGTGGGTGAATTAAGCCAGGATGAGGCCTGGGCTTCCAGATGTCATTACCATGACAATGAGGCACTGCACAGGACATTGTTCACTAGGCTTGGAGGTGGGGGGCTTGAAGTAAGAGCAAACAGCTCCACTGGAATGTACTTTGGTATGTAAATTTCTGGGTTCTCTCTCCAGCACTGCATGAAAATGTTTTTTAAAAATAATAATAATAACGGATTGCGAGGCTGAGGAAATGGCTCTGTGAGTAAAGTGCTTGCTGTTCCAATATGTGGACCCAAGTTAAAATCTCCAGCACCTACCTAAAAGGCTGGGCATGGCGGTGCATGCCTATAACTCCAGTGCTGGAAGGGCAGAGTAGGGCAGATCTCAGAGGCTCAGTGGCTAGTCTGTCTAGCCAAAATAATGAGTCTTAGAAATAAGAGAGAGACCTTGCCTCAAAAACTAAGATGGAAGGCTGGTAAAATGACTTAGCAGGCAAGGGCCCTTGCCTTCATGTCTGACAACCTGAGCTCAATCCCTGGGGCCCGAATGGTGGAAGAAGAAAAGCAAGTCTGGCAAGTTGTTCTTTGATGTCATGCACATACTGTGACCACACATACAAGATAATCAAAATAAAAATGGGAAGGGAGGTTGAGGAAGACACTTGATATTGATCTCTAGAATGCAGTCCTGAGTGTCAGTGTAGTGGGATCTGGTCACATCCTGAAGCATCCTCAGGCACTATTTAATTCATCCACTGTCTGTTAACTCCAGAGGTCATCAGCAGTTGAGGTGTTGATTGACCCAGGGGTGTGACATTTTATAAGCCTTGTTAGGATGCCAAGTGGCAGCTGGGTAAACTTATCAATTATACTGACTTAATTGGAGACTTTGCTTCTTTAGCAGGGACTCTTCTGGATGTAGGAGTGTCACAATGCCCTAGGACAGGGATGGGAGGGAAACCTGGGCTCAAGTCCTTGCAGATACAATCTCTGGCGGAAGCCACAGCCTTCAAGCGGGCAGGTCCCTCTACAGAGAAAGGAAGCTAGGTAGTGTGTGTACAGTGCTCACACCCACACAGCCCTTCAAGGGCTCTCATGGTTTCTGGCTTGTCTCCCAAAGGAGATGCACTGGAAGACCTATATCCTTGCTCTCTCCCTGTGTTTATGATCCTTAGAAAAGGGCCAGACTAGCAAGAGGCTGAGGAATATGGAACTGTAGGGCTCTGGCCAGTGGCTGTGCTGATCAGAGGTGCAACAGCTGCTGTGGCTCCTACTATGCCCCTACCAACCTTCTGCTATTCTATAATGCCAGCCAGAGCCCTGACTGTGGGCGAGGTCTACCCTGTGGTGACTCCAGCTTCTGAGCTATTTCTGCTTTACCCTCCAGAACAATGGGGTCCACACAGAGGAGAAGCAAGCTGTGGGCTCCTCCCAGGATCTAAGGCTGTAGGCTAGCCCTCAGGGCCAAAGGCTGCAGGCTATCCCTCAGAGCCCCAGGCTGTGGGTTGTCTAGTCCTCAGCTCTGCTGGGAGCTCCCACCACCCCCAGCTTTAATGAGAACAGCTCTATCAGTTTGATCTGCCACCTCACACTGCCTTTGAAGCTACGGGGCCCCCACAGTTGATTCATCTTCGCAATTTGCCTGGAGAGCCTCAGAGATCACGCAGTGCACAAAGGGATTTCCTCTTTGGAAGAGCCTTCAAAGGAGCTGCAGACCCCTTGTCCTTCCCAGCCTACACTACCTTTCATAGTTCCAGGAGGCAAACTCAGGCTAAGACACACACACACACACACACACACACACACACACACCAGAGAACTTAGTGGCAGTCCCCAGAGTGAACCCCCATCGAGGATGTGGGATCCACAAGAAACAGGTAAAGGACACAGGGTGTCGATATGAGAGTCAAATGTGTACCCCGCAGGGACTGAACCCTAGGACACTGCCACCACCCATGCCATGCTCTTCTTACAAAGGACCCTTGAGTGACATCTCTGTGGTTCTGTCACAGGAAAGGCCTTAAGCCTTCCAGGTCCCTTATAACAAAAACCAGGATCAACCTGTGTGACATATGCCACGCTGAGCTCACAGAGTCTAAGGTGTCATGGGCCTGGGTACAGGCATGGCATGGTTTCCATATGCCCAGTCCCATGGCCTCAGAACTGCTGTGTGCTGTTGGACCTCACACAGCGATGAAGAATAAAAGGTAAGCGTGTGTGGTGAACCAGTCTCTGCCTTTAAAGGTCTACACTTAGTTTCCTAGAGTCCTTCCACCAATCTTATTGAGGGATTCCTGCTATGGCGGAGGAAGCTTTTCTACTGCACTATCTCTGAGAAATCACCTGGGACCCAGCCCTGCAGTGGGTGTTCATAGAGAGGCAGTTAAGGTGGGTCAAGGTGCCGCAGGCCTAACCTCACAAAGGACAGGCTAGAAACAGTGACACCAAGTCAGTGGGAATGGGGAGCATGGCTTTGACTCTCAGAGCAGACACTTGTGCACTGAATTTCTCTCACGGGTGCCACTGAACTGCATGTATCAATGAGACTTGCAAATGTATACAACCAGTGGGGGCCTGCCTCGCCGTTCTTCTGACTGTGTGCACAGCTGGCTTTAACTGAAGCAGAAAACTTCACTGTGGAATAACACGGTTTATTTAGTAAGTACTACAGTTTTTTAAAGGGAGGGGTAGTGCATTGTGTGTGGTGGTGTATGAAGGTCTGAGAACCACTCTGGGCATTTGTTATCTCCTTCCACCAAAGGCTCAGGTTGTCAAGTTCCTGAAGCAAGTGCTTTGATCTGCCAAGCCTCTTTACTGCCCCATTAGTGAGCACACCTGACTTTTTCCTGAGCTCATTGATCACCAAGCAGAGAAAAGTATTCCTATTGCACAGATGGAAACACTGAGCTACATCCAGAGAGGGTAGATACCCATGTCTTCAGACTCTGTGTATTCTGTCACTCTCCAAGGATCATTTCTAGCCGGGGCTGTTTGGCATTGGTCACCTCCCAGTGGGAAACCATTCTTTCTTTTTTTTTTTTTTTATTGGAGCCTACTCAACTCTATCTTGTCATTTGTGTCCTGGTCCATTTGTCCCCAAGTGAGAGAGGAACTTGGGAAGCAGCTTCCAGCTTTGTCTGCCAGTCAAAGATGCTTTATCTGTCACTGCCATAGAGGAGGTGGAGAATGAATGACAAATGGCTTTCTGTCGGCTATGAGTTACTGTCATAAGCCAAAGACAACTGCTCCTGAGACTTTCTGAGGACAAGGCCAGGAAGACACGTCATAGCACTGTGAGGGCTGGTGGGCTCAGTGTTATTTAAGAAGACGATACTGAACAAGTGTGAAGTATGGACCCGGGGACTGAGTGGGGTAGCATGAGTAACAGCTCATGACAGGCTTTGTTCAGGGCTCTGCTCAGGCCATTTCCTTGGATACCTTTCCTTTTAAAAACCATTGTATTTGCTGGGTGCCCATGTGTGCCTATGGGAATACACTTATGCCATACTGTAAGTGTGGAGGTCAGAGGACAACTTTCAAAAGTTATTTCTCTCCACTTACCATTTGTCCTGGGACAGGTCACTAGGCTTGACACCAAGTGCCTTTACCAGCAAGGGTCTAGGTTCCTCTCTTTCTTTTTAAAGATAAGGTCTCCAGTAACCAGACTGGTCTCTAACCCACTAAATAGATGAGGATGACCATGGACTTCTAATCATCCTTCAGTCATCTCCCCAGCCTCATTATCCTGAGGGCTCCACCTATCTCCACAAAGTCCTGTATGCTAAGGGTCAGAGTAAATGCCCCCTCCCCCTCCTCCCCCTCAGAAAAGTCTGGAACCCTCCCATTCCCAGTTGGCTCTAACTCATCATGCCTATTCTTCTGCTATCCCGGGTATGTGTGCAAGTGAGTGTTGTGTAGTTTAGAGCCAGGACTACCTGCCAAAGGGAATAGGGCTGCCTTGTTCTTCACAGTGTACACAGTCCCTGACATGTTGTCTGGCACGTATTAGGGGCTCGATATTAATATGTGTTGACTCAATGAATAATTCATTGAAAACTCTACATGAGAAATGGGTAGAGGAGCCAGGGCTGAGAAAAGGGAAGTAACTCCTGCTCCTGAGTCCTGGTGACTTGGGCTAGACATATGTCATAAGACAAAGGCCCAGTCACACCAGACATCAAGGAACAGAGGAGGTAAAGGTCATACAGCACTGGGTGGGAAAAGGGGCAGTCAGAGGCATTGCTTCAGGTCTGGTGGGCAGGAAGGAGGGGGGTCCAGGAAGAGCAGCTTAGATAAAGAGAGGTGCTGGGGACAACATAAAAGGAGGCTGGGGCAAGCATGTCATGCTCCTGGGTTGATATCTTTGGGTTTAGTGCTGGAGTGTGGAGATGGAAATTTATATTTGAATAGCTCACACAGAAAGGCTATGCATGGTGGTTCTGTATCTCCCTCACACTCATCTCATTCTGGCTTTGCTGCTGTGCCTAGTAGCTGGGTTGCCAGGGGAGCTGAGGTTAGCCCACCTACAGTGTGAGGCTGCCCCAGAATGGCCTAAAGCTACCAGAAGTGGATGTTTAAACCATATGTGTCTTGGTTGGGAGAAGCCTCTCTAATATGTGGGGTTTTCTTTTAGTCTTAAAGCATTTCACTTTCAAAAGGATCTAAGTCTCTGAAAAGGGAGCCAGGATGAACTCAGGCACATAGCCTTTGAACCTGAGCTGAGAGCTCCCCAGTCCTCTCCTGTCCAGAATCGGGGGATAGGGAAGCCTGGGAGCCTAACTGGCAGCTAACTGAACACAAGAGTGGGTGGGAGGGAATGCATCCTGGAAGAGATGAGAAGTGGCTGGTCACCGGTTTCCTTGCTGAACCGCCTTGGTAGGGAGCTTGAGCTTCTGATGCCTAAGGATCCTGTGGATCAAGCTGTGTCTAGCTGGTACATTCCAGGGATTTCAAGGCAGTTACTACTGTAGTTCTAGCTGGGCACCCATCAGCACTCAGCCCAGGTAAAAGACCCTTATTAAAACAAATAAATACAGTAGGCCATGACTCAGGCTTCTTGTGTAGACAATGGGCAAGCTGAGGAATGTCCCTAGTTATAATTCCCCTGGTATTTCCATGTGACACAGGGTGACAGTATTTTGAATTGGAGAACTTTGAAGGCAGATAAACAGCCCAAAGACCTGTAAAATAAACCTGCCAATTCATCTCCTATTCTACATCTAAAATTGGGGGAATCAACTAGGGATGCATGAGGCTCAAATAATGGGGTGCTTGCCTAGTATGTATAAAACTCTGGGTGGGAGAGGGGGGAGAGGAAGAGGAGCAGAAGAAGGAATATTTTCATAAGTTGGGTGTGGTGGTATACACCTGTAATTGCAGCCAAGAAAGCTAAGGCAGATGGATTTATTTCTGTTTGAGGCCAGCCCAAGAAAAAAAGACATATTTTTGTAATGTCTCTTTCATAAACTGCTATGACTGTCTCTATTTGTTTGATCTGAATGGTGAATGTGTTTTCATATTATTTCTCTACCTATGTAACAAATATTTAGCAATTTCTTTTTGAGACAGAGTTCTGTATATTACAAGCTGGCCACAAAAATCACTAAGTAGCCAAAGATGACCTTGAACTCTGGCTCCTCCTATCTTTAGCTCCCTCCTGATGCTGGTGTGTGTGCCACCACTCTAGTTGATGGGATGCTGAGAGTCAAACAGGGCTTTGTGCCAAGTACAGAAGGGGTCATGTCCAAGTACCAACTATACCTGAATGGGAAGGGATGAATTTTTGGGTAAGAAGATTCTTGTTGGAGGTATGCAAGCAGACATCAGACAGGTCCTTCATTTTGTGGGAGCAATGGTGGTGGGGGGAGGAATGTTGGACTTTGATTTTAGAGGATGCTCCCAGGTCCGCATCTGGCTGGCTATTCCATCCTCATTCTGCAGAACAGCATGGCACTGTCCTTGGTGCTGAATTTTACCACAAGCACTCAGTGATACCTAGGTGTAGTGTAGTGAGTTCTCAAGTGTTTGTGTGTGCACGTGTGCATATGTGTAAGTCCAGAAGACAACCTTAGCTGTTTTCCCATAACCTCAACATTAGCTGTTTTCTCATAACTTCCATCCCCTTTGTTTTTGAGACAGAATCTCTCATTGGCCTGGAACTCACCAAGTTGGGCAGCCATTGAGCCTCAGGAATCCATCTGTCTCTACCTCCCCATTCCTGGGATTACAAGTGTGCAGCATCAAACTTGGCTATTTTTTTAATGTGTTCTGGGGACTGAACTCAAGTCCTCATGCTTGTGTATCAAATACTTTACTGAGCCATCTCCCCAGCACCACCAGTGAGCTTTTGAAAAGTCTTCCCACACCACAGGATTCAGCACAATAAACCCACCCATCCTCAACACTAATACACAAATGGATGCTCCAATTCTCAGGACATCTGATCAGAATGAAAATAGGAGCCCTAGAGGGGCTTCTACCATTTGCTTTCCTGGAACTTCTCCCCCCTTGCCTTCTGCTAGTCTTTGTTCCTTTCCATGCTTGTGTGAAATACACAGAAATGGTAACCAGAAAGGTTTAAGCCAATTCCCACTGACAGTCAGCAGACTTCTTGACCTGCCAAAAAAGTTAATTTTACCAGGAGAGTGAATGCTTACAAACACACCTACAACAACTTTCCAGTGCTGAGACTGGGGAGATGGGTTTCATGAGAACCTGAGTTCAGATCCCAGCACCTATACTCAAAGACAGGTGCAAAAGTCTATAAGCTTAGTACTGAGGAGGCAGAGACAGGAATATTCTGTCTCTGGTCTGCCACCCTAGCAAACTGGTGAGATCCAGATTCAGTGAGACTCTGTCTCAAAAAATAAGATGGAGAGATGGGGAAAGACAACCACACACAGCCATGTACCTGTGTGTGCACATACAGATGATTATTCATGGTTAATACCACAATGACTTCTGCTCCACTGAGTACAGAGTGGACTGATCTGCTGGAGTGAGGATCTAAGACAGCTCTAAGTGTGGCGGGTCAAACGGAGATGAATAAACCCCCTAGAGAATGTTTTCAGCAAACCCATCCATCTGGCTTCCCTGTGGGAGAGATGGAAACCTTTTTGGGTGGTGCCGAGTAACATTAGCAGGCATCACAGGCTTTCTGAGCATGCTGGTATGAGGCACTGCAGAGTGGGAAGGAGGTGGGGCGGTGTCACCAAGCTGGGAAAAGGGTATCTGCATGGAACAGTCCCAAGGGTTGTCCAGTTGACTTGTTTCTGACTTAGACACTTAGCTGTTCATAGCTAGGTTCATGTCTAGCTCAGCAAAGTCTTTCCACTTCCTAGCCCTCTATTTTTCTCTGTGAAATGGATACACTGAAACTTTTAGGGGGAGAGCTGTAGCTTATCTGCCTAACATGCACAAGGCTCTGGATTTGAATCCCAGTACCCCATGCAATGGATGTGGCATGCACACATGTAATCCCAGAACTTGGAAGGTAGATGCAAGGAAAGCAGAAGTTTAAGGTCCATGCCCAACTATAAAAAATAATAATAATTGAGGTCAACCTAGGAGCTACATGAGACCCTGACTCAAAAAACAATACAAAACAAACAAAAACCCAAAACAAAAGCACAAACAAACAAGTTGTCCACCAGGATGGCTTTGAAACTTCAAAGAATTTGAATGACAAAGATCTGTCTAGCCTGTGGCTCAGCACAACAGCAGCCTTCAACCCACCTGAGCCTCAGCTTTCACTGTTTGCTACAGGAAGGAAGGAAGGCCTGATTCCAGCAAGATGTTAGTGGGATAAGCATGTGGAGCCACAACGTAGCCATTTGGCACCACTCTCTGGAAAGTAGAAGTGAGCCACTGTGGGGCTGTGGAAATTGGCCTGGAAGGTAAGAAAGTAAGGCTTTAGGACATATTCTGAATGTCCTAGGTAAATGCACTAATTTAACCACAAAATGTGACCTTGGTGTCTGCCTCTTGAGAGTGGAGGATGGACTTAGTTACAGTGCTCTGCATCTCCAAGCACTAGACTGTGCCCTGGTGAGCTCTTATAGCCCACAAAACTGGAGCCATGATGGCCTGGTGAGGTGAGGAGAGACCCAACAAACACTTCATTTCTGTTCCTTTCTGATGAGAGTGGTCAGGCATGGGAAAATCAGAGGGTGGCTAGGCTTCTTCCCCCTCCTCTACATATAGCTGAGCCCAGAAGTGTGTGTGTGTGTGTGTGTGTGTGTGTGTGTGTGTGTGTGTGTTAGACCTGCAGATTCTGTACAGAAACCAAAGGGCTGTGCATGTGAGATCTATGTGTTCTGCTGAACTGTTTTGCTAAGGTCTGATGCTCTCCTTTAGTGTTTGTTCTCTCTCTCTCTCTCTCTCTCTCTCTCTCTCTCTCTCTCTCTCTCTCTCTCCCTCCCTCCCTCCCTCCCTCTCTCTCTCTCTCTCTCTCTCTCTCTCTCTCTCTCTCTCTCTCTCTCTCTCTCCCTCTCTCCCTCCCTCCCTCCCTCACTTCTTCTACTTGCTGCTGCTGCTGGCATCCTTGACAGGAAAATTAATTGCTGTTTTCATTCTGTTTCTTGTTCCAGTCTATATCCCTGGAATAAGATCTCTGAATGACACTAAGTAACCTGTACACAAAAGCCTAGAGCACAGAGAGGAGGCTTGGGGATGAGACAGAGCCAAGGAAGCTCCTGCTGGCAGCTTGTGTGGTCTCTAAGAAAGGCAGCACACACACACACACACACACACACACACACACACACACACACACACACACACACACACACACGAATGGATGAGAGTGGTACCTATGGGCTTGGTGTATATCCTCAAGAGGTAGAGGTACCCAAGCTTGCTGTTCCAGCCTCCCAATACACACAGGTCCTCCTTGTCCCTCCCCTCAGGCATACCTTGCCACAGTCTCTGAGCAAGCTTGCTTTAATCCTTCCTCCTTTCTGGCTCAGTTGCAAGACACATTCAGGTTCTGGTTCAGTGGCTGCACCCCACTGTCCTGCCTAGGGCTTGAGGGTGGGTGGGGCATAGTGCCAGTGTGGAGGGAATGGGCCAACTTGAAAGGCCCATGGGTCAGCTCACACCAAGCCCTTCTGCCAGCCCTGGCCACCTCCTCACATTGAAGGCCTAAGTAACACGCGTCACTACCATTGTGAGGCTTATGCATAGTTTAGCCCCCAATAATAGCTCTGCCCACACTCTTAGGACAACCTTAGGAAAATAAAGCCACCCACACATACCACCAAGGACAACCAAGGGCATTCAAATGACAAGTCAGGTGACTTCCTTCAGTGCAATATGCTAATTTCCTGGGGTCTTCCTTCTTTCTATTCCTCCCCTCCCAGCCCCTCATTCTTACTCTCAATTCCTCCCTCCCTCCCTCCTTTCCTTTTTTTTCAGAATGCTGATAATCAAATCCAGGACCCTGTGCATGCTAGACAAATGTCATCCCCCCCCCCCCCCGTGCCATATCCCCAGCCCTTTGGTATAGATCTTGGGGGAAAATCCGAATTGTTTCCAAGGCCCTACACTATGGTGAGCATAAAGGAATATGGCTACCCACTCACTCAACCTACATCTGTTTACTGAGAATTTACTAACACCCAGCCCTTGCTTTGGAACTGTTTGGGGGGGCTATTAGGAAGGAAGCATTAATATAAACTAGGATCTATGGCCTAGATTGAGCTTGTTTAGTAAAGAATTTCCTAACACCTACATAAAAATTTCTAGTGTGGCCATATATGCTTGTTATCCCTGAGGAGGCAGAGACAGTAGGATCCCTGGAGCTTACTGTCTGGCCAGCCTAGTCTAATTGGTGAGCTCTGGGCCAATAAGAGAGTCTGTCTCAAAGTACCATGTTCCTAAGGATATCACCAAGGCTGTCCTCTTGTGTGCCACTCCACCCTACCTCATGTACACATATCTGGAATCTGATGTAGTCCCTAGTTAAGGGAGTTATGGCATAGTCAAGGTTTTAATTTTGAGGCAGCTTTTGCTATGATAGACATGGCTGTCCTCTAATGCCCAAGTACTAAGATTTCAAGCCTGTGCCACCATGCCTGCTGTTTTCATTCCTTTGGGGATCACATCTTCCTGCCACTCTCAAGGAGGACAAGAGGGAAAGTAAAGTATCTGGCCAGGAGTCTAGGGTGACACAAATCAACAGCAGCTCTAAAGCTACAGAGGTCACAAGAACCCATACATCAGCATAGACTTTGGCTTTCTTCTAATGTTTTCTTTTAACTCGGGGGAATCTTTCACCATGTGAAACCTTATCCAGAACCCTAAAATGCATGGCTACAAAGAGAGATGGCTCAGTAGAAGCAGTGTGAAGAGGGTGGAAGAAGGGATCCCCAAGTCCTTCCTGCTGATCTTCCTTCAGCCCTTCCTCTGAGCACAAGTAGAAATTACTAATTTTGTATTCATAGAGCACTGTGCCCAGTGCTGGGTCTAAGCAATAAACACAAGTCTGCACACACACATGCTTACATACTTGTGTGCATGTCCACACACACATGACAATATGGTTCAGATTTCTTCTGCTAATTAATTAATTAGTGTGCATGTGCGTCTGTATATCTATGTGTCTGCATGTACACTTGCATTGGGACATCAGAGGATAGCCTCGTGGGAAGTTAGGTTTTTCTACCGAGTGAGTCCCAGGGATCCAACTCAGGTCATCCTGTTTAGTGACAAGTACCTGTGCCTGCTGAGTCGCTCTCTGCCCTCAGCTTCCTTCTTTATAGATGAAGATGCCTAAAAGGACAATGACTTATTCAGGGTCAGAGGGTCTCAGGTGCTATTCATCAAACCATAGTCTCAGAACCTTCCTGCCATTGCCCCTTCACTGTATCACTCCATTCTGCCTCTAACAGCACCCCTATTCTAAAACTCATAAAACATCACCCCCTGAATCCTGGCTCCAGTGTGACCTGTCAGGTGAATGGGGGATTGGGGCAGAGAAGACCCACAACTTCCAGCACAAGACACTTTCATTCTACGTTCCAGGAGAAAGTTTCTGGTTCTCTGGAGTCTGTGTGCTCATGGTCTTAATGACTCAGTGTGCACGATTTGCAGTCTGTGCCTGGGGACTTGGAATTACAGATTAATATTCAACTAGCTGGAACGGTCTTCAGGAGGAGGCTTGTGGTAATTAAGTTGGTTAGAGAACGCTTCAAACTTTTTTTTTTTTTAAACAGCACACAAGCGTTGTAAATTATCCATGGAAGGAAGACTGGTCCCTTAATGGTATTCCCTGACAGTCAGGGTTGGGGAGACACACACTCCTTATTCTGAAGAGACAGAGGCCTGGGGGACTCTGCCTCAGGCCTCAGACCTCAGACCTAAGAAGGCTTGGGAGGAGGGGCAAGCATTAGAAGTGGGGCTGCCGAGCAGCATCTAATATTCAAAAACATTGCTCATGTTTGATCTTCCTTTCTTCCATTTCCTTCCTTTCTTTTCCTTCCTTCTTTCCTTCTTTCTTTCTTCCTTCCTTCTTTTCTTTTTCTTTCTTTTTAAGACAAGCCCTTGTTTTCTACAGAATCACCATATATATCAGCTGTGGCTGCCTCTGCCTCTAAGGTGCTGGGATTAAAGGTGTACACCACCACACCTGGCTCATATTTTCTAAACAAAAGAGGAGATGAATTTTTGAAGGACTTTGTTCAAAGTTATAGATAGTTTGGAAAATAAATTCTGGTGCCAGTGCAGAATAATCTATATACTTTGGACTAGTTGATCTTCCACAGGTCTGAGGCTGATAGCCAGACTGGCCTGCAGCTCACTATGTAAATAAGCCAAGGATGGCCTTGAACTTCTGAGTCTCCTGCCTCCTCCACTTCTAGTGTGTTGAAATACAGGTGTGCATCCCCATGTCTGGTTTATGTGATGGAACCTGGGGTGTTGAGCATGCTAGGGAATCCCTCTACTAACTGTGCTGAATCTCCAGCCCCAGAGCAGTGGCTTGCTACTAACATAGAGTCAAGCTGGTGAATAATTAATTGTTCACAATGAACAACATAAATGCTGAGGTTATAAGCACACGTATATTTCCTTGGTTTTGTTTGCATGCCTAGATGTTTTTATAAATGACTGGGAAACATGGGTCTAATCACAACCAGCAGCCAATAACTGGGGCCCAGCCCTCATGCACAGCATAGGTTTGGGGGGATAGAAGATGGAGAAAGCCACTTTTAATGGTGAAGTTCAGGTAGACCACTCTTTGGTGGTGGGGAGCCATTAGACAAGCATACATCAATGGTTTCTTTCTTTCCTTTTGGTAACAGCAAGGATTGAACCTTGGGACTCATGCATGCTAGACAAATGCTCCACAGCTGAGCTACATTCTCAGCCCTATGGGGAGTCACAGATCCAGCAGAGGATGGAATGGGAGGCAATTCCCCAGCCAGAGTGCTGAGTGTCACTTGCTCTGACCAGCATGGCACAGTTGTATGCACAATGGGGGATCTGGAAGAAAAGGCATAGGTGGTGACTGCTTTCTACCTGGTAGGGTAATATCAGGCAGGACAAGAGCAGCCATGTCTCTCTAACAGCTTCAGCTCGGTCACCCTGTTGGGGAAAAATGTTTTTGGGGTTTGCTCTACCTAGATGTGAACACCATAAGATGTCAGAAGATGCTGAGAAAGCAACAGGGAGGGAGGAGAGGCCCCTGTCTAACTCTAGGCCTCAGTATCTTGATGTGGAAAAATGACCTTTGTAGGAGAGTAAAATGGGAAAATCAGTCATGGGAATCTGCTTGTGAGATATAGAGAAGCCAGAGGCAGAACGCTGAACTTCAGAACCCCCAGGCTTCTCATGAACTTCACCTTAGACAGAACATTTGGGTAGACACTTGACTCCTTTGGGTCTCAGTTTCCCTCATGTTAAGAGGATAATGAAAATATTGATACCATAGGATGCCCCCGAGGGTGATTTTTCCTTTTGAAGACAGGATCTTGTGTAGCTTAGGCTGACCTTGACTTTGTTATATGGCTGAGGACAATCTTGAACATCCAGTCTGCCTCTTCCCCTTAAGTGTTTTGATTTACAGGCATGTAATCATAGATACATGGTTGCTGTGAGGATTTGACAAAATAGTGCTCACAGAAACCACAGTACAAATAGGGAGAAGGGACCCCAGTAAATCTACGACTACTATTATTAATGAACCCACATATTCCCAGATCGGGAGCTGAATAGGCTATGGCATATCCAGGGAATAGTATGCTGCTACTTAAAAGGATACGTATGGGTCAAATTAAACAATGTTATATTGTGCTGTCAAGAAAAAAAAACCCATAAAATAGCATAGCATGGGTACATATTATGATGTTAAAAGATGCATGCTTAAATAGATTGAAAGATAGTAAGATGATTTCCCTTTTAAAATTCATTTTTATTTTCAGTTTAAAAAAACATAAGAAATCTGGAAGTGGGGGTCAGCTGATGGAGTGCCTGCCTAGTGTGCACAAAGCCCTGGGTTCAGTCCCGGGTGTAATGGAGCACACTTGTCATCCCAGTACTTGGGGTGTAGAGACAGTAGGATAAGAAGTTCAAGGCTATCAACTCTACATTGTAAGTTTGAGACTAGGCTGGGCAATAAGAGACCCTGTCAAACAAACAAACACGGTTGCTCATGAGATACTCCAAGGAACCTCCAATGCTCTGCTCTGCTCTCTGAACAGCAGGCCCTGGAGGGGAGTCCAGGGGTCACATGAGTGCCAGAGCCCCTCCTCCCCCAGTTGGAACCAGACACAGGACATCCTCAAGCATCTACCCCAGCAATGTCAAAGCAACCCAGCTCACTCCTCCTCTGCCTAATTTGTGTCAATTGATTTCCTATTTTTAATTAATAATTCTAATTATGATGCAGCAAATTTACCCAACGGTCATGGCTGAATTAATCAGGGTCTATTGATTGGGGCTGTAGAGTTATCCCACGGTTTCTGACACCATCGATTTCCTGCTGGGAACAAATAAGAAAACACACGGAGGGCAGATGCAGCTGTCATCTTGCTGCTGCTGTGAGTCCTAAACTGGGTCCATAAGTACCTGCCCTCCACCCGCCCCTCTACTTCTCTACTTCTCTACCTCTCTGCCCCTTCACCCTTTCACCCCTCCACTCAGCCACAGCCACTAAGCCCACCAGATATAATGCTGCCCCTGGGAGCCCTGAGGAGGGTATCATAGGCCTCATTTAATGTCCCCAATGAAGCAGGAAGGTGACTGACCACAGCTCAGCCCTGGTACAGGATCTCTGCAGAAAGCACAAGGGACTTTGTTTAAGATTCATTCAGAATTCTGAGGCTCTATCCCCAGGGAGAGATTCACTCTCATCTTGCTGCCCATTCAGTAGTAAAAGCTTCAAGAGTCTCTTCAGACTCTTTGTTTTTGAATAAACCAGGGTTGGGGAGCAGCAGGGTCTTCCCTGAAATAGCCTACCTCAAATCTGACTTCTATGCCTTTCTCACCCACAGGGAGCTGAGTAGAAGGAAACTAGACGGTGGGATTAAGTCTCATTTTGTACCTGTTTCACACCATAGGTTGATCACCAAGTAGAGACACACAGCAGTGCTGTGTATGGCCTCGGTGAGAAAACTCTGCCTGATTCTGGCCTCCCTGTCTCCCTAGCTCTGTGTTTGCCTCCCTGTTCTTCTCCAGAGGCCTTGAGTCTTCAGCAACATCTCCACCTCTGACACCACACCTACTTGATAGCAACACGGTGAATGCTAAGCTCTTGTAAGCCCAAATCCCCAGGACTCAGAGCCCCACTGCTCATGAGCTTTCTCTGTGCTGGCGCCTTGTATCTAACCCAACTGTCAGAACTCACCCAAGGACATCGAAAGGAAGACTAGGCTTGGGCTGCCTACTCCAAAACCAATTGGTTGCCTTGACAGAAGGAAAAGAAGAGAGAACTTGGGAGGGGCTGACAACTGTGAAGACTGTGGGATGTATAGAGTGCCACTGTAGTGCTGTGAAGAGGCACAGCCAATAAATAGAAGAGACCTTGAGCCTGCCACAGTCCAGAGAATGAATGAGAGTGCTTTAGGCAACATGTAGGGACAAAGGGGCTCAAGGTTGGAGATGTTGGTTGGACCCCTCACTGGCTGGGCATTCCTAGACCTGTGTGCTGTGTATATGTGTGGTGTGTGGTGTGTGTGTGTGTGTGTGTGTGTGTGTGTGTGTGTGTGTGTGTGTGTGACTGAATTAGGCTCCATGCTAATCCAGTTTGATCTCATTTTAACCTGATTACATCTGCAAAGACCGTCTCTGAATCAGGCCATATAGGCTCCTGGTGAGCTTGCATTTTGGAGAACCCTGTTCAAAATCTGGGGGAACAATGCTATCTCTCTCATAGGCCAGTGTCTTCCTGAGGCTCTTTCCCATTCTCCTGTGGCACCATCAAAGGCTTCCTGTCAGCTCAGTAGTACCTGATTCAGTCTATAGCAAGTGGGTGGGAAAGGCAATGTCACCAACTGGAACCTAGTCATTGGGGGTCTAGTCTATGTTCAACAACCAGCCTTTTAGAGGAAGAAAGTGCTTGCTTTGTAGCACTTATTGGTTTCTATGGCATAAACGTTGTGACCACAGACAATTTCAAGTTGTCAAGGTGAAGGAATAGAGAACATAGAGGTGGGAAGAGACTACACATTCAGACAGCTTTAGAACACCACAAACATGGATCCTGAGGACCCAGGAACATGTAGAGGAGTTCATACCCATGGTCCTCTTGTCTACACATTAGCCAGAACCCTTTCAGATTCATTACCTCAGATGGCCATATCAGCCAATCAAAACTTTACCAACTAAAGAAAGGGAACAGTCATGAAAGGGGTACCATGAAGACCTGAATTCAGACTCTGCCACATCCTGCTGTATCATCTGGAGAAATGCAAACTCTCTGTTGCATGATTTAATCATTACTTCAGTCTTTCATTCTGAGTAACTGATTAGTTTCTGTGACAGAATATGGAGAAGTAATGCTAAAAGTTACTCTCTGGATCAAGGAAGCCATTTGACATATGGAGAGAGGGGCCTACAACGTTAGCACTAGGGTTGAGGCTGTAGCTCAGTGGATAGAGTTCTTGCCTAGCATGCACAAAGCCCTGGGTTCCTCCCACTGGACTGCATGAACCTGGTGTACTGGTGCATCCTAGAAATCTCAGTAGTCATTAGACAGAGGCAGGAGGAACAGAAGTTCAAGATCATCCTTAACTACATGGCAAATTCAAGATTAGCCTAAACTATGTGAGACCCTTATCTTATCCAACCAACAAATAAATGATATCCTGAGGTAGGTGTCAGTTCCTCATCTGTGGAAAATGGGGGAACTAGAAACTATCCTAAAAACTGAAAGAGAACACATACATGAAAACCCCAGGCTAATATGGGGAGCAGAGGCAGCTTAGCACATGGGTAATAAATCTCAATAGCCAGCACTTGGATTATGTTCACCACATAGCTGCAGCCCAAGAGGATGCTGGGAAGGACTGCCTTTCTGCTACCCTGAAGGTCTGAAGGTCTGCCACCCACAGATTATATTTTTCCCCCATGCTGCTGCAAGTTAGAGGAAAAGAACCGGAAGGCTCCTTATAACATGCCCATTTGGGGTAGCTGGCAGGAGATAGGAATTTTCTTCTACATTTAATAAAAAATGCATTTTTATTTGTGCATATGCACATGTATGAAGGTACCCATGGAGGTCAAAAGAGGGTGTCAGATCCCTTGGAACTGGAATTACAGGGAGTTGTAAGTTATGTGAAATGGGTGCTGAGAACCACACTCTGATCCTCTGTAAGAGCAGCAAGTTCTCTTAACTGATGGTCCATCTCCCTGAACCCTGTCTCTTATTTCCAATCAGCAAGTCATGGAATAGAACAGGGCAAAGAATTTCTTCTTATTTATAAAAAAAGTCCCTCTACCTAATTAACACCCTTTCACTCAGCTTTTAGAGCCACAAGTGTACAACCAGCCCATGTCAATCACATTGTGTGGCTCCCATGCTCTAACCCAAATGTTCTTTATTCTTTTAATAATCAATTAGGTCAGGTTTTTTTTTTTTTTTTTTGAGTCTATCCCATTGGTATAAGTCGGTAGAATAAATCTCAACCTTTGAGTATTTTCCCTGC
Organism: Micromys minutus; assembly: GCF_963924665.1. Lineage (NCBI taxonomy): Eukaryota > Metazoa > Chordata > Mammalia > Rodentia > Muridae > Micromys > Micromys minutus. Next base: position 54,758,620 of record NC_137985.1, on the reverse strand, counting down.
AATGTAGGTATGTGGCCACTAGGGGCAGAGGACTGCCTCATTTGCCTGTCAAAGGTTTTGTTGTTTTTTTAATCTGAGAGCACAATGACAGCCCTGAATCTTTCAAGAAAGCAGAACAATCCTCATTTTCTTTTTTTAAAAAAACAATAACAAGATAAAAAATTTTAAATCTTCTTTCCATCCATCCATTTTCCCACATTCCAGGCAGCAAGGAGTTAAACAGCATTTAAACATAGTGACTTCTCTTAGCAACGCCCTTGACAACCTGCAACATCGACAATTGTGTCTGATCCAAACTACCTTCTTTTACAAGGCTTCCAGCTACAAATTCAAGCTGACAGCTAAACATCACCTTCAAAACGACAAGTTTAAATGAGTTATTATTTAAAGGCCTTTGAATGGTGTCTAGCACCTAGCAAGCTCTAGTCCAGTATTTAAGACTTTATTTATTTTCAATTTTTTAATTCCTTTCTGTCTTTGCACAGGAATGTAAATTCCTTTCAACACTACAGGAATTAGCAGTGAATGAGTCTTCATTACTCTGGTTTAATTATCTGCTCCCTGTGTGTAGGGAAAGGTTGCCAATGGAGACAGGAAGTTGTCCCAAAGGTGGCCCCAGCTCAAGCAGAGACTAACAATCCCTGCACCCCCTACTCCAGTACCTAGACACTGGAGACTCTGCAGCTTTCTCCAGTTCATGGTGGTCATCTGATTCAGGATGGAGTCAAACCTCCTAATTACAGGGATGCTGGACAGGGGTTATTTATTTATTTTTCTTTCATTTCTGAGTTAAGCCAAGAAAAGCTGCAGAGCCACGGGAGGAAGGGAGATCAATTATCATAAGCAGCAGGAAAGGGTTGGGGCTTGAGCAGCTGGGCAGTGAGTACTGCTGAAGTTGTCAGACGCAGGCATACTGGCATGTCTGCCAGGCAGGCACAGGCAGACTGAGGGGCACTGTCAATGCCCATGGGTCCTTGGGATACTAAGGATGCCAGTGACAAGAGTGTCTGGCATTCACAGAGCCTCTTTCCTGGGCCAAGACAGTTCCCATTCTTTAGCACTGTGGCCATTTTCCAGAAGGGAAACAGACACTTAAGATGTGTGTGTGTGTGTGTGCACAGTATGTGTGCATACATACATGTACACACATGAAAATCAGAGGTCAACTTGTATACCTTCTCTCCTTCTACCACATGGTTCAGGAATTGAACTTGGGTTGTTATGCTTGGTGGCAAGTACCTTGACCTCTTGAGCCATTTTGCTTGTCCTTAGATTTTTACTGTCAGCACCAAGGGTTATCCAATGTTTTTATTGTCTCCCTCCCCCACCCCCAACCAGGGTGCCTTTCTAATCTCCATAGGAGGTTCAGCAGGCTCCCTGCTACCTGAGGGTGACATGCTTCTCTTTCATACCTACGGGTTCCATGTGCCAGGGAGATTTAGGGGGCTGAGGCCAGAGGGCATTTGCTGACATCTTTACCTAGTGTAAGTGTGGCTCATTTGGATTCCTGTCCTTCAGGACTGGTGGAGGGGCACATGAGGGCACATGTAGGGATCTAATGGGCTGGGGAGCTGATAGACTTGGATCCTGAGGCAGAGGTGGTCAGACAAATCCCCTGAAGGAAAGAGGAGCTCGATAGTAGAGGACTTAGGGAAGAAGTGGCTTGCTTGTCAGGGAGAGTCTCACTCTTAGACTTCCCCAGGTAAGGAGGTAATTGGGCTGAAGCTAGAAGAAGTCAAGTGGGTACAGGTATGGGTGTGGGAGACACTTGGGGGTTGGCAAGTGTGATGGGTATACCAGCAGAAGTCACTCTGAGGAGTTGCACCCCAGTATAGCACCTGAGGAGCCTATGGGTTTCAGGGAACCAGGCACTAGGACAGGCTTGACAGAGTCACAGTAAGGTTACATGCCTGTCTCTCTAGGTTCCTAATTTGCCTAGGTTCATAGTCATGACATGTTCCCAGCACAGCTCAGGGTATTTCTCATGACATAACCAAGCATGGTGACAGTACTAGCTGGCACTGGTAATTGTGCTCTGCAGGAGAGGCATCCCAGTGTCTGGGGTTGTCCTCCACTCTCACCTGTCTCCTCCTGTAGAACAACAAGGGTTTCTCACAGGTAGGCTAGTCTAGGTTGGCCTTGGAGCTTCCCTATGGTTTTGGTAGAGAGGGTATAGCACCACGTGCTTGCTAAGCACAGAGAATGAAGACAGAAGCCCCTGGCTTGTGCTGAGTCAGCCAGCAGTGAGGCAGTGGGAAATGAGTATGCTAGAGCATGGGGATTCACCACTTGTGGAAGAAATCAGAATGGATGTGTGTGTAATAAGACTGTGAAAGATGTTGAGTGACTTTGCATGTGTGTGTATGTGTGTGCACATACACATGCGTACACATGTGTGGTTGTATGTGTTCTTGTGGTAGGTGTGCTAAATGTAAGGTTAAAAAGAAAGGAGACCCTTACAGATAGTCAGGAAGTCTCATAGAGCTCAAGAGATAACGGAACCAAAAGAGACCCCTGGAGTGAGGGAGGCTGGGGCCACTGTATGATGTAAGAGATGAAGGTCTGTAGGGATGGAGAACAGGATCTGGAGAGATGAATGGAGGAAGGAAAATAGTAAGATGACAGGGAGAGAACTTGTCTTGAAAACATGAAGATCCAAGTTCAACTCTTAGAGGCCTGTATAGAAAGTTGGGCATGGTGATAGCACTCTCAGTGCTGGGGAGGAGGAGACAGGAGGGTCCCTGGAACTTACTGGTTAGTGAGCCTAATCTACTTGGTGAGTTCGAGGCCACTGAGAGACTCTGCCTCAAAACAAACAATCAAAGCCAAACAAAAAACAAAAAGGCAAGGGCTGGCAAAAGGCTCAATGGTAAAGACACTTGTCACCAAACCTGACCAATCTAGGTTTGATCCCTGGGATCAACATTGTGAAAGGAGTGAGCCTATTTCAGTAAGCTTTTTTTCTGACCTCGCAAATGAACAACACCTAAAGTTCTTCTGGCTTACACATTCATATATAGTTAGTCATACATGGATAAGTCCAAACACACACACACACACACACACACACACACACACACACACACACACACACACACACATACACACAGGACAGTTAGATATTTAGTGTCTGCCTCTCCCAAGAATGGGGCCTCTACAAAGGAGCTTCATACTTGGCATAACAATGAAATCATTGCCATGACCCTTGTGCTGTGTTGGTCACAAATAGTGAGTGTGCAGGTGGCTTAGTGTGCAGCCTGTGTGTAGGCACTGAAACATGGCCTGTGGAGGGCTCTGGTCCTTTCTGCTCCCTTTCCAGCAGCCCTGGGGCCTCCCACAGCCCCCAGAGGGCTTCTTCCTTGCTCCCCTCCTGACACAACATCTTTCTTTTGCTGACCTAAGTCCAACTTGCTCAGGGAAAAAAATTTTTTTTCTTTAGTCCCAAATCAAATCACTCAGGGAGGAAAAGGGGTTGAAAGGAACCAGAGGAAATAAATGTATTCAGCAAGTGTGTTTTTATTCCAATAAAGCTTGATTCAATAACCATCATGAATATTTCATTGGCCAGACACTGCCCCTCCTGTGGCTGGTGCTGGACTCCAGCCATTTTGTCCTCTTTTCCATTGGGGCTGTAGAGGCCCTTGTTCTAGCAACCCAGGCAGCTCTGAGAAGCTGCAGAGTCTGGCTGGTCTCTCAGGCCTTCTAGCAGTCACAGACCTCAGGGGTCCTGGCACTGTTTCAGAATGACACAGCTCAGAAAGCTTAGGATGGAGAACAGAATTCAAATCTTGACAGTGTCTTTTCCCTATTTAAATGTTTTTCCCCACTTATTAATTTTGTGTGCGTAGGGGGCATGTAGGTGCCAAGGCATGCATGTAAAGGTCAGAGTTCAAGTTGTATGAGTCCTTTCTCTCTTTCCACTGGGTAGGGATTGAACTCGGGTCATCAGGCAAGTGCCATTACTCACTGGGCCATCTCATCAGCCTGGGGCTGAGGGCATTCTTACAAGGACACACACTGACTTAACAGATATAGAAACTATAGGGATATTAGTTCCTGTCTTTCTTGGGGATGGAATCTCTGATCCAAGCAGGTAGGATGGAATACCTACCTGCTCTGGATCCAACCTTACAAACCATTTCTACCACTACCCTTTTATTCCTTATCCTACATAGACCCACCCTGTTTCAAACCAGACCATGTCCCCTACACTGGAGTGGGGACATAAGCAATCTGGTATTCTGTCAACCCAAAGGCACCACCCTGTCCCCAGGTCATTGGAGGTGGGATTCCTGAAGCTGATGTTGCCATGATGGTACTTGAGGCAGGCCTGGCTAGCCAGAACAGTCTTTCCCTCAAACAGCGATTGGTTCAGAGATGGGACCCATCCCTTACAGAACAAGTGGGTAAGAGGCTGTTCTCAAGCCATGTGGGCTGCCAGGCTGGAGAGTAGGGCAGTAAGCTGATGCTCCATTCAGGAAGAAAATGCTTGAGAATGAAGTCAACATTAAGGAAAACAGGGGCTGGGAATATAGTTCATTGTGGTAGAATGATTGTTTAACACCTCAGGGATCTATCCTCTGTGTCCATAACGTTGGGTATGGTGGTACAAACCTGTAATCTTAGCAGAGACAAGAAGATGAGAGGTTAAAGTCCATCCTCAACTAGCTATACAATGTGTTTGAGGCCAGCCTGAGCTATATATGAGCCCTTATTTCAAAAAGGAGCAAGCAAGGAAACAAATAAAAACATCAAAGGGAAACTGAATCAAGTAGAGACCTACTTGGCTATCATCTGTATCCCAGTGTGTCAGACTAGATCTGATATCCTCTGCCATCCTCTTCTGCCTAGATTCCAGGTCAAACTCCAGCTACTTGCTAAAGTCCTGCTTGATACCAATGAAACACATCTTTCCACCCATTAATGAAGGCCTCTGTCCTCACAGAAATGTCTGGGCCACTGGGCCAGAAGAAATGAATGGAATTCCTGTTGGGTTGAGGCATCTCAGAAATCACTGGGCTGGGACTAGAGGTCCTAAGTTCAATCCCAATGACTGGAAAAGAACCATTTCAGAAGCAGTTGAGTTGGTTCCTCAGCCAGGTGGACATGAGAAAACTGGTATTCTGAGAAATGTCCATTGTCTCTCAAGGAACTGGTATATGACCCCATACAGACAACACCTGAGATTTTCCATGTGTACTTCAGCAGCTGCCCTACATCCCCATCAATCAGCTACAGAATTTACTGAGAAGTTGTGCTTTGGTGTAGAAGGCTTTGGGCAGGTTACATGCTTCTGAGAGACTCACTTTCCCTGTCTATCTGGTAAAGGTGTATCAGAAAGAAAATCTCAGACCCAAACCTACTATCTTTTAAGCAAGTCTCCATTCTGCTTTAGACATATAGGGACTGTAGTCCTGAATGTACAAGATTCTGGGGAAATAGGAACCATTCATACACAAGCACATATGCATAGCAATAGTTTTGCCTTCAAGACCAAGTCTAAAGTAGAAGAGTACTGTCAGGATGATCCACAAGTGCCCTTCCATCCCCAGAGTCTATGGGAAGGACAGAGCATGGATACCTAGAAGAGAAAGAAGCCAGGCAGCCATCCATTCTGGACCTCCAGGTCAGATGGCTTCTACAAGAGATTCTGATGGTGGTGGTGCCCTCTACTCATCCTAATACTCTGGCAAAGTGTGGATAAGACCCAGGTGAGTGAGCACAGGTTAGACAGCTGGAGTGGGGGAGGAGAAGCAGAAAGATACCTCTTTCTGCTCCCTCTTAGCTGTTTCTTTTCTTTTCTTTTTTTTTTTTTTTTTTGCAAGAGTTTGCACATTTTAAAGTAGCTTCTGGCAAGAGAGAAAAATGTCTCTCTAGGGCTAGAAGATGCCTTGCAGTGCAAGTGGGGGCTGGTGGCCGGGGACTCTGATAAAGTCTAGGATCATGGGCAAGTCACAGTTACATATGAAGAAAAACCCAGCAATGGAAGAGCATCGTGTTGGTTCTGGGCCAGGGTTGGCTGAGCTTGGGGTTTTCTGTAGGCAGGGTTTGGCTGTATGGGGCCAGCAGCCAGGGCTAGGCTGGGCTTTGATGGCTGTTCTATGAGGTACAGATAAGCTAAGCTTATTAATTACTTTTGTGTTGCTGTGACAAAACACTATGACCATGACACAGAGGAAAGACTTGGGCTGTGGTTAGAGTTCATAAAGGTGGAATAATGGCATGGCAGTAGAAGAGCTGAGAGTTCACATCTTGATCCAGGAACAGGAAGTAGAAAGACCACACTGGGAATGGCAAGAATGACTCAAGCCTCTGAAACCTCAAAGCCAGTTGCAGTGACATCTCAAGGCCACATAAACAGGACCAAACACTTAAATCTATGAGCCTATGGGGGCCATTTCATTCAAACCACCACACAAAGGCAAGCTGTTACTATAAGGTCTGGCCTTACCAAGTGAGAAGCTTGACCTGGGTGACCCCAGAACGTCTGACTGATGTTCTAGCAGACACGTCTAAACTGCAGCTCTTGGGCTCTGTGTGTCCTAGGATAGCTAAAACATGGATGAAAACATTTGTAGAAAATATCATATTGCAATACCAAAAACATGAACACTCTCTGCTCTGCTGTAACCACACAGTTAAGTCCTGGACATTTTTATGACTCTAACAAAAGCAATGAACTACCCCTACCAAAATGCTCATGAGCACATACATACCTCACATACACATGCATATGTAGAACTACCCAGGAATTCAAGGTATTTATGTCCTACTATGTGCAGACTACAGACTAAGTTCTTCCATTTGAAGTTCTAGGTCTCCTGGGATCTCCAAAAATCCTACATTGAAGCCCTATTCGTTGGTCATCCTCTAGATCCCCAGCAGCAGCTATTTTCTCAGAACCCCAGGCGTTTGTAGACTGCCTGTCAGCTCAGGACCTGAGGCTGGATCCTCCCTGAAAGAAGCAGAGGCTATATCTCTGAACCATTAAACATAGCCCTGCAGGGTGACCTGGTTTGAAGGTAGCCCAGCTGGGGCTAGAGACAGTAACCATGTGCCTGGGACACATGCAGATCCAGTTAAAAGGAGGAATAATGGGTGGTCAGGTGCAAGGAAGTCGGCCAAGAAGCCACGCTGGGGAAACACAAGGCGTTTGTTTGAGTTCATGAAGCAGTTTCTGCATCCTTCCGAGCTGGCCTTTCTGAACAGATAAGCTTCTCAAAGACCCGCAGCCCAGCTGTGAAAAGGCTCCTCTGTCTTTGCTGGCTGCATAGTTCATACAAATCCAAGTGGGGTCCGACTGCCCAGGAGCGTGTGCAGAGGAAGAAAAGATGAATGGGCTGGATTACAGACCCTGTCGCCATGGGCAGATAATAGCGGCAAAGTGCCAGTTGCAAAGACCAAATGTCCTTACCCTGAGTGGCAAGAGAGTGCCAATCACAAGGGATTAAAAACAGCTTGGAGCATGGCCTATGGAGAAAGGCCTGAGGCTGGGCAGACAGCCAAGAATGAGACTGGCCTGTTGGGGGTGGTCTGGTGAGGGTTGTCCTCACTGAGATGCTGGGGTGGGAACATAGGGTTTGGGGGGCTAGAGGGGAAAACCTTTGGGCTTAGAGTGGAACTATAATGGTTCTGAAAGAACTCTGAGCAGAGTTAGGGACCAGTTTGGATAATCTTGCTAACCCAGAGGTGTGCAAGTTCCTGGAGCACAATCCAACCTCAGGGAGAATGTCAACTGCCACAACGGCTCCAGCTAAGTCTCTGCTTACTGCATGGCTGCTTCAAGGGGCAAGACAGCCCAAAGTACTTCCTGCTAAAGGCAGCCTGGCCATCTCCATAATTCTGAGCCTGTAGTCAGCCCTGCAGTCCTGAACCTACCAGACATGAGCCCACCCTACAATGCTGCAATAGGAATGAAATGACCAAGGCATCTGCATGAGCCCAGTGTCCCTGCTTATAACAACCCATGCTTGTCTGGAGGAAGGGTTCCTGATGACTGGTGTGAACTGTAGCAGCCTCTATGCTAGGCCTTTGATGTATATTATATATGGAATCACTCCAAGAGTGGTGTTATCTTTCCATTTTGTAGATATGAAAAGCTCATTGTGTAAGCATATTGAGCCAGGATCTATACCCTTGGTGGGTCTGGTTTCTGAGAGTTCTTTTTAAAAATAAGACCTCATGCAGCCCAGGCTAAAAGTTGCTATGTAGCTGAGGATGGCCTTGAACTTCTGGTCTTGCTGTGTCCATCTCCCAAGTTCTGGGAATATAGCTGTGCATCACCATGCCCAGCTTATGTGGGGCTGGCGCTGGACCCCATGGTTTTATGCAATCTAAGCAGATACTCTTCCAACTGAGCTACTTCCCAGCCTTGGCTTTGGATTTTGTAAAGTTGAAATGTGGAAGACCTTTGTAAACTGTCTTAAGAGTACTAGTTATTGAGGGCTGTGTGGCCAGGAGACTCTATGGGAGCAGAAGAACAAAGATGTCAGAATTTTAGCCATATCTAGCTTAGCTAAAGGCCAGAGGCAGACCGGGGCTAGAGAGAGGCAGCTTGAGCACTGGTATGGATGGGGAGAGGCCAGTGTTGGTACTGGACTGTTCGTAGCTCCTCCCTGGAACTCAGCCTCCTACCAGCCCTGCTAATGGTCTTCAGGGGAAATCATCTGCAAGAGGCAATTTTCTGCTGCTCTGAGATCAAAGCCCGGCCTGGAGTGAGCCCCTCACTGGATAATGAAGATGAATCCCAGCCAGGTTTGCCCAGAAAGAGCGTTAACTAAATGAAGATGGCAGTTTAGTGACTGGGGAGTTTGTACTGCAGCCAAATTGAACTCTTTCTTCCAGCAAGGAGATGCAAAACCTGGGCTGCTGCCCAAGACTGGAGCGTGCGCCCCCAACATGTGTGCATGCATGCTCTTTCTCCCTGCCCCATGTCTGGAACAATTTCAGGAGGGGCTGGTCCCATGCCTACACCTGGGTGGGGGCCTCCTTCTAGTCTACATGGCTAGCTTGGCTCCTGAAAAGCTTGCTGGACCATGGCCACTGCAGAGCTAGGAAGAGACCAGATAGGGAAAAGCTTATGTGCAAAGGGTTCAATGTCTTCTTCCTTACTCTGATGACAAGGGGAATAGGATGTGGTCAGCTCTGAGCAACCTAAATGGCCACCAGCTAAAACTTAAAACTCTCCAAGCCTTAATAGCTTGATCTATCAGGTGAGGATGAGAGGAAAGCTACCCCAAGATTTAGGCTTGCTGTGCCAAGTGAGTCTCTGTGATTTCTCCTTCCATGCCTTCTCCTACAGATTCTGCAGGGTCTCAGATATGGAGGCTAGGCCTGTAGACCTAAGCGTTTGTAAATTTCAACTAAGAAGTAGGCACCTGCTTCCCAGTTTCTGGGGGACCTATGATAGAAATTCTTCCCCTCTTCCTCCTCCTCTTTTTTCTCTTCCTCTTCCTCCTCTTTCTCTTCTTTTTCCAGAAAGAGTCTTGGTAACCCAGGCTAGCTTCAAACTTGGTATGTAGCTGAGGATGACCTTGAATTTTGAATCTTCCTCTGTGCTGGGATCTCAGGCATGTACAGTGCTAAGGATCAAACCCAGGGCCTGATGCATGTTAATCAAGCAATCTATCAACAGGCTACCTCCCCAATGTTTCATGCTCCTCCTCTTCTACCTCCTTTCTTCTTTCTTGTTTTAAAACAGGATAGTTTTGAAGCCTTGAATTCACAATCCTTTCCCCCCTACCTTCCAAGTTCTGAGCTTAGAGGCAACCACCACCATACTGTCTAGTTCTTGGAAAATGATAACTCACAATGCCATCCCACTGTCTGCTTTGAAAAAAGCAAGGGGGCAGTCAGAAGAAGTAGGCCTGGCCAGACTAAGTTGGGATCGCTTGGAACAGTGGCTGTGTCTGAGTCACTCAGGGAACTAAAAACATCTATGCTGACTCCCAGCCCCAGATGTGGGGTGACTCCTAGAGGTGGCCCTGAGCAGAGGACTTTCCCAGCAAGAACTGCAGGCAGCTCTGCTGTGTAGCCAGCTACAGACTCTGTGAATAGAGGCACCTTGAACTTTGGTGAGGGTGAGAGTTGCCTGGGTAGGTGCTATAAAACACAAGCTCTGATTCAGGAGTTTGGAGTAGGCAGAACTCCCAGCAGCCTCCCAGAGTCCCTCACAGGGTCCATGTCTAGCTAGCCTGTGCTGCTTACCTTCCGAGGATGGGCTAAAGCTGGGAGCCCTCACCTAGCAGTATTCTCACTTAGCTATTAGCAGAGTCACTTAGCAGCTGGTTCTCTTTCTTTCTATCCTCTATCCAAGTCCCTAGACATCTTGCCTATTCTCTATCCCAAATCTCTACAAGGCAGGCTCTTGTCTTTTTGGGTCCAAAGCCCTTCTCTCCTCTCAGGACATCTCAACAGCACCTTACCCAGAAGGATGGCTCCTACTGTATCCAGTCTTCTCTTCAGCACTGAACGGTGAGCTCCCTGAAAATAGGGCCGTTTCCTTACCATATTTGTAGCCCAAGGAGTAAGGATCTAATACATCTTTTGTGCAGCTGGTGAGAAGCTCAGTTGATTAAATGTTTGCTATACAAGGTTAAGGACCTGTATTTGGATCCCCAGTGCCCTTGTAAAAAGCCAGGTATAGAGAGGTGCATGCCAGAAATCCCAGTGCTTGGTAAAGGATGGTAAAGTTAGGCAGATCCGACCAAAGAGATGGCTCAGCCATTAGGAGCACTGGCTAAGCTTCCAGAGGACCTGGGTTCAATTTCTAACACCCACATGGCAGTTCACAACTGTCTAAAACTCTGGTTCCGTGGTATCTGGTACCCTCAGTCAGACATACATGCAGGCAAAAACATCAGTGCACATAAAAATAAACCAATCTTGGGGGGGGGGGAAGATGGGCAGGAGTTCACTGGCTAGCCAGCACCACCCAGCTGGTGATCTTTAGGTTTATTGAGAGATCTTGTCTCAAAATATAATGTAGAAAGGAACTGAGTAAAATACCCAATATTGCTTCTGGGCTCATGTGCACATACATATGTGCACAGATGCCTGCATGTACATGTGAATACATGCTCACATACACATGAACACATTAGCACACACAGAGAGTCTTTTATAACACAAAAAACATCTGTCCTTGCTAGGAGACCAATAAATGTAAATTAAATCATCATATTGGTCCCATTTCACACCTCCTAAATTAGCAGTTGAGGGGAAAAACAATTAAGAGGCACCACTGGCAATGGCACATTGGAAATGGTACACCATTCCTGACCATGGTGAAAATTGGGACGATTGTTTTGGAAAGCAGTATGGCCAGGGTTATAAAAAACACTTATTTACTTTGACCCCGTAACCCCCATCATGACATCCTGTCCAATGGAGCCATTCACAGGAGTAGCCAGCATTCCATATGCACAGTGATGTTTGCTGCAACATTATCTGTAATAGCCCCAAATGGGGAGCAACCTAAATGTTCAACCATAGGGGAGTTGTTTAAGTAAATTATGGTATATGAACTCAACAAACTATTATGAGGCCATTTAAAATATTGATGAAAACTATGTTTCATGGAAAATGCTTATGATAAAAATGTGAAATGAAAGACCCAGAATGCAAAATTATGCACATATTATAACAATGGAATGAAAACATAGGCATGCTGACAAGAATCAGAAGGGACTTTGCAAAAAATGAAATTAATTATCTTTCTAGGGTGGTTGAACCCAAGGTGATTTATTTTTACTTTTAAGCCTTTTCCTGTAATATTGGTGTAATGCCACTCACACAGAGCAGGAGTTAAGAAGCCAAATAATAAATGTATATTGGATAAATCAAGGAGTGGGGGTGGGGAGAAGAGTTTTTATCTGGGGAACTTGGATCCAGTCCTGTCTCTATCCAGAAAATCCTGGCAAGATTCCCCATGATCAGAACACTCAGTGGGATTGTGGGTAGAGCCGAGTCTTAGAAAAGGGGTAGATATGTCAACAGGAATGTCCTGCTTTAGGGTGGGTTTCTCTTACTTACTGGGGTATATTTTCAGGAAGAGATGTTTCTCTGAGTCTCCTAGAAGCTGGACTAGGCAAGGCTTCAGAGCCTGGACATGGAAAGGCTTGTTTCTTCTCCCCCCAACCCCTCTGCCCTTCATTTGGGACATTCTACATGCCCAGACTTGACACAGTCCTAGTTTGTACCTGCTGTCCCAGCATAATATTAATAGTCCCCTTTAGTCTCAGAAGTGTCCCAGTTGGAACACAGTCACTTTATAGGAAAAGCAGACAGAAAAGATGAATCCATGACTGAGGAGTTGTGAGGTGAGGGGTGGGGTTATCTTCCTCCTGGGGAGCCCAGGCACAGAGGTGACAAGAAGTGTTCTTGGTGAGCCCTGGGTCACCTCTACACTACACCTCAGCTCCCACAGGCTGACTGTCCTGAGAACCCTATGCCTTCCTTTCTGCCCTTTGGCCTGCTTCTTCAAGCATGTCTTCACCAACTTCTACCACTTCTAAGGACCACATCTCTTTCTAGATCTTTCCAGGGCAAACTGCCCTCTCCCTCCACAGGACCTTTGAGAGTTTCTGTTTTAATCGGGGATTCTTCAGCATCACACCAGCTGCAGCTCAACCTCTGCTGAGCCAGTCAAATTCCTTTTCTCTATTCCCAGGGACATTTTTCACCTGTCCTCTCTGCAACCAATGTTATGGTAAGGCTAAGCAAGGCCATAATTCTCCCTGGTGTCATGGGGATGCCCAGAATCCACTGGTCTGACAGTGATAAGTCCTCGGGCTGAGCTCACTCACAGACGGAGTCCTTCCCACACACACTTAGTGCCATCTGTGAGTCACATACTGGGGACACGCCATAGGAGAGACTGCAGCAGACACTGTAGTCCCATTGCCACATGCATGTCACATATATAAAAAGTATCCAAGTAAACATCCCACTCATAACCAACTCATTCTACAAAAACCACACGACACATATCACAGACCACACCTCCATTAAACGCCCTGTGTGTACATCATACCCCCATTTTCCTCATCTGTGACTAATCCCCTCAGTGCCCCACACTGCTTAGGGAAAATGTTCAATTTTTAGCACAGAAGTTCCACACACCCCACCCTGTTCAAGGATTTTCATGAGAGATATTCGTTATTACTAATGAGCATCACATGGCCTGGTTAGTTCCAAGGCTGGGCCTGAGGTCCTGAGGGCCTGACCTAGGTTCTGATTTCTAGGAATTCAATAGAAAGCTAACAGACTCACATGCTGGTTTGTAGGGCTGAGATGCTTGTATCAGCCGACCTATTCCCAAACCCTAACCAGTGAGATGAGCAGCTGGATGTGGAAACAGCAGACACCTTGTCTTAATGGAGGAAGGCTGGATGCCCTGGCTGACTGCATTCCTGTAGCATCAGGACCAACCTCAAAGTGATGGCATTTTACAGCATCTTCACGGGTCCCCAGTTTAATTGCAGTGCACCAGCCTTTGCTTTCTTCACCTTTATTCTTGGTCTCTTTGAACTAATATGTGACTCTTGCTATTTAGTGCCCTTTAGTGGGGTGCTCTGCCTGTTTGGGTACAGCTGGGACCTTTCCTGTCCTGTCCTGTCCAGCTTCCCTCTATGAGATACAGTCTTGAACAGGTATGCCTATTGCTTTAGTGGGGACTGGGTGGGGAGTAACCAGCAATCGCTCGTGGTCACCACCCTTACTCACACTGAGGCCAAGTTGAGTTCTTTCTTTGCCCAGAACACTCCACCGTGTCAGAGGTGAGTGCAGGGGGAGGTGTTGCCATCCAAAGGAAGTGCTGCCCTTACCCAGGAACTGACAGGGAGTGGAATATGGTGAAGAACCTCTGTAGGAGCACAGAGCCAAAGGGGCAGTGGTAGAGAAGCTGAGCTGGGTACGAAGCGAACTTAGATTCCAACCCATGGTCGGCCACCAGTTAAGTGTGTGATCTCAGGAGATTGTTCAGCTTCCGGGCTCTCCAGTCTCCAAGTGTGTAAATGTGTAAAAGTATGCTGTACACAGTGTGAATGGGCACGGGACAAACAGCACAGCACGGGATGGTACAAGCCACAGTAGGATATCTATCTGATAGCTACTGTGTTATTACGATTTCTTCTGACATTCGTATATGCAGGATCACCAGCCTGCTGCAGACACTGATATCCCTGCCATGTTCAACAACACAGTGTGCCATTTGGCATGGGGCAATGTGTCACCTTGCCTGGGTAACTTTCATTTCCTCAACATAGCCATTGAGCTGTACCAGGATGGCCTCTCAGCCCAGTCCTGTCTCTGGGCTTTTGCTTTCAAGGTCCCCTCACCCAGAAGGTCCTGTTTTCTCCTTCGTGCAACCAAATTTTACTGGGCCTTCAAGTGGCTCATATTGAGGTCCTTCCATATGACTTTTTCTAGTATCTATGATTATGTATCTTAAAATAAAACACATTTATTTATTTATTTGGTGTGTATGGGTGTTTTGCCTGCATGTGTGCATGTGTGCCATGTGTATGCTGTGCTTACAGAGACCAGAGGAGAACAACAGATCCTCTGGAACCAGCATTACAGACAATTGTGAACTTCCATGTAAGTTCTGGGAACTTAACTCTGCCCCCCCATGTTCCCCCCACCCTACCCCAGGTCCTCTGCAAGAACAACATGTGCTTTTTTTCCCCTTAAACATTTGTTTATTTATTTTATGAATACACTGTAGCTGTTTTCATGCACACCAGAAGAGGGTGTCTCTCATTATAGATGTTGTGAGCCACCATGTGGTTGCAGGAATTGAACTCAGGACCCCTGGAAGAGCAGTCAGTGCTCTAAACCGGCTGAGACATCTCTCCAGCTCTGATGAAGACTTGTCAACACACAAAGAGCAGTGTTGCAATGCTATGTACACATCATGTGCAACCACAGTGTCTTCAGCTCCTCTGTGGTCTTCCCACAGATACCTGGTATCCAAATGTGATCCTTAACATTGACATGAAGTCTTTCTGTTCTACCGTGTGTATACCCACCGTGTATAAAATGGAAGTCCTTTGTATTTGAAGGTGGTGTGGATACACAGAACCACAGAACCTCGGTGAGATGCTTTCTGTACTCTGTAACCTGACCCTCAGCTGACCTTTCAGCACAGCCCTGGGGGGAGTTGGGGCAGCCCCCACAGAATCTCTGCTTTCTTCCTTTAGGATTTTTTTTCTCTGTGTCCCAGGTGGCTCAGTCTATCTAAGTACAGCTGTCATGAAAAGAAATGGGTGTCCTTGGTGACAAGGCTCCCTTAGAAGGGAACAGGAGTCACAGACAGCCATACAGTTTCTATTTTCTGAGACCATATTTCCAGTCATGCTCCCTGGCCTGACCCCTGCCACTCAGGACAGATCCTGCCCACAAAGGCCCCTTCTCTGGCTTTTCTTTTCTCTGTCTCAATTGCTGGCCCTTCTCTCTGTCTTGGGATGACTCCTAAAAGAGCATCCATGTGCAAGTATCAAAGATGGGATTGCTTCTCTCCCACTTGGCTCTGAGGAATCCTTCCTTCATTTGTACAGTGTTCCACAGGATGAATGTGTCCTGTCCAGTAAACAGAGACACGGCTACCAGGGTGTCTGACACACAGTGCTACAGCCAGCATTTGTTTTGTTTTTGTTTTTTTTATTTGACATGAGGGACCTCACTATGTAGGGCAGGCTTGTCTCAAACTCACAAAGGCCCACCAGCCTCAGCTGGGATTAAAGGGATGCATGCCCACACCTCTTTTGTATTTTTTTTCTATTGTGTGTGTGTATGTGTGCCACCTAAGCACACGTATGCTGTGGTATATAGAGGGGAACTTGTGGGAGTGGATTCTCTCCTTCTACCATGTGGGTCTCAGGGATCAAACTCAGGTCATCAGGCTGAGCGATAAGTGCACCCACAAACACAAACATGGGTTCTTGTATGGCGTCATCTTCCAAGCCCACATCCCCAATCTAAACACAAGCCCCGGGGAAGAAGTTGGAGAGAGACCTGATTCAGTAAGTGAAGTCTGGGGAGTGACCCCCCACTTCCACACAAGCTGAGTGCAGCGTGATGCTCACTGCTGCCTCCCAAGTGTTTGCTCACCTTTTCACAGGGTCAGGGTTTCTATGCCAGGCACATTAGATGGGCCCTACCAATATCCCTGTCTTCCCTCCAGTACCTCCTTGCCTTCTGTCCTCCTGCCTTTTCTTCCCTGTCTCCCTGAGCATCCTTCCATGTCCCAGGGACTCCTGCAGGAGGGACGTGCAGGGACTGTCTGCAGGGGCAGTCTGCTACTGTTGCCAGCGATAACCTAAGCTATTTTGATGAACCCCATGCTGGTAATGACATTTCATGGCCTATTAAGCTGTGTGCAGTTGGCTGGGAAGGTGGATCCAGGTTCTTGTCAGGCCTGCATGGGGCAGGGAGGTTGGTGCAAACAGTCCCTCCAGTGGAATCCTCCTCCCTGTACCAGCCAAATCCAAGGAAGTTTGGTATTTCTCATCCTTGCAGTGAACCAGTTTATTGAATACCTTCTATAGCCAGGGGATAAATTAATCCACTATATAATGAAGTCAGCCATCACTTTTCCTATCAGAGACTGCTGATGGATTCAGGAGGTGACACCACCTTTTCTTGCCTCAGTTTTTCCAGGTGCCACACAGGGATAAGGATGGCCACTTTGTTACTGGATTGATGTGAGGATAAAGCAATCACCATACACAAGGACCTCAAACAATTCCTTATGCATACACTTACAGAATTCCATAGTAGTTACATTACAGAGGCTATGGCTCAGTTGGCCAAGAGGTTCCCACATAATTATGAGGAGGACCTCTGTTCAATACCCCAGGAGCCGAGTTAAAAAGCCAGGGATGGTGGTGGTGGTGGTGGTGGTGGTGGTGGTGGTGGTGTGTGTGTGTATGTGTGTGTCTATGATAGATGCCTGCTGTTCATTGGCCAGTCAGGCCAACTGAATCATGAGCTCCAGGTTCAACAAGAAAAAACCCTATCTCAAAAAATAAGACAGAAAGACAGAAGGTAACTGAGGAAGTTACCAGATGTTCACCTCTATCTTCTTCAAGCATTTGGTCACATGTGCACCTGCATACATACATGTACACACACAGTAGTATATATGCAGCCTAGAAAATTTCTCTCCCATCAGTCTGGGATCCCTCCCAGAGGAAGCTCTCAATTTCCCTGACAGACCAGCATTTCCCTAAACCATCTTCCTCATCAATGGAAGGTGTTTTGAGGCAGGAGCTTGCTGTCTTCTGCACCCTGGTGGCTTTCCAATGGTTCAGCCTGAGGACCCCTTCCCAGAACCAGCTTCTCCCTAGCAGGGCAGCTTTGGGGATAAGGATGGAGGAACCTGCCCTCAGTGTTCCAACTTTCCATCCTGAGGGCCACAGACTAACAGGAAACTCTAAAAACAGGTTGCAACACCCAGACAACCAGCTTTATTACCAGCTAATGGTGGCACTTAGCAAAGCAGTTTCAGGCCTAATAAAACTTTTTTATTATTTCAGTCTTGGCTGGGAAAGGCAGGAAAGAAGACAAGCTCAAAATCAGGGGAGCAGAGGGAGGAGTAATTAATAAGATTCATGATGGAGCTTCCCGAGAGAGGTCAGGGATGATATGAGGGGCGCACACCTGGTGCTTTATTAACGGTGGGGTGACAGGGAGGCCGAGGATCTGAGAGTTCTGAATGGAGTCATGTAAACAACAAATGCTGCTTCTCAGCCTCTGAGCCTTGGTTTCTCCTTTGTATAAGGTGGGGATGTTTAGGCTCGGGCTAGCTCAGTGGTAGAGCACTCGCTTAGCAGGCACAAGGCCCTGGTTTGCTCCCCAGTATTATAATATATAAATAATTAAACTAACACAGTGAAATTCAATGAACTCCCAAGTTTTACTTGGACTTTGTGCTATCTGCCTGCATTTTTTTTGCCTTTCCTCTTTTTCTATTCAGGAATACGAATACAACCCTAATCACGCTGTTGTAAATATCTCTCACAAATACAAGGTACAGTGGGCGTGTGTATGTGTGAGATGTACCAGGGCGATCTCTGTCTCTATTAAACAGATGGGGAAACTGAGGCCCAGGCAGGCCAGATCACCTCTTAATCAGTTATTAGCTCCGAACAGTTCAAAGTCACACATGTGAAGCAGATGCCAAGCTGGCCTGGTCTGCCTCCAAGTCCTGAGACTGCCCTTGTATCTGATGTTGTTTCTCAGAACAGAAGATAGGGAAAGAGCCAAGCTTGCTAATCTAATCACCTGGGTCTTGTTGGCACATGTCCCGAGTGGCACCTGGATCCAGAAAGGAAAGAGCAGGAGAGCCAGGCAGGCCAGGTTTAACTCATTGAAACCCACCAAGGCACATTCCTGGGCTGGCAAGGAAGGGAGGGACAATCAGCATCAGTAACAGGAACAGGTCACTCCTGGGAGCTTGTTGGAGAGGCGAAGTTGCCAGGCTATGGGCCCAGCCCATCTCAGGCCTACAGAGCCCAAACTGAATGATAACTGGTCCACACTATGAAAGCAAGGAGATTAATTACCCTGTGGTGTGACTTTAAAGAATCAGATTTGACACTCCCTGGAGAAGATGGGGGGGTATTCATCACACAAGGAGAAGGTTAACAAGGTCAAGTGTCTCCAGGAAGGGACCACAGGGATGGCAGCTTCAGGAGCAGGGGGGTGTTTCCTGGTCTCTCCTCCCCTAGCTCAGTGAATATCTCCTGATCCACAGACCAAGAAGAAGAAAGGACCTCTTGTGTCTGTGACTGTGTCTGTGCCTTGGTCCTCATTTCTCTTCTCACAGATGAAAGGCAAGCTAGCTTTTCCCATTCTACAGTGGGGAAGTAACTCTAGCCTTGTTCTGTGTAAAACTACAGCATCCAGGAAGCCAGCATTGCCCCCCAAAGCCTGGTCTGTATTAGGGCCAGGCTGGGACACCTGCGGAGACCTCTAGGCTGGGCCAGGTGGAGGCAGGGTCAGTGGCTCTCTCCAAAGAATAATAGGGAATGTGGGTGTGGGTGGGGAAAGTAAGGAGGATGGCTGACTATCAGCAAGGCTAAGGCATGCAGGAGGTGAATAAATGGCAAATCTAGTGATTCAGCAATCCAGAGAGCAGCTGGAACAGCTGGGAAGGGTTTCCTAGATGAGGTACAGGTTACAGATGGGTCACTGGGGCTACAATTCTATGCTCTCAGAGGCATACATCAGTGTTTTGTGTGTGTGTGTGTGTGTGTGTGTGTGTGTGTGTGGCAGGGAGGTGACTGCAGAAAACAAGACACTTCAAAGTGGCTCTTCATCAGGACTCTGAACCATTCCAGATGTTTCTCTGATGCATTCAGTCCCTTTCCTCTCCATACACACTAATTATCTCTTAACGACACTCATTAATGCAAATTCAGCAGGAAGTGTACTTCACAGAGAAGTGTGCCCTCATGCTCCAGGTGGGGTCCTCCAAGCCCTATAAGCAGGGGGTTGTTCTGTAGTGGGAGTGGGGAAAAAGGTCCAGACCAGGGGCTGATTATGTGGGCAGAGGCAGCTCCTAGTGGAAAGCCTGAAGCTGGCAGGTAGAAAGGAGGAGTCAAGTTCTTTCTAGAACATTCCATTCTTTTGGACCACTTATGTCACATCTCTAGTCAGTCCCAAGCCTGTAATCTCTTCTGGATTGAAAGTCCAGGGCACAGAAATACCACCGATGACTGTATTATTTGTGTACCTATCAAGGTACCTGGCCAAAGGGAAAACCAGAACTGAAACCTAGCAGGACTTTAGTTTCACACTGGATACTCTAGCACAGGGTCCTGTTCACAGGAAGGGTCACTTTCTACAGGCTTCATAGTGGGTCCTTTTAGGCTAGTGGAGGTCCCATCTGAGATTGTATCTTGGTTCCTGTTTTGTTTGGGGGTGTCAGTAGGTCCATATAAACAAGCCAGACTACATGGAGACATGCATGGGACGGAGAGCAATGCTTTGAGGGCAGCGGGACAGTTAGTTATTCCTGTTTCTTGAGAGGCGGGCTGACCCTGGGACATATGGAGCAGGCAACGACTATGTCTTCAGTTTTTCTTGTGGGTGCACATACTTCTCTGTCCTTACTGTTTTAAGCCAGAGCACGCACAGAGATGGGGGAAGGGGTTAAGCCCTTTTTGAGCAGAACAGTGAAGGAGCTCACACAACCTTTTGTTTCTGGTTCCCTCCAGCATGAAGCAAGGAGCTCCATGGGCCTCCCTTTTCTAATCTGTATGGAGGGACCCTTCCCCCATCTCCAAGGATTTCCATGAGGGCAATTGACTCACATAGAAGGAACACACTGGCCCCTGGGAGAGACCACACAGCCATAGCCCTGAGCACCAAGGTTGCTTCATATCACAAGTTCAATAAGTATTGAAAGGGTAGCAGACGTCAACCCATGGTCATATCTGCTGCCCCTTGTCTTTGTAAATGAAACTTTCTTGGTTCACAGCTGTGCCATCTCTTGGTACTCTACAATGGGAGGGTGCAGTAATTTCCATGGAGACCTCACATGGGACTCATGAAGCCTAAAATGCTGGCTGGCTGGTCATTTACTGAAAAACAAATGCCAACACCCTGCCTGCATTCACTTATTGAAGCCTTTTAACCATGGATGAGTTAAGAACTATTTCCCTACCCTTTCACAGGTGAGAGCTGAGGCACTGAGTAGTTAGTTTCTCACCCAAGGTCACACACACAGTAGGGAAGCAGCAGAGCTGGGATCCAAACCACAGTGGGAAGGGTCCAGGCTCTCAAAAATCAAGGTGTCCCCTCTTGCCCCAGAGAAGCTTTTCTCAGAACAGCAGTTAGTTCGGGACAGGTGCATAGACAAGTCACTCAGAGTATGTGGTCAGGGCAGAGGTGGAACTACACTAAGGCTCACAAGAAGCCCTAGGAGCAGGTTGTTGTCTACAGTGCTTAGCATTGGAGTGTATGTGTGTGTGTGTGAGTGCATGTGTGCATGTGTGCATGCCTCTGTGTGTGTGTCCAGTTTTTTCAGGCTGCTGTGACAACTGTCCCTAAATAGGTATCTTGAAACGACAGAAAGTTATTTTCTTGTGGAGCTGGAGCCTGCGGGTTCTGCCATAAGGTGTCTATAATGCTATACTCCCTCTACAACCTGTCTGCTCCCCTCTTTGCTTCCTGGCTCCTGGCACTTTACTGGTTGCTGTGTCACTCCTGAGCTGCAGCTGTCAACTCCAGTCCCTGTATACTGCTGCCCTTCCATGGCATCTTCTCAGGCAGACAGCAGCCATGTTGGATGAGGTGTTTAGGGATGACCTCATCTCAATCTCAATCGAACTAATTGTGTCTGCAAAGACCCTATTTCTGGGGGCTACGGAGGTGGCTCAGTGGATAAAGTGCTTACTGTGCAAGAATGCTGACCTGAGTTATAGTTCCCAGCACTCATGTACACAGCTTGATACAGAGGCACACACTGTAATCTCAAATGGGATGAATTCCAGTGACCACTGGTCTTGCCAGTTATCAAGCTCCAGGTTTAGTTATAGACCCCAGCTGAAAAAACAAGCATGGAGGGACAGGAGAGATGGCCCAGTGGGTAAAAGCTCTTGGCATCTAGGTTAAAACCCTAGACTTTGGCTCCTCCTGCCTCCACCTCTCCAAGTGCTGGGCTTATGGCATGTGCAACCCACCAGGGCTTTGAATGAGCAAGGCAGACTCTACCTCCTGAGTCATATCCTGTATTCTCCAACCTACCTTTTCTGAGGGACACAGTTCAGCCTAGAGGGGCCTGCTTCATACTGAGGGTCATCCCCACCCTTTTCTGAGAGCTGACAGGAAACCAAAAGAAAAAGAAACTTCAAAAACCTTCCATAGTTTGTGAGAATCCTTTCCAGTGCTCACATGACAAACTCACCTAATGACATGTTTCTAATGACATGCTTGCTTTGAAGTGATGTGTGGCTTCATTGGAAATATTGAATGAAGTTTTGAGGAAGGAAGGAAGGAAGACAGAAAGAGAGAGGGAGGGAGGGGAAGAGGGGAAGAGAGGGAGAGAGGGGGGTCAAGGAAAAGAGGTGAAGAGCATACAGCTCACCAGACCTCAGCTTTGGGTTGTTTAACCAAAATTTTTCCAGAGCTTTCCTTGTGTCTCTGCAGGTTGGGAAAGCTTTGAGTCTGGGCCTGGGTCCCCTTCCCTCTGATTTCAGTAGGTTCCTGGTCAACCCAATGATCATGTGACACTGTCCCTCTGTCTCTAAGCAGTGAGGCCACTGAGCTTAGGGGTTGCTGCCCAGTGGCTGAATTGGATGCAGACAAGAGGGACACTACCAGGTCAGCTGGGATGCCCAGGGTGTCCTGGGGCAGGGCAGCTCTAAACTGGACCCATCTGCCATCCTGGCAAGGCTTCTGGGGGACATCTGGGCCAGGCCACACTGGTGCCAGAGGACATGCAGTCCAGCAGCTCTTAGCCAGTGTGTTTGCACAGCTAACATAATTATGCCCTCGGGATGTTGACACAAAAGAAGCCGTGTTGAAGAAGGCCTTATCAGCTACCCAAAGCATCCCAGATTACTGTACCGGAAAGGTTGTCTCACACAGGCAATTCAGGGAGCATCTGTCCAGAAAGGCTGGCTGCAGGTCTGGTCTTGCTGATAAGCCAGACCATGAGGGCTATTTTAGCGTCCAGGAGCAGGCACCAGGAACCTCTGATGATCCTATAAGGCTCAGTCATTTATTCACTCAACAAACCCATCCTGACCAACTTCAAGTCAACTGAGCCCCAGGGATCCAAGGATGGCAAAGACCCCAGTACTAGTCTCAGTTGTGAAGGAAGATTTACAGAAATGTTGGGACATTTATAGATAAACCACTCTGATGTCGGGGGTGTGGTAAAGGGGTGGGGTGAGGGCTTTGGGTAAGAGGGTGGGTGAGGGGGTGGAATAGGATAGAGATGATACAGGAGCAGCCATAGGCTGACATTTAAATCTGAAAGTCTGTGTATGAGTTTGTGTTTGTACACATGTCCAGTCTGTATGCCACAGAAAGGTGCTTTGGCCAATGACAAATCATATATGAGATGGTGGTCCTGTGAGATTATACCAATGAGTAACACCACAGCTACTGAAGTTGGTCTTCCCTACTCACTCAATGACATATTTCTTGTTATATCTTCACCATTAAGTAAAGCAGGGTGGTATTTGAAATCATTTCCCATGAACATTTTGAGAAATGAACAAAATATAGCTATGAGGGACTGTGGTGACTGGGGTAGAAGAAAGCTTTGCAGGGGCTGCAATATGGGGGCTCCTCTGTGAAAGGAGAGAAACCCTCTGTTGCTGGGAGCTCATGTCAAGCAACAGACACCTTATAGCAAGATGCTGTGGGAGAAAGATGGTTTATTTCCATGGTCACTGGGACCTATGCTCAAACCTTAGCTCTGGATCTGGGTGATTCACACCCAAGAGAACACTGGTGGGTATTCTGGAAGATACTGGCTAAGCAGGGGTAATATAACAGGCCAACCAGTGATTCATCCATCCATTCATCCATCCTTCAGTCCATTCATCAGTCTATCCATCCATCTGTCTGTCCATTCGTCCATCCATTAGTCCATACATACTTTATCCTCATGCCCATTCATCCACACAGCACTGGAGTCCAGAGGCTTTGCACTCTGGGCTCTCAGGTCTCCAAGGCAGGAGAGAGGTCTCTTATCTCTTCTCCTGCATGTACCTATAATAGGTTTCAGTTGACAACAGGACACTCACCTACAAGTCTTGAGTCACCAAGGTAGGGGGAGGGTCTTCTGGCACACTTAAGGCACTTTCCAAGAAAATATCTGTACTTGGGCAGTAGTGGCACATACCTTTAATACCAGCGCTTGGAAAAAAAAGGCAGAGGCAGAGGCAGAGGGAAAGGGGGAGGGAGGGGGAAGAGACAGGGACTAGGGAGCAGAGAGGCAGAGAGGCAGGAAGATCTCTGAATTTGAGGGCCAGCCTAGTCTATAGAGCAAGTTTCAGGACACCCAGAGATACATAATGGAGAACCCCTGTCTCAAAAACAAACAAACAAACAAACAAAACAATCTGTAACCTTCCTACCCTACTACCTGAAATACCTGAACAATGTCTGTCTCTGACTCAGGGCTCTTTGCTCAGCCTCAGGTTGACCATATGAGAAGAGATGATAACTACCCAGTGTATTATTATTTCTATGGCTTTTGTCCTGGCTGTAGGTAGAAGTCATATATCACCTCCAAAGGAGCATGAAAAAGAGGGGCTGACTCTATCAGCACTAATGTAGCTCAGGCTGGCCTCAAACTCACTACGTAGTTGAGAATGACCTTGAACGTCTGGTCCCCTTGTCTTAAACCTCCGTGCTAAGATGGTAGGCATGTATCACCATGGCTAGTTTATGTAATACTGGGGATAAAACCTAGGGCCTTGTGCATGCCAGGCAAGTAATCTAGCAATTCCCAGTCCCACCTTCTTTGTCCTTAACAGTGGTGTTGCTTTGGGTAGACAGAGTGGTTTACAGGATACAAAGCCCTTATGTATACATCAGGCACTTAGGAGTTGTTGGGAGTTGGTTATAGCAAGGTAGAGGGAAAAGGGAATTTGTTCCCAAGAGCAAGAAATGGGTCTGAATTTGAGCTCAGCCTTTTATTAGCCTGAGACCTTGAGCCAACTCAAGGGCATTTCTAAGCTGCTGCTTCTGTTATTTGTGTTCTCTGAGACTCACTTTCCTCATCCTGAAGATGGGGCTGACTCTCCTCCTCCTGGGCTGGATTTAAAGGTCTGGGTATACATAAGTCTTTGAGTACACATAAATACACATCAACTCTGCCCACTTCTGTCTTATGACCATGAATTGCCTGCTCCATCCACGGTGTACAGAGTGGACTCCTCACTTGGTTATTTTCATATCCTTTCCATTTCAAGTCCCTTTCCATGGGTTTCCATATGCTGTTTGGAAAGCTGAGAGGCAAAGGACTGATAGCAGGCAGGGAGCCTGGGGGAGCCTGAGAGACAGCCAGGCTGCCCAGATGGCAGGGCATCCTGGCCCTGCAGGCTCAGGCCTCCAGTAGGCCAGCATTTAGGTCTGAAGTAGACAGTACTGCCTGAGCCTGGGAGAATGCTGAGGGACTTGACTCATGCCACAGGCCCTAGGAAGGGCACTCCTCCATCATCTGCCCATGCAGAGCCTCCAGGAACCCCCAAAGAGGACCAAGGCTGAACCTATGGCTTCCAATCGTGTAGTGACTATATGAGGTCCCCAAAGGAGACTGAAAGGTGCCTGTCTCTGAGGAGTTCAAAGATTTGGATTGAAGAGGCAACTTCTCTCTTCAGTAGTGGTTTTCAACCTGTAGGGAAAATATCCCTTTCACAGGGGTAGCATATCAGATATTTACATTACAGTTTATGACAGTAACAAAATTACAGTAGTTAAGTAGCAACAAAATAATTTTATGGTTGGGAAACCCAAAGAACTGTGTTAAAGGGCCACAGCATTAGGAAGATTGAGAACCATGCTGTGCAGCCTAAAGGTGCTGGTGGATCAGTCTTGCATTCATGGGCCTGGCTTAGTTCATTCAGATAATCAAACAGCACACACCAACACTGTGGACTTCTGAAACCCAGTACTGTTTTGCGCTGGGGACTCAGCAGGTTATGGTAAAGAGGGAGGAGAAGGCTTGGTCCCTGAGGAACCTAGATGGACAAGCAATCCTCAATAGGAAAATCATGAGCTCTAGGCAGAACCAGACTCAGCAGATAAAATCCCAACTGCCAGGTCGGTAACACAACTCAATTGGAAAAGCATTTGCCTTACAAACAAGTCCAATCCCCATAGCTTACATACACACACACTCACACATACACACACACACACACACACACACACACACACACACAGAGAGAGAGAGAGAGAGAGAGAGAGAGAGACAGAGACAGAGACAGAGACAGAGACAGAGACAGAGACAGAGAGAGAATGAGCAAAAGCCAGGAATATGAACTGAGTAAGTCAGTGGGAGAGCTCTTGCCTAGCATGCACAAAGCTAGATTCAAGTTCCAGCACCACAGATTTGAAGAGGTCTGGTATGGTAGCACATGCCTGTAATCCCAGTGATGGCAGGATAGCAGAAGCATCCCTGAGACTTGCTGGCCAGTGAGTCTAGCCTACTGAGAGACCCCACCTCAAATAAAAGGTGGAAAGTGCCTGAGGAGCAATGCCAGAAGTTGTTTTCTGACCATTGGGTACACATGCACACTCACAGACACCTACATACACAAACACAGACACACACAGATTATAATTGCCATCCCTTGTTGACCTCCTGGGCAGTGTCTGGGTTATTAATAGTGCTAAAGTCTTCATAGGCCTCAAAGTAGCTTTCTTGGGAGCACAGCCATGTTACAGTTGGGGGAGATGGGGTTAAATGATCTATGGTCCGTGATCTTGGACCCTGACTCCTCCTTTTCTTAGAAGACACTACAGGGGAAGCATAACAAGCTTTTCTTCAAACAGGGGGAAGTAGATACCCAAAAGGTCATTCCACCTCAATCCACACACACTCAGTGTGAACGCTGGGACCTGCTGGCTTTGGAATTCACAGGCAACCATTCCTAGGTTGGCTTCAGTTCCTGGGTAGTTGCAAACCATAGCAGGTTGGAGGAGCATAGGAAAGGATTCTCTATTATCTTCCTACTGCAGAGAAGCCCCCATTGTTGGTTCCAGCTCTGGGGCCCCTTGGCCAGACAAAGGGTCAGGGTAAAAGGAGGAGGTAAGAAGGAGGAAGGTTAGTGCATTTATAGCTCTAATTTGTAGATGGCAATTAGCTTCCTGAAAGGGTCAACCTTTCTGCCTTCTGCCTCTGTCACCGAGGAACTATTGACATTTAGCATCTGCAAGCTGAGTGCCCCATGAGGGAGGCTTTTAAGGTTTTTTTTTTTTTTTTTTTTTTTTTTTGTTGTTGTTGTTGTTTGTTTGTTTGTTTTTTTAAAAATAGGGACCTATGGATTCGTTTTCCTATCCTGGACTGATTTCACCCTTCGGAAACAGGAGGTTGGCTGTACTAGAACAGGTCTGTGAATGTTCTGAAGAACTGGGTGCCAATACCCAAGAATCATCATTCACAAGGTTTCCGAAGGCAACTGGATCACCTATTCATACGTTTCCCATCTAGTCTCATCTCTATCACATGTAGGAAGAGTTTGCAGCTGGGGCCTGGTGGTGCACACTGTAATCACAGTACTTGGGAGGCCGAGGCAGGGGGATTGACATGAGTTCTAGAAGATGCCTAAGTGGAAACCTCATATGCTGCATTTGCTAAAAGAGCTTTCCAAGGGAACCATAAAGCTTCTGGCTCAAGTTCTGGGTTCAGGACCCCCAAATAAAAGCCCCACAGACAACAATCCCAAGTTGTGTGCCACATGGCGCGTTCACTCTAATGGAGAACTGCCACCTGCATTATCTGCTGGGGACACATTAACCTGATGAAGTATTATTAAATTGCTCTCCAGTTGCAGATGAGAAGACCATGCAGAGAGTGAGTAGAGGGAAGATCAACCAGGAGCTGAGGAAGGCAGGGAGAGGACTGGGTCAGGAGGACCCTGAACCTTCCAGGACAGATGAGTCCCTTTCATCTAAAGAGAGTTATGAGCTGTCAACATGGCTCAGCAGGCAAGAGACTTTGGGCCAAGTCTGACAACTTGGTATCAATGCCCTGGACCCAGATGACAGAAGAGAGAACTAACCTTGGGTAAGTTGTTCTCTGACCTCTACAAGTATGTCATGGCATGCATGCCTGCATACAAACATGCCACATTCACATGCAAAATAAATAGGGCTGGGCATGGTGACACATGACACAGGAGACAGAAACAGGTGGATCTCTGTGAATTTGAGGCCAGCCTAGTTTACATAGTGGTACCCTATCTAGATAGACAGATGAACAGTCAGGTAGGCAGGCAGACAGACAGAGGCTAGGATTGGAAGCATGATAGCAGCAAAGACCTCAGACTTATAGGAGTTGACTGTGAGGTCTGCCATCAGACACAGGTTCATGACTCCCTCTCTTATGCTCACTGAGAAGCTGAGAAGAAATGTGAAGAGGAAGCTAGGCAGCATAGATGTGGAGGAGTGGGTGTGTAGGGATGGAGTCTGAGGTGAGCTCCCTGACTGATTCTGACTTGTGTTTCCACGGATGACCAGAATCTCAGACTCAGAGGCATCCACAAGACCATCTTAGGCCATATCTGAGGCTCTGCCCACCCAGTCACTCATTTGGACTCTGGGAGTACAAGTTGGGCTGTCTAGTGGAACTTCTCACATTTATAATAGATTTATAAGGCCGTGTGGACGTGTTTGCTTTTTTTCCCCAGTTCTTCATAAGTGATGCCATTATGGCAGCCATAACTCTTATTTACTCCATCAGCAAGCTGCTGGCATCGGCACAGAAATAGATTTGGAGAATTTATCTCATACACACATCGTGAGGAGGCGACAAAGACGCACAGGTGAGATTTATGTGGGTGGGGGGCCAGCATCCATCACCCCTACTTCTGCATTAAGGGCCGCTCCTCCAAGAGAGACATTACCCTTCTTAATCAGAGCAAAGTAATTGTTTAAACTTCCTCCCTGCGACAACCCATCACTCCTCATCACTCTCCAGATGGGGCTGTTCAGGAGGCTTTGGGAGAACCACGAAATCAGTGGCAAATTACGACTATGAGATGGTACAGGGCAACCCTTTGGCCCTTGTAATGGCACCCAATGACAGGTGTGGAGCCAAAGCCAAGGGGCCTCACAGAACAATGCCTGAATGTTTTCAAACATGTCTGATTTGTGCGCTAAAAGTGTACCAAGGCTCATAGCCTCAGATAAACCAGCCTGGTTCCTGATCTTCAATCCTGGATGCACTGTTTTTCCTGCTCAAAGCACCTTTTCTCCCTCTTACCTGTTCAAGGGTTATTCTATTATCTAAGCCCTGCTTAAATCCCATCTTACTCTGACACTGTAATAGCAGAAAGAAGTTTGTGGATAAAGAAGAGGACACGGTGCCAAGCCTGCCTCTGTCACTCCTGCCAAGGACTTTCAGAGCTTCCTGCTCTGAAGTTCACATGGTGTCATGTGCAACTCTCAGCAGGCTTCCCTTCTTCAAACAGTAAGCCCCTTTGAGCCTTTCTAACTCTGGCTACACATGAGGATCTCTAGGAAGCTTATGAAAATATTACCAAAGCTTAGCTTCACTCCTGGACCAGTCAAGTATCATAGAATAGGACCTGGTAGTAATGTTTAATGCCCAGAGGTTGGGAGATCAACTTAGGTTCTACATGACCTGGTTTATAACTAGTGCAAAACATGCTCAGTGGATAGATGGATATAAGGGTAAATGAATGGACGAGCAGACAGGTACATAGATAGAAAGATGGAAGGATGGGTAGATGGATATGTAAGTAGGTAGATAGACTGGTGGGTGGACAGGTAGGTGGGTGAATGTTTGGGGGTATATTAGCTACTTTGCTGTTGCTATAATAAAATAAGTACCATGACCCAGGCAATTTATACAACAGTGGCTCTAAACCTTCCTAATGTTGCAACCCTTTAATACAGTTCCTTATATTGTGGTGACCCCCAAACACAAGATTTATTTTTGTTGTTACTTTATAGCTGTAATTTTGCTACCTTTTTGAATCGGTTTTGTTTGGTTTTGGTTTTTAAGACAATTTCTCTGTGTGATTGCCCTGGCTGTCCTAAACCCTGCTTTGTAGACCAGGATGGCCTTGAACTCACAGAGATCCTCTGCCTCCTGCATGCTGGGATTAAAGGCATGCACTACCATCACCAAGCCTGTTCAGATAGTCAGGATTTCTGAGGGATCACAACTCACATGTTGAGAACTGCTGTTATAGGAGAAAGAGTTTATTTGGGCATATTGTTGCAAAGGGTTAGAGTCTGTGCTGGTAGAGTGGAGGTGAGGGGCAGCAGGTACAGTGGCTGGACCTGAAACAGAGGGCTCCCATCACCACTGCAGGTACAAGGCTGAGAGAATGCACTAGAAATGGCTCTGAGTCTTTACACTCTCAAAGCCTGCCTCCAGCAGCAAACTTCCAATAAGGCCACACCTCCTAGGCCTCCTCAAACAGGTCCACCAACTGGGTTAACTGAGTCTTAGTAGCCTGAGACTATGGTGAACATCTAATTCAAACCTCCACAGTGGATGAGGGAATGCTTCCCTGTAACGACTGGGGGAATCTTGTCTTCTTTCCAGATTAGGAGATGCCTTAACTCAAGGAGTCTACATGTCCTCTGCTTCTCCCTAGTACTTATCATGGAGACAGACAACAGTGCTCAAGGATGTACTTGCATGTTAAACCATGATAGTGGGAAAAGGGGCACTGGATATAACATCTTCCAATCAACCTGACTTAGAGTTTTTACAATGTTAGTAGCAGCAACAGCGTGGTGGGGTCAGGTGGCTCAGATAAGTTTTAAAGTGTGGTAGACATGGAAGAATGGTTTGCACTTGTTAGTTAGCTCTTCCAGTCAACAGCAGTATCCCCAACCTCCCCTGCACTGCTGCTATTGCAAGGCCAAGATCTTAGCCTTGGGAACAGGGCCTGAGATTCCCTCATCTGGATATCTTTGAACCTTAGCATGCCCCTATAAGATGATATCTTTATTCAGGAAGGCCGGTACAAGATAAAACGAGGCCTGTTGGTGGATGAGAAGGAAAGATGGGCAGGAACAAAGTTTTAAAAAGACAGGGAGGAACCAGAGGGAGGAGAAGGAGCTGGGAGCAACATGGAAGCAGATGTAAACACTCTTCTCTGTGCATAGATACAGGTTATTATGAATATTTTATAAGGGGTGGGTATGTACAGGATTTTGTACTGCCTATATGGACAAATTATATCATATCAATCGAATCAGAGGTTATCGTGTGGTGTTTTCCTTCATATGGCAACTTAATTGAATTCAAGAGAAGGTGCAGTGGCAGGACACATCAGGCCCACCATGAAACTGGCATGTGTGGGCCAGGCGTGGTAATAACTCACCAAGAGAATTTTCAGTATGTTCTGTGTGGCAAGGTGCCATGCTGAAATGGCTTGAGGACCACCTGGGTCAGAGAGAGCCTGGGAACCAGCCTAAAGCAGTAATGCAATTTTTAAAAATTTTTACCACAACATGCCTTCAACCCTCATCCTTTCCCAGCCATCCCTCCCTGGCCCCTGGGTCTCCCAGAGGCTTTCCCTTTCTCATGCTGGTTTCCCCTCTTGGCCACAGCTCCTTTACTGCATCTTTCAGTAGCTGACTTAGCAGGCTTGGCTGTGTCTGGTCTCCCCTGGCTCACTTGAGGGCTGACTGATTCAGTAGACCCTAACCATTCCCCTATACCACCGTTAGCCCCACAAGCCCTACACTCATTCTTCTATGCAGCCTCCCATGTGGTCTTGGAGCCTCATGGTTTCTTAACCCTTCTTGGTTTACAGATTCTCCCCAGCTCCTGTGAGTCTTTGTAAGGCTGGCCCTCACAGGTGCCCTTGGCTTTGGCTCCCATCCTTACATGCTCCAGACCTCCACTCCTCACTGCAGGTTTTCCAATTTTTCAACAGGGTAGGAACCTTTACCTGACTTCAGGTATTAGCACATGCAGGAATGCATCCCTTCCCCACATCAGCCTCCTCACATATAAGTTCAGCTATTCATTTGGTAAAAATCATCCAGGCCCAACTAGAGGAAGAGTCCTCAACTGTCTGAAGGTAGAGTGGAACAGCTTGGAAAATGTGGAAGGGACAACTAAATACTCATTCCCAAATGAGTTTTTAGTGGTCTCAGTGTAAAAAAAAAAAAAAAAAAGCACACAGAAGATCATCTATGTCTCATCTGTGTCATGGAGGGGTAGGACCCTAAAGAGCAACCACCTCTAGAGAGCTGAGGCAGCCCTTAAACCTGGTGTATAGCCAGGATTCCTAGGTGATGAATGTTAGAGGTGAAGGGAGGGAGGGAGACATGGAAAGAGAATAGAGAAAAGTTAATATAAAAGGAAATATAATGTTCTGGTGTTTGACATCTGTTTGTTTGCTGTCTCTAGATTATTGAGATAGGGTACCATGTAGCTTAGACTGGCCCTGAGTTTGCTATGTAGCCAAGGATGACCTTGAACTTCTGACTCTCATCACTCCCTTTCTTGAGCATTAGGAACACAGATGTGCCTTCCCATGCCCATTTATCTAGGGCTGGGGATGAAACCCAAGGTTTCATGCATGTTAGGCAAACTCTCTACTCACTGAGCTACATCCAAGGGAATAAATAGCTCTTGACTTTATAAAAGTGAATCTTTTCTAGAAGCAAGGGAAAAAAGGATGAGATTATCTCCAGTGCAGACACAGTATCTAGAAAAGCAGTAGACATGGAAGTCAGAGCTGGGGGCTGGGTCACTGTCCTGTGGTATCTAACCATACAAAGAAGAGTAAATTTCATTTAGTCTTGATAAAATATTCTCCAAATTCCAAAAGGAATTGCCCATTACCCTCATGCATGGTTTATAGTCAAAGGGTAGCAGTTTCCCTGAAAAGAGCACTGACTGCTGAGTCTTCAGAGCATTTCATGACTGTGATGTACAAATACCCTGGACCACTGGCACTCAAGATTCAATAAAACGATGGAAATTCATAGGCCCAGGATAAAGCTCATTTAAAGTTCATATTCTTTAGCTAATTCGGCTTTCAATTACACTCGCCCATTTTAAGCTGCAAAAGATGTAATGTTAATCAAACATTTAATTTGCAAGTGTTTTTCTTCGTAAATGTCATGTACAAGGAGAAACCCAGACGTGAGCTGCAACACAATGGCTCGAGGTGCCTCATTTGGAAGCATGTGTGAGAGTGGGTGGGAGACAGGCAGCCTCCTCTGGCCCTGATACTCTGTGAGTCCTTTTCTTATTGCAAAGTGGGGAACATTCAGAAAAATGAACCAGGAGCTACTTATAATGTTTGGCAACATTCAAATCTCAATTCAGTTTTCACGGTCAAGATCCAGCACCTGAAGCCTGTGCTGTGAGTCAACCAGTTGGGCCTAACTGGTGAGCTTTAGGCAATCAGAAACCCTATGGCAAAGGAGGTAGACAGTATTCCTAAGGATGACATCAAAGTTATCTGCTAGCCTACACAATTTACTTGCATTCGTATACACACATACGTGCACACACACATTCATGCACAGCACATGTATATATACACACATACTTATATGCACACCCACAGATACATGCTTACTCACAAACACACACAAATTCATTAAAAACACATGCTATACTTTTTATAAAAAACTAATACAAACACAAAGCCCTGCCCTGTGTCTTACATATATCAGGCTACCCAGTACACATTAATCCCTGCCCATGTGAACCAAACACACTCATGAGCACAGTCATACAAGAGAGAACTGTGTCTGGCCTTGCATCCTAATCTTAATCTTCCAACCCTTGGGTCAGGCAAAAAGTTCTCCTCAGTCTCCTAAGAAGAAAGGTGCCCCACCCCCACCCCCACCCCCATCCTAGGGAGCACTAGGCTGCAGGTGCCAGTAACACAGAAGGCATATGGCAACCTGCCAACTGAGAGGAGCCTAAGGATGCAGAAGGCTAAAGCCCTAGGCCTGGCTCATTTGGGGAATGACCATATGACTTTGGGCCTCAGTTTCCCCATTTGTTGCATAGAGGGAGTGAAATCTATCCTGTCTATCTTTTCTCTTGGTCCTGTCATTTCTGACTCTGCTCTGGGATGCCAGGAACAGCACTCCCCCCACACCACTTGCAGACTTTCCTCGCTGGGAAATTAATTCAGTCTTTAGTGTTGCAGTCTATAAATTACCGGCCAATCTGTTTCAGGAATATTAAGGGAACATTTATAAATCGCCCCTTGCATTCAATGCTGCAAAATAACGGTTCTAGGGACCCAGATGTTCATCTTACAGCCGCTGCAAAGATCCACCTTCTCTGGTCTTCCCAGCACTTCAGGGGCTGACTCTCCCTTCTGGTTCTCCCAGTCTCCTGCTCCTGAGAGTCCCTGTCCATATAATCCAAGAGAGAGGCATTGGTAAAGCTATAAGAGGACAGGGTGAGGGTGGAAGGTGGTTGGAGCCAGCAAGTCTCCTTGGCCATCTCTCCTGGGGCAGAGGGCAGCCTGGCTGGCTCTGAGACCCTTAAAAAAGGCTGGGGAAGTTAAGCTGATTTTTGCAGTAATTGATTTTGACAGCATAACAGGTTAATTCGCCTCTGTTTTGCAAGTTATTTGAGAATTCATCGGTAGGCAAAGTCCCAGAGGACAGCTTCTAATCACATGTAAACTTGAAAAAGGTCTAGTGAAACCTCCCTGATACAGGTAGGTGACTACAAATGTGCTTAATACCCTTCTTCTCTGTCAAGAACACACTCCGGCCAGAGGTAGTACAGATGAAGGCCACCATCAAGGCCACAATGGCAGAGGAATCCTGCTAACTGACGACACCTTTATGGTAAAAATATCATCCTCTTGCCTTCAGACACACAGGCATTCTCTTAGTGATAATTGTCAATGACCTTCAGGCTCATTGACCACAGTCATGAAAACAAGATAAAGAAACTTGTGCAGCAAGATGGGGCTCATCGACATTCTATCATGAGGTAGCAGGGGGCCTATGAGGCCCCACCCATCCCTGAGGACCCCATATGCAGCTAATATTTGCTGGGAGGGGAAGAAACTGTCAATGATGTAGCCACTGGCAAGCTGCCCAGAGTAAGGACCTCTATCCTGTCAGCAACACCAATGAGCTCACTGGTAATTACACACACACACACACACACACACACACACATGGGCAACAAGGGGACAAGCTGGGAAGAGGAAAAGGATGTGTAGGAGAGGTGGGAGGGGGGCAAGATAACAGGTGAACGTGGTCAAAATAACATCATATACATGCACGCAAACTGTCAGGTCCAAAGGAACCCATCTCCCCAGATCCTAAAGGCAGAAGGGACAAATAACTACGGTTTCTATCAGCACCAAAGCTTGTGCTGGCCTCCAGGGTCCCTCAGTGTCTCGAGTACCTGTATATATGTCAGAGTCCTAGCTCTTCTGCTACGTACTCTCTCCAGCTCACAGGCTTCCCTCCCCTCCCCCACCCATTCTCCTCACAACCCTGCTATTTTCTATATGTCCTCCCTCTCTCTCCTCTGTCTCTCTGTCTCAGCCTCTCTCTGTGTCCTGCTTGCCCTTTCTCTATGTTTCTCTTTCTGCTCTGCTCCTGCTTCCCCATAGCCACGGGTAGTCTGCTGGCCACGTTCAGTCTATGTCTTTCTCCCTCTGCTCTGGACTTGCTTCCAGACACCTCCTTCATATCTATAATAAAAACCTTCCCTTTCACCATGTCATTGGTTAATACCAAAACGTCATAATGAAATCCATTATGCATAATTAATATATGCTAATTTACAAGTTTTAAAATATACTTGCATAGGGCCAGGTCCTAGGGTAGAATTAATAACCAAATGAACCCTTTCTTTCGGGGCCCTCCCAACACTATATTACAACAGCTTATCAGAAAGTTATTTTAATGCAGGGCCATAAACAGCGTATCAGGTGACAGCTTTATTTCCCAGGAGCTAAATATTAATTGCCACACAAAAGGAATATAAAAGTGACACAGGGAACAAATCCCCCGGCTTCCTGCACAGTGGAAAGAATTCTTTAATGTGTGTATCTTCACAATCTGCAGCACACTGAGGCTTAATTAAAACGCATGTTCATTCTACTACGTTTCTTCCTTCTTGGTGGCTTTAGTGCTACAACCTTCCAAATGGAAGCAGAGACCATATTCCCACAGATCGGCTGGCTCTAAATAAAGCATTCTATCTTTCCACCATAGCAGAGATCCTGTCATAAACGAATAATATCAGAATCTAGGCTCTGCGGAAAGGCAAATGCAACTTTACCTAAGAGCCTTAAGCTGTATTAACTAGCACTTCAATCAAGACTGCAAGTTTGAAATGTGGCACTAAACACACTTCTTCTAGAGGCTGTTTTCCTTCCACCCCAGAACTAATAAATCTGAAAGGCCTACTTAGGCTAAGACAAGCTGGGAGCTGACAAAGCAGTTTCAGGAGCTGGGGGTTGGGGGGAGCATCCCTTTGAAAGGACCAACCAGGGCTGTGGGTCAGGTTCTTGAGCTCCCCAGGGTAGTGAGGCAGTGACCTCTTTATGGCTATGGATAGTACACCTAAGCTATGGCATGCCATGAGGTAAGTCCTCTGTAGCCCCTTCTCTGGATCAAGAGGCTTCAGAAAAGAGATCAAAGTACCTTGGATACCCAGGTACACACTCATGGAAGGTGACCCTACTCCAGTGCAACCTTCGCCCCTCTGGTAATGCCTTTTCTGGCTACTGGGGTACTGTGAGTATGCTTGTTTAGAATATGGTCTGAGCCATGTTCCTGAGTCCTTTAGAGCCATCCTGCTGTCTCAGTTCCTTCAGGATCTCCCTGCCCCCACTCCAGGACTCTAAATCACCTATCAATCATAGGCTGCCTTAGCTGAGAATGTGGATGGGTGTGTCACCACCTCCTATACCAAGGACTGATAAATCTGCAACATGTAACACACGCACACACGCACACACATGCACACACGCTTCTTCCCTGGCTCTGCTAAGAGACCACCTCAGGCCTCTTACTTTGTATGGAAGGCCAATGAGAGGCTATGGTATGATGAGGCTAGGCTTCTGCTGGACTCCTCCCCTGACATCCACCTCACTCATCTCTAGGCCAGGTCTTTGCTCACAGGCTCTGTTTTCTTAGGCTCTGAATTGCCAGCCTGCTGCCCTTCTCTAGCCCCAGCATTCCTGTGGAGAAAGGTTCTGCACTGCTTAGCATTCCTTATTTTGTTAATTGGGTTTTAATGCACCTAGGCCAAGGGGACAGGGGCTCATCAGCCACCATATTTGTCCTAAACTCTTGCTGAGGACTTCCTCAGGAGAAGTGGGGAGCTTGGCTTAATGAACAACAACACCTGGCCCTCATTATCAACCCACTTCTGACTCAGCAGAACATCTTGCCCTTTGTCCTACCAATCCCAGATTGTCCCCCAACAAACCACTTGTTCTGTAGAGGCATGGGGAGTGGGTAGGGAACACAGTAGGTCACACCCATCCATCATGCTCAGGAGAGGACAAGCTGGTCCCCCCCAGAGACTCATCCAGTACTCTCTGCCTCTGCTCTTCCTTCCTTCCAAAGCGAGTTCCCAGGGAGGGGCTAATACGTTGATTTATTTACCTAATTACAGCAAAACAAACAAAGTGGAAAAGAGGCAAATCTGCTCCCATTTTCAAAAAGCAGCCACACCTCTCTGCCCAGGGTTCTCAGGGAAGCTGGGAGACAGAGAAGGAAGAAGGCAGAGCTGAGGGAACCCTGGGAAGAGACAAGTGAAGGTCATTGGAATTTGGGAACCTGACCCAAAGGCAGGGAATGGAGAGATGGGGAGAATGATCAGAGATATCGACAGAGATCTGACAGAGGTAACAGATGCAGGGTGAAGACGAGAGCCAAGGAGAAGAGGAGATGAGGGCTGCAGACACAGGAGTGGAGATGGGGTTGGGGAGCATTAAAATGGGACTTGGGATGGAAAGAAGCACTGAGGGCCAAAGGGTCAGATAAATGGGGACAAAGATGGCACTGAAGTCAGGAAGGTGAAGGACAGAGAGACAGACGCAAGACAAATGCTACCCAAGAAAGAGGCAGAAGAGATGAATGCCAGGCGTGTCAGGAAAAGATAGTCACGAGCTTGTGTAGTTTTGGTCTCCAGCTGGTGGTGCTAGGAAACCAGTTCTCAGTTGGAGGGAGCCTGTCACCTAGAGGCTTCATAAACTAGCATTATTTCCTGGTCTCACTCTGCTCCTGGTGGACTGAGGTCTGCTGGACAGATGCATAGCTGCTGAACACCATTCCTCCTCAACCAGGATGAACTGTATCCCTGTAAACTTCGAGCTAACATGCCCACTCCTCAGCTGCTTCTTTCCAGTCATTGGTCAAACAGCAGAAGAACTCACACACATCCAAACTCTCCTCCAGTCATGGCAGGAGGCCCCAGGGAAGCAGGAATCTTTGCCCCTCTGGAACTTCTCTTTCAGTAGCAGGAGACAGAGAATAAATGTAACAAATGAGTACATTTTATGTCCCAGTAAAAGGTGTTGTGTGCTTTCACAAAACAGGACAGGGCATGGGGACAGAAACTCTGGGGGCTGGGACCAGGAGCAAGGCTGCAACTTTCCAATATTTCAGGCAGGTTGGACACTATAACATAATGTCATCTAACTCGTTCACACCCGAAAGCTGGGCAGTTGGGTTACAAAAATATGATAGATCACACACACACACACACACACACACACACACTCACTCACACAGTTTTAAGGAAGGTCACCATTATGTGCTAGGATCCATTCATAGCTGTTCATGAGCTGCATATTACACAGGGAAGGTGACAGTTCCCTAGGCAGTTGACAGCTGAGAACTACCCTGTGTTCACAGCCTACAGACTCCCCATGGCCTTTCATTTTCTTGCTACTAAGCAAACATGGCACAGGTAAAGTGTCCCTCCCGGGTCATATGATGTTTAAGACTCCACATCTCCAGCCTGGTTTAGTAAGATGCTCCCTTTGCTGCTTCTAGGAAGTAAAGCTTTGTGGGCTGAGGAAGTTTACAGGCAGGGTCACAAACATTGTAGTATCTCCTAGAGACTGACAGCAGCCCCAGTGACAGCCTGTAGGGCAGGCTGAAGATACGGTCACAGAGACAGACCTACCAATAACTAGAGATGTTCGCAAGCAACTCTTCCTCCATTTGGTCCACAGCCACCTTGATTACAACCCTGTGGGAGCTTGAGCAGAGGACCCAGGAAAATGCCACCCAAGCTCTTCACCCTTAGACACTAGGTACAACAAATTGATATTGGTTTTTGGCATTACATTAATTAACCATGATGGTTAATATTGACTGTCAATTTGACAGGATCTTACCAGGAGATCTTTGGGTATATCTGTGAAGAGGTTCTAGATTTTGCTATTGAGGGGGGAAGACTCTAAATGTGGAAGGAACCATCCTAAGTTCCTGGCCTGCATAAAAGGGAGAGGAGAGCATTCCCCCCCCCCCCCCCCGCTTCTGTGATCATGGCTACAAATATAACTGGCTGCTTCACACTCCTGCCTCCATTGCTGCCCTGCCACAGTGGACAGTCTCTTCAAACTTCCAGCCAGAGTCAACCCTTCCTCACAAGCTGTTTCTTTATAAGAATCTTACCACAGCAACAAGAAAAGGACTAATACATTAGCCTTTTCTGATTATGCAAACAAGTATTTTCAGATACAAATTTATAAGAACAGCGAGGCTGGATGAATGATTTCCAAACAACACAGCTGTGTCCTGAACCCTGGCTGAAATGGGAAAGGGGCACATGTCCACCACCTCAGCATTCCACTTTTATACAAACACTTGCAGGTTGCATAATTTCAAGCCGTTGCTTTGTTCCCAGACAAATTGATATTTTTATTTGGAATCATGCCAGGACCTGCTTGAGGCTTTAAATGTCATTTTTAAGTGGCCTCTGGAGGCTTGAAGCAGAAAGGAGACCTGGTCTGACTCACATGTCAGAGTCCCTGCTGCTGGGTGGAAGGAGCTATGAAGGGGCAAGAACTGCTGCCAGGGAACAGTTGAGAGCCAGCTGTGTGACTCTTGGTGGGTCATGTGACACCTTGTTAGCTTCCCAACAGTCAGCACTACATCACAGTCTGGTCCTCAACCATAGGCAGCAGAGATGCCAGGCCACATATTCTGCCCTTAAACCAGTTGGTGAGCCCTCAGCATTACTTAGGTACCTACTGACCATGTACCAGGTCCAGGCCAGAATTCCTAGGTGAGGCTTCCTAGGTGAAAAATA
The DNA here is from genome assembly GCF_963924665.1 of Micromys minutus. Taxonomy (NCBI): domain Eukaryota; kingdom Metazoa; phylum Chordata; class Mammalia; order Rodentia; family Muridae; genus Micromys; species Micromys minutus. The sequence continues at coordinate 54,718,656 of NC_137985.1, read as the reverse complement.
CCCATAGGCTTTAGGGTATTTTTCTTGATTAGCCTATAAACATGGGGGTACCCCTTTAAGTCTACAGCAGCCAGGAGTTAATGCAGAAAGAAAGTGGATGCAGGGAGACAGGCACCATGGGAACGAGTCATGGGACCTGACTAGCTTCGTTGTTTTCTAATGAGGGAACAGGCTCAAAGCTGCACTGAAACAGTCTGTTCGGTAGCTGGGATCTGAACCAGTCTGACTCCGAAGTCTGTGTTTAGAACCCGTCCTGCCTGCCTCCATGTCCTCTGATAGGAAATGGTTGTAGAAAAGAAAAACCTGAACAAATAAACTTCAAACCTGTTTATGTAACTTGTCCTCAGAAATGCTTGGTATAACAGCATCTTGGGACAGTGGGAGTTTGTGAAGCCTTATATATGAAATGTGTGTTCATATTTGTGCACATGTATGTAGCTGGAAGACAGAGGTTAACCTCAGGCTTCTTCATAAGCTACCTACTCTTTTTTATGAAACAGGGCCTCTGCTTAGCCTGTCGTTTGATTACTCAGCTAGGCTGGGTGGCCTGTAAGCGTATTCTTTTCCTTCAATGATCTGAAATAAAAGCACATGCCATCACATCTGGCATTTTACATGAATTCTGGTGCTGGGACACAGGTCATCATGCTTATAAACACTACCAAGTTAGCCATCTTCCCAGGCCCTGTCTGTCACTCAGCTTGGGGCTCTAGAACCAACTTGGGGACTGGGCTTTCTAATGATGTCTGATCTCATCCTATACCAGTCTCATTCCTGGGCCCTGCCTATAGGCCACTGTCCACTGGATCCCAGTGTCTGTAGAGACCCTCAGGTTTTAAGGGCTGGATCACGGGGCTCTAAATAGAGGTGAGAGCAGATGTGAGCATTACCATGGGCAAGAGCCCTGTTCCCCATCATAGCATGTCTTCCCATCTCACCACCTAGTGTGACAGGTTTTGGCAACAGTCAGCAATAGGCTTGCAAACAAAACCTCACAGTATACAAAATAAGCAATGAAATTATAGAACATAAACCACGAGAGTCTATGTATTCCATAATGTTCAGGCAAGGGGTGGGGAGGCAGAGTCATGTTTGTCTCTGGAATGGGAAGGGGGAAATGCCAGAAGAGTCAGCAAGTGCTTGCTCTGGGGATATCAGCACAGGCAAAGTTCACCTAACTCCCTCTCCTGATTTCATCATCCCATGCATCCCAGAGCACAGTCCCAGGGACAATATTGGAGTTAGAGACTAGGAGAGTCTTCACCAAGGAGAGTCAGAATGGCTCTCTTAGGAGGTACCCCACAGGAGGTCTAGTCTGGTGGGATGGGGTGCTAAGGCAGCTCTGTGCAAACCCCTGTGAGTGTGGCTCAGGGCCCTCCAATGCTCTTTGCATTATTGATTGCAGAACCTGCTTAGAAGCTTGGAAATGAGATTCCACCTCCCACTTCCTATTGACTTTCTTCTCTTGCACTAGACAAACACCAAAATCTCCCTTGACTTTTTACTGCAGCGGACCCAGATGAACATAGTGAGTTGCTGGAGCTGGTATGCTCCTCTCATCTGCCAAGGTATCCTGCTCAGAAGGGCCAGGTCCTGGGGGTCAGGACTGTGCTCTAGAGAAGGGATGAGCAGGGCATCTTTGCATCCTGCAAAGACACCCCAAGTAGATGGGCTTTGAGTGATGGAAGGGTCATTCCACCCATACTTCTTTCTAGACATGTTCTGAACAGGGATCTAAGCAGAGATGGGAGGTACTGGGCAGCTCTTCCAAGGTTGTCATTGACCTAAGAACTTGTCAAATGCTAGAAAAGAAAGCCTGTCAGGGAGGCCTCTGATACTCAGGACCAAAATTGAGAAGAAGATTCTGAGGACAGATTCCTAGGAGCAGAAACAAGGGAGGGAAGAAGAGTCAGTGAGCTACAGGCCTCGGACTGGGGCATGAGTCTCAGGGCTCCAGCAATGATATCATGGCCCCCGTAGTTAAGCATTACCTGCCCCCTCAGGAATAATCACCTATGTACTGAGGTTCATCTAAGACATCCATGAAGAATCTGAAATACAAGGATTTAAAATGCTATGCTTCTAGCTCAATGGTAAGTCTTTTTTGATGTGGGGCCTCGGGCTAGCCTTGAACCCCATTTCAGCCATTCTCTTGCCTCAACTTATCATGAGGGAAAATCATGAGCCCCTGAGTCTTACCCTCCCCCTCTTGGGTACTGGGATTATAGACCCAGATTCTGTGATTATTTTATTTTTATTTTATTTACTTATATTTTGAGACAGGATCTCACTACGTAGCCCTAGCTGGTATGGAAATGCTATGCAGACCAAAATAACCTCTGCCTGTCTGAGTGCTGAAATTCAAGGTTTTGGTCACCACTAACACCATGGCCCACCCAGTGATAATTTCAAAAAGCAAACATCAGGGCTGGAGAGATGGCTCAGAGGTTAAGAACACAGACTGCGCTTCTAGAGGTCCCAGATTCTATTCCCAGCACCCACACCACGGCTTACAACTGTCTGTAACTTCAGTTACAGAGGATATAAAACTCTCTTCTGGCCTCTCCTTGTACCAGGCATGCATGTGGTGAGCAGACATAGATGCCTTCAAAATATATAAAAAATAAAATAAAAAATTTAAAAAACCCACTGCATGTGTGATATTCGGAGTTGTAAATCTGGTGTCTACCCCTCTCTGAGATGAGGGCCCCACTTGCTGACTTTCTGAGCTCTATCTACTCTGCTTCTGAGCATTCCAGTCAAGCCTGGTGCACTGAGCTCACACCAAGCTCCAAAGGAAGAAAGTACCCAGACCTTAAACCCTGAATATTCTTGTTATGTAGTACACTATGATGTCACCTCCCAAGGCCTCTCAAATGCATCTTCCCAGGTCAAAACTGACCTTGAAGTAAGGTCTGGAATCACAGACCTAAAGCCAAGACCTGTCCTGCAGTAACAGCTGTGTGCCACCTTCACCTAAGGGAGGATGAGGTCAGCTCAAATCCTAGTCCTCAAGTCATAGTGGAAACAGCATCAGTTGAGGTCACCATGGTGCCTCTCCAGACTCCAACTTCCTCTTCTGCAAAGAGATGGTAATGCTCCTCTCTGACTCATAAGATGTCTATAAGGATTAAATGGGTCCATTCAAATAGAGTACTCAGAACAGCTCTGTTGACAGGGGAGTGTGTGAAGAACGGATGACTTTAAACCATGGGAGCCAGGCTAAATAGATTTTATTAAGCTTCCTCTGGATCTAATTATGTCCAATCAAATCCCTGTCCATGCCTACCTACTGTGGCTCTTCCTTGCACCATAGCCAATGACAGAGTCTCCGAGAGCTCTCTCAAGTAAACATCTATTTCCACTTCACAGATGGGCAAACTAAGACCCAGAGAACTCACAAAACTCACTGGAGGCTGAAGACTGTTCTTAGATCATAGAAGGGATCAGACTCCAGCTCTCCTGTGTGGCCCATTCTCTTTCTCCCAAACCCTCAGCCAGTAACATCTTACCTGAGGCAGGTAGGAAGGAGCATGCCTTTGCCTCCAGTTGGAAACAGTCCCTTCCTGCTGACCAGTGAGGACTAAGTGGGGAGAGCTGCCATCAAATAGCCTTTTATGGCTCCCATAACTGCTCTAACAAATGTCCTTCTAGCTGCCTTACATAGCTGGAAGCAGATTAATGTCTCTGTGGCCCTAACACTTCTTGGGCCCCCTTTGCCTGTCAGGTCATTACGGGTTGGTTTATAGTCATGAGGTCCCTTTCCAATTCGCTAAACAGTTTGCATGATAAAGATACCAAAGAGCTTCAGCATTCTAAGCTGCCTCTCTTCAGGTATAGCTGGTAGGCTGTTAGGAACCAGGCTTAAGGGTTGGGGGTAGGGAGCAGGATGGTTAGGAGGAGGAACTTCCATATACAAACTACCAACACCACTACTCAACACCACTACTTAAGACTCACAGGCTGGAGACTAAGAGAGGCACTCGGTCTTGGTGGGGTTTGGTACCCTATCCTATACACTGAGAGTAATTTTACTAGTGTTTAAGGGCTTTTGAGGATCAAGTGTGGCAGTTTATGGGGAAAATATGGAATGTGGCTAACCGTTAGCAAATGTTAACTCTATTTTTTATTTTGTTTTGTTTCTGTTTTTTTCCCTTTTTTTCTTTTATTTTCTTTTTCTTTTTTTCTTGGTTGGTTTGTTTGAAACAGGATTTCTTTGTGGAGCCTTGACTGGAACTCACTCTGTAGACCAGGCTAGCTAGGCAGGAACATACAGCAATCTGCCTGCCTGTACCTCCCAAGTGCGGGGGGTGAAAGATGTGTGCCACCATTTCCCTGTAACTCTACTTGCCTTCCTACCTTCTTCCTTCCTTTATGAGATAGGGTGTCAAGTAGTCCAATCTGACCTCGAACTTGCTATAAGCAGCTCAAAGAGATCTTAATTCTCTTGCCTCTCTCTAGCTTCTGACTTATGGGGTTGCAGGCTCAAGACACTGCTGGTTTTATATGATGATGAGGATCACGCCTAGGGCTGCATGCCAACTGAGCCCCAGCACGGTTCACACAGAGTCCTTTTTGTGGGGGGTGAGGGGGTTAGTGTGTGCCTGTTTACAGGTCAAAAAGCACCTGGCAGGAGCAGTTAGTTTCCCCCTTTCTACCACATGGGTCCTGGGGATTGAACTCTGGTCTTGCAGCAGCTGTCTCTACCCATGGAATCATCCCACAGACCTCAAAAAAGCAACTTCTTTCAAAAATTTACTTATTTAATTTATGTATGTGAGTATACAGTTGCTGTCTTCAGACATACCAGAAGAGAGCATCAGATGCCTATTACAGATGGTTGTGAGCCACCATGTGGTTGCTGGGAATTGAACTCAGGACCTCTGGAAGAGAAGTCAGTGCTCTTAACCACTGAGCCATCTCTCCAGCCCCAATATCAACTCTTAATGCTCTCATTATCCTTATAAGCTATGAACCTTGAGGGGACAGGACTCTGTCCTGCTTAGTGTCTGGCACACAGTAGGCACCTGTCATTTGTTCACGAATAAATGCAGTGACCCTCTTTGCCATTGGGGTAGGAAAGCTCTGCTTTAAGCAGCAGCATCCCTGGCTTTTGCTGTCTTCACAACTGTGGCATGACAAACAAAAAAATGTCCCTTCACTTTGTCAAATGATCCCTGGAAGCAGGAGTAGTGAGACAGGAAGCATCTCTCCCATAAAAAAAAAAAAAAAAAAAAAAATCCTGGAATCTGTTGAACTCTAATGTGCTCGTTTGAGGCACAGAAAGGAGAGTGGCTTGCCTGAAATTGCACAGCAAGTTAGTGGCAGAGCTGGGGTTCCAGCCCCAGTGTCCTCATTACTGGCTACTGGTTAGCACTCCTTACTCATCTGTCCTTGTGTTTGTATAGTTCATGCTCAGGACCCCCCTCTCAACCCTCCCTCTGTGCTGCAGCTTTGGATCCCCACAAAGGAGGCTGGCAGTTCTTCTGTTCATTAGTGGACTTAGGACTCTAGGTAGCCATTTGTGAAAGCCCCTACTCTGCTGACAATGAACAGTCCCAACTACCTCTGCAGCCATCCCTGCCTGAGAATGGACTGCCCTGCTGATAAGGTGTGAGCATGCACAGCTTCAGTCAAGCATGGGACAGAGTTGAGTCAAGGGCTCTGCCAGTGGGAACAGAAAGTGAGTCTGTCTGGTGAGTGGGTGCTAGGGTCAAAAGCTCTCTCTAGGGTTTCCTTCCTCAAAACCTCTGCCCCACTCACCCACCCAACTTCTTTAATACGAAGGTTAATGGTAATGGCTTAAAGAGTGTGGATGTGAGTGTCCATTGTCAACACCACTGCAGTGTCTATTTGGTTCCCTGTTTGGAAAAAAGCCAGCAAGGAAGTTGTCACAGTGAGGATAGACCCCAAACTTTATAAATGACTGTTTTCAGGTTCTGTGTATGAATGGCAGGGGTCCGGACAGGCAGATTCCTGCTATGACATGAGAGATAAAGGAGATGGGAAAACCCAGCAGTGGGGCTGGGAAGATGGTTCAGACCATGGGGAAGGGGCATTCAAAAGCTGGGTGTGGGGTGTGGTACCCATAATCCCAGATGGGAAGAAAGGTGGGAGGGAGAGAGAGTGTGAGAGAGGGAAGGAGAGAGAGGGAGAGAGAAGGGAGAGGGAGAGAAATGAGAAAAGAAAGGGGAAAAAGAGAGGGATAGAGGGAAAGAAAGAGGAAAAGAAAGATGGAGAGAAGGAGAGAGAGGAAGATGGAGAAAGAAAGGATGAGATGGGAAAAGAGAGGGGGAAAGAGAGAAGGAGAGAGAAGGGGAAGTAGAGAGAGGGACAGAGGGGGAAGAAGGAGAAAAGAAGGGAGGGAGAGGGAGAGGGAAGAGAAAGAAAGGGGAGGGAGGGAGGGAGGGAGGGAGGGAGGGAGAGAGAGAGAGAGAGAGAGAGAGAGAGAGAGAGAGAGAGAGAGAGAGAGAGAAAGAGAGAGAGAACTAGTGCATGTGAGAGAGCTAGTGCACTTCCTAGAGTCCTGTGAGGCACATGTCATAGTATAATATGCCACCTTATCACTTTATGATGGTACCTCTGGGACATCTTTATATAATGTCGTTTAATTTTTATTTGATTTTTTTAAAGTTTGAAATAGGGTCTCAATATGTTGCCCAGGCTGCTCTCACACTCACGACAATCCTCCTGCTTCAGTGTCCTTAGCGTTACAACCACAGGTGTGCACCACCACAACCTAGCCAAGTACAACCTTTCTCCAGAGCTAAATGTAAACACTTCTGGGTTAGGCAAATGCTCTTGCCAGCTAATCCCTGTTCCTGCTAGCAGCTGTGACATCCTGACAGCTTCACCTCTCTGTGCCCTCATCTGTCCAATGAGGGGGGTTTGCAAGGCTGTCAGGAGGATTAAGCAAGATCAATGTATGTAAGTGCCCAGCCCAGAACCAGCCACAGCATAAATGCTTAATAACACCTACCCCTTTCCCTAGGTCAGTGTAGTCAAGGAGGTGCCGAAAGCAAAAGTAATGGGATTGAGGACCAAAGTAGACTTGGGAGAAAGCAGTGCATTGTCTTAGTAACTCCTCCTCCTCCCCACCCTCTCCCTTTTCCCCCACTTTCCTCCCCTTCCTCCCCCCTCTTCTCCCTTCCTTCCCTCCTCCTCCCCCTCCTCTCCCTCTTCCTCCCATTTCATCTGTAACATGGGTTAGTAGAACTTAGTGGCCATGTGGCCCCCATATATGTCATTCTACTTATAAAGCACTGTGCAAGTGTAGGAAGAGAGGAACTCCATCCTAAGCACACCTGAGAGACTGACCCTTCTCTCTCCTGCCACCCAGCCCTGCAGGTATCACCCAGCTCCTGCTATATCTTCCAGGCCTTGGTTGCCTGTTTCTTTCTATCTGATTCTATACTCCCTGAGGGCAGAAACTGTTACTGTCTCCCTGGGGCCAGTTGCCTCTTCAGCAGTACACAGGGCTAGCCTAGGAAGACAGCAGTCAGCTTGCAAGTCACTTCTAGGATGTCCCCTGGTCCCCTTGACTGTGATAGATATCAAAAGAGGTATAGAACTGAGCAGACTCAGAGTGGTCTTGTTACTTTTTTTTTTTTTTTTTTTTTTTTTTTTTTTTTTTTTTTTTGTTAATCAAATTGCATTGACCCAGTATATGGGTATGGGCAGCTGCTCCTTTGTAGGTCTGCCTGGATGTCCCCTTCCCAGAGAGAAGTCACTTTAAGAAAACTGTCACTACTGTGATGTAAGCCTTGAAAGGGGCTGAAACATTCATAAGGTGAAAGAGAGAAGAAGCTGTGGTGATCTCCATGACAGCGGCAACAGCTATGAGGAACAAACCCATACCACATGGTCAGTAGCTGATTATTAGCAGAAAGCTGGTGCCTCCAAACTTGGTGGGGCCCAGATTTCTTTTGCTGAGGTGAGTCATCCACTCTAAGAAACATCATGGTTTGTCTTGGTAATTAATGCAATGCATGCTGCCACCCAGGACTGGCAGCTGTCAGGATAAATGAGACATATAGGTCCCAGAGCTGGTGCTGGTTGCAGAACACACAACTGCCAGATGATATCCTTTGGGTACTCTGCTCTTCTGAGCTCCTTGCCTGTCCAGGCTCTGGATTGTGTGTGGGAAGGGGAGGAGAATGGGGGGGATGCTGTGCCTGTGTCTTCTCTGAACTTTCAGCAGGATGTTTCAGTTCTTAACACATGGGCATGATGGTGTCCTGGGTGAGTAGACTCTTGCTTGTACATTCAGGAGTCCTCACAGAGCCTGGCTTAGCAACTGATCTACATGTAAAATAAACTTGGTTCTGCTGAATCAAAAAGTGGAAATATTAAAGCTGGATCCAACACAGATACCCCAAGATTTTGTATGGCTGGTTCTTTCTTGGCTTTCAAGTCTGTACTCAAGTGTCCCTTCCCCCATGGTAACCCTTCATCCACTTCAGTCACTCTACCCCACCCCCATCCCTATCACCTTTTTAGTGTCTCCTCAACCCTCACCACCTAAAGTTATTGTACTTTGGGAGATATGTGCATAGAAGCGCCTGTTTTCCTAACTGAAAAGAATATCCATGAAATCACACACAGCCTCTCTGCTCACTGCAGTAATTAAGCACAGTCTCACAGAGACTACAGCACACAGACACTGTTTCAGTAAAGTGCTCTCCATGTACAAATGAGGGCCTGAGCTCTATTCCCAGCATCCACATTGAAAGCTGGATACAGTGGCTCATGTTTGTAATCCCAGTGCAGAGGAGGCTGTTGGATCCCCAAGGCTCATGGGCCAGCCAGCCTAGCCTTCTTGGTGAGCTTTAGGCCAATGAGAGATCCTATCACAAAAAAAGAAGGTGGAGGTGTTGAAGAGGTGGCTCCGTGGTTAAAAGTACATGCTGTTCCTTTGTAGAACCCAGGTTCAGTTCCCAGCTCTCGAGTCAAGTAGCTCATAAACAACTATAACTCGTTTCAGGTGATCTGATGCCCTCTTTTGCCGTTGTGATTTGAAAAAGAAAGGTTCCCATTGATGTACATGTCTGAATGTTTGGTTTGGTGGAACTGTTTGGGAAGGATTAGGAGGCATGTTACCTGGAGTGGGCTTTGAGGTTTCGAAAGCTCAAATCATTCCCTGTTTCCTCTCTCTCTCTCTCTCTCTCTCTCTCTCTCTCTCTCTCTCTCTCCCTCTCCCTCTCTCTCTCTCTCTCTCTCTCTCTCTCTCTCTCTCTCACGCACGCACACACACACACACACACACACACACACACACACGCGCGCGCGCGCGCACACACACACACAATCACTCCCTCTTTCCCTCTCCCCCTCTCTCCTCCCCCCTCTCTGATTCATGCCTATGAATGACACAGATGCAAATTCTCAGTTACTGATCCAGCATCATTTCTTCCTGCCTGCCTGCTGCCATGCTCTCAGTCATGATGATCATGGACTCTGCTATCCTCTGGAACCATGAGCCCCAAATTCAATGCTTTCTTCTATAAATTCCCTGGTCATGGTGTCTTATCACAGCAATAGAAAAGAAACTAAGACAGGATTCCACTGGTACTTACTCACACTGGGCATACACAGATATATACATACACACACTTACTTACATAGACACACATACACTATATATATATATATATATATATATATATATATATATATATATATATATATATATATATATATATATACATGCATATATTTTTAACCTATAAATAAACAAAGGTTATAAGACCTGAGAGATAACACCAAGGTGGACCTCTGGCCTCTGCATGTATGTATACACACATGCAAACTTATCTGTATTCACATAGGTGCACACAGACTAAAAAGGTGTAGGGCATTAAGTGTGCCAATTAGCACCTGTGGTCCCAAGCAGTGGGTGATGAATGAGGAGATGGTCTACTATGGCTGCAGGTTGCTCAGCCTTGGCCTCATCCCCCTCTCTGCAGCCATGTGAAGACCTCAGGGAGGCAGCTCACTTTGGAGCATCGGCCTTGAGCCCTGAGAGGTGAACTGGCTAACCTCTTCAGTATACTGGTACCTCGTCTTCCTGACTTTCTATAGCTCTTGCTATCTCATGGTCCTGTGTCTCTCCCTTGCCCTATCGGCCCCTTGATTTAAGGTGGTGACTTTTTCGAAGGAACAGCAGAACCTTAATAAGAAACCGGCCAGGGCTGATGGATGGCAGAAAGTTGGCGCCAGCCTCAAGGTCGGAAGGAGTTATTTTAAACTATTCAGATTTACTACGGGGGGAGCAAGTCACAGGAGAATTTAGGGGCTTGCCTCCTAGCAAGACATGTGGCCGTGTCCCCGAGCAATCTAAGACCGACGCTTCTTCTGCTATCTACCCCCACCGCTGTCTCTGCCCTGCCACCTGAGATGGATGGCCAGGCCTCTGGCATGAGGAATTTATTGGGAGCTGGTCAAATAAATTTGCAGTCTGGGATTTGAGCAGGCCTTTGCTCCCCTTCCTCCCTGCCTGAGGATGGGCAGTGGAATGGGCTGGCCCCAAGAGACTGTGCCTTTCCTGGGCAGGCAAGTTATCTCCAATTTCCTACATCCTCAAGGAGCCAGCTCTTCTTAGAGCCCATGATTAATGAGACCCCCTTTTCACTCCATTATCCTACCCTGGGTGTTGCTGTTCAGGGAGTTTTGAACTCTTCCAGCTGCAGCGTTCAGGTTAGAGAGGTTCAGGACGCCTGCTTCATTTTCTTCTACTTAGACCTGAGCTATCTGGAACTCTGACTTCATCTCCTTTCCAGAATCTTCAACAAAGCCTCTTTATCCATCCTTCAAGGCCCATCTTGGTTCTCACCTCCTCCAGGGAGAGTTGTCCCTTATTTACCAAAAACACATCCCAAATTTTGGGATTTTTTTGGGGGGGAGGGGGAACATAAATGCTGAAAGGTACATGTATGCTTGTGTGTGTGTGTTTGTGTGTGTGTGTGTGTGTGTGTTGTTGTTGTTGTTGTTGTTGTTGTTGTTTCTGTGTGGTGTATGCTTCTGGACACATGTGAATGAGGAGGCTAAAGGTTAGTCTCAGTGTCATCCTCAGAAGCAAGCCACCTTGTTTCTTTAGATAGTCTCTCACTGGGACTCAGGGCTCACCATTAGGCTAGTTAGTGAGTTCCTGGGGTCCTCCTATCTCTCTAGCCCACTAGGTCTGGGATTAGAACTGTGCACCACCATGTCCAACCTTTCATGTGGGTCCTGGGAATCTGAACTCAATCCTCATGCTTGTGTGGCAAACACTTGACACACAAAAGAGTCTCCCAGCCCTCCCATCTGCTTTTCATTGTACTGGTGGGTAGGCAGCTGTGCTCCGATGAGTTCTATACTACCCCATTCCTGCTGACATGGCCTCTACTTCACACCTGCTATAGTCAACCTATAACAGGTGCTCAATAAACTCTTGCTGAACTAAACCAAATAAGCACCTGAATTGAGCAAAAATAATACTTTTCTTCCCAGCCTACTTACTCCTCCATATGAGATCAGGTGCCCACAAACAAGGTGGTAATGACCTCCTTTTGCATAGGAATGTTTTGATGAAGTTTAGAGAAAATGGAAACACTATATACACCCAACAAGTCCTAGCATTTCCCTTTCTGCTACTGCTGGTATTTCACATGTAAAACATCACATAGCTTAATGTGCTTCCTCTGGGTTCCTCCTCATGCATTGGGTCCCTCCCCAGGGAACCTGGCTTTATTCTTTGTTTTTTTCATGTATGTTTTTACACACTTACTACATATGCATATGCCCATAAATAATACACTCATTATTTTGCATGCTTTCAAACTTGTATAAATGATAACTGTGTGTTACATGTGTAGCCCTCTGCACCTGGCTTTTTCTCTACCCACTGTGATATATTTCAGATTCATCCAGGTAGACAGTCAGAGCACAACTTCATTCATTTTAACGGCTATGGAGACTCCTTTGTGGGAATATATTACAATTTATCCATTTCCCTCTTAAAGGGCCTCTATGTTGTGAGCGGCTTTTCTCCATTACCAATGATGATTCAGGGCTGTGCATGCCAGAGACAGTCCCTGGAGCAAACTGTGGGTGGGAACCCAGAGGAAAGTCATGAAATCAATACAGTAGGTCAAAGTTATCACTTTAAAAAATTAATTAGAAGAGATTTGAAAATATCAGTGGGTGTATATGTGTGTGCTGGGACATGCTATGGAATTGTTTATTAATCTGGACTGTGGTAGGGACAGCTTTGCAATTCCTGGTACCCTGAGGTTAGTATTATTGATATCTTTGCTCAAGACTACCAATTGCTTCCTAAATTATACTGGCAACTCACATCCTATACTTCATCCTTTTTAGAACTTCAGGCTTTTTTAAACCTATTTACTTGTATGTGTGCAAGAGAGACAGATAGACAAAGAGATGGACAGACAGACAGAGCACATCCCACAGTGTGCATGTGAAGCTCAGAGGACAACTCTCTGGGGTCGGCACCTTCCATCTTAAGGAAGATTCCCCAGCACCCACATGGCAGAAGGAAAAACCCAACTTCCACAAGTCATCTTCTAACCTCCACTTTGGAACTTGTTCCCACATACATTTACTCACAAACATGCACAAATAAATAAGTGTAATAAAACATAAAGAAGGAAAAAAGGTAGATCCTTTGTTTAGGCTGGGAAACCAAAAAGAAGATCTGTTCCTTGCAGAAAGAACAATTGGCTTAAGAAAGGATTCCCTGCAGAACTTCTAGAAAATGTGAGAAGATTTGACTCAGAATCAAACTTGGGCCCAGACTCCTAAGCAGCAAGGTTAAGTCCCAGCAAGTAACCCCCAAACCTCTTGACACCAATCATCCTTAGGAGTTCAAGGTCACTGACTCCTCATGTTTTACTGATGTCAAAAGGGGGGAGGTCTCATCTCACATCCTCCTGCAAGTTGAGTTGGTGGAGCCAGATATACATCTCTACTACCTAATCAAAGGTGAGGATGAGAACAGTGTGTATGTTGAAGCCAGCAGATCTCTTAAATTCTCAAGTGTGCTGAAACAAACTTTGTTCAAGAGCAGGTTTAGGTTACAAGATGTATATCTGTATCATCATCTGTATCTGTGGACTAAAGAGAAAGATGAAGGGCAAAATGGCCATAAACATCAGGACCTTTGTGGAAGAACAGAAAAAAGGGGCTGTTATCACTCCAGTCCCTTGTCTTGGCTGGGAGCTTCTTGGCAGGGTGTGGTTCTTATACTCAGAACACAGCACACACAGAAGGCAAGAAAGACATGTCTAATTGGGATGAATAGATAATAGGATGGATGAATGCATGGATGGATGGATGGAGAGTAGGTTGGTAAGCAGGAGGATGGGTCAGAATATGGGTGGGTAGATAGATAGATGGGTGAGTGGTTGGGTGTGTGGCCAGAAAAATTGTTTACATAGAAGGAAAGATTAATGAAGGGATTGGCCAATGAGTAGACAGACAGAATAAAGGACAGATGGATAGATGAATATACTGATGCATAGTGGACAGGGGGATGTTTAGCTGAACTGATAGATGGGGTGATCTGTGGATGGATAGAAAGACAGATGGTCTTCAACTGAAAAGAGCCCTAGCTGCCTAGAGCTGGTCTCAGCAGACTTCTCAAGCAGGCATTCAAACCCGGAATCCTGTCTTGCTGCTAGAGCTGTTCATGAAGATGTTTGTGAAAAATTCCAAGTAGTATAACCACAAGAAATAATTGCTTCTAATTGAGGCTGAGTTATTCTGGCCATAAAGTAGACATATTTTTATAACTTTATTAATTATTCAATTTGAGGCCTATTACTCAGACTGCCAAAATAGGCCTTTCCTATTAAGGGGTGATGGATTCCCCAGTTCTGCCTAGCCTCTACTACTATACCACTGTTAGGCAGAGGCTACCTGCTTAGGATTATCGCTGAGTATGAGGACTTGAGGTAAAGTGGGGCTAGATACAAGATGTAAACTGTGGGGGCAAGAGATGCTGGGGGCAGTAGGGCTGTCCCTCAGGTGTTTCCCTTGGTCATTTACTAGCATCAGGTCTCCCTCCCTGGTCCAGCAGAGAGACAGAAGGTGTTGGGATGAGATGTGCCCATTTGGCCTTTCCAGGCCATTCTTTACCCAGATACACTCACCAACTCTTAATCACCTTGGCTCCTCCATCCAATCTGCTACCCACCCAATGCCAAGAGAGCTACCATATGTCCCTTGGTCACCTCTAGTCAGGCACAGGAAGAAGAGAGCATGGTCCAGCTGGCCTGGAAGGATTAGCCAAGACTAGGCTCCCTTCTTCCCATATCTGGGTCCAGAATTGATTATAAGTTCCTTGGAAGAAGAAAGAGTTAGGGGTGTCCCATCTGGAAGCAATTCAGACTCAACTGATGCAATATGTATCTTCAGGAGCTGCCCCTGCCTGTGGATCACATTCAAGCTCTTGGGCCTTGGTATGTGAGCACCACACCATGCAGCCTGGCCTGTCACATTGGCCTGGCTCCCAGTCTTCCCCAGTGCCTTGGCTCTCTGTTCCATCTTGACCTTTGAAACCTCAGATTGTATCTTTCTGTGGCTCTGAATCTTTCCTTCCCAGGACCTTTCTTTTCTCTCCAGCTACAAGTCATACTGGCTGCCTCAGGAGGACCATGTGAATCCAGTCTTATATAGTATAATGCTTAAGGAACTTAGTGTAATCTCTGGAAGATCAAGTAACAAACTTTGCTTTGCTTGCTTGTTTTCTTGTTGAAGCCTGCTACAGAGCCAGATGCTCTTCCCTAGCCCCAACCTCACCATCACAGTGAGAGGGAAGGGTCAAATGGAAGAGCAAATCCTCTGGATCTCACTAAAGACAGTGTCTGCTATGTGCCAGGCAGCATGAGGAGCTCAGTATTGTGAAGACAAGATGTCAGCCCCGCTGTGAAGGAAGTCCCAGGGCAGGAAGTGAGGGAGCATGAAAGTACACAGTTAAATAGTGAGCACCAGGTGCTGAGGACCACACCAGATGAGGGCACAGTGGATGCTGCCCTGGCTTCAGAGCTGGCCACAGGCCAGTGGATGAAAGGGATATGAGAAAAAAAGAGAATAATGAGATATTGTGTATGATAGCTAATATTGATCATGAACCTAATGGGATATGTATTAATAGAGTCACCTAGGAGACAGATTTCTATTTCTAGAGTACATTAATTGAGGCAGGCCTACCCTAACTGAGGAGAAACCACTCATGGAGATGGAAAAAGCAAGTTGAGAACCAGCATTCAGCACTCTGCTTCCTGGTTGTGGACATCATGTGACCAGCTGCTTCAGTCATCTACCACAATGCCTTCCCTGCGCCATGGCTGTCTGGAACTCTGTAGACCAGGGTAGCCTCTAAACTCAGAGAACTGCATCCTGAGTGCTGGGATAAAGGCGTGCGCTGCCACCACCACCCCTCTGAACCTGTCCTTTCTTAAGCTGCATTTCTCAGGCTTCTGTCAGAGCACCAAGGGAAGAGGCCAATAAAGGTGAGACTGGGGAGAAACAGGGTGGCAAACAGGCAGGTGTTGTGAGTGAGCCTTAAGGGTCATTGATGAGGCGTCTACTTGTTATAGGCCATAATGTGAAGCAAGTGACATGGCCCCTGTGGTACTGCCCTTCTCCAAGTACAGAAAGGACTAGCGAGCAATGACAGAGCCCTGGGAAGAAGTGCCGGCTGGGGTTTTGATTGTGATCTGCAGAGACCGGCTCAAAAACCCTGGCTCTGCTACTAGCCAGCTGGATGTGTAGAAATCTCAGTTTCCTTGTTGGAAAGATGTGGAGGGCAGTGGTGAGCAGCTATAGGAATTTTAGGAAATGAGTTAGGAGGGCAGACCTCACAGGAGAGGAACCCAGTGTGATCTCAGCCCCTGTATAAAGCCTGATGCTGTGGCAGGAACACACCTAGCCAATCCCCACTGCAGAGCAGCTGAGCACCCTGGGCCTTAGTATCCTAACCCATCTCCACATGCTGTAGAGGGTGGGGGGAGTAGCTTGCTGTGGCCACATTCACTCGATCACAGCTCTGGCCTCTATCCTAGCCCTCTTGGCTAAGAGAGGCTGCACTTCTCTCTCCCCTGCCTGCTGGACCTACCTGCTGGCACCCAGCCCAGTTCCTTCATGATTCCTTCCTTCCTCTGAGTACCATGTTTCCCACAGCACCCTGGAAACATAGCTGTGCATTTATGCATGTGGGGCGGGGGAGGGAGTCGTGTCCTTTACAACCCTCCATTCCGTGGAACCCAGGAGGGTGTGGGCACCGGCTGCCAGCCCCTCCAGACTATGGCAGCTTGGATCCTGCCACTCTTGCCTTTGTCACATTTGAGGCAGACTCCCCTCCCCTCCCCGCTCTCCAGTGCGCAAGGCTCCCTGTGTGTCACTTATTAATTTTGTTCTGAGGGAGCAGATGGCCAGAGCTGAGTCGGGTGGAATACACCTCCCTCTTTTTTCTTTCTTTCTTTCTTTTTTTTTTTTTTTAATCACAAATACTGCCTCTAACAGGCAACTCACATGGATGAACTTGAGGATGCCCAGTTCCTGGTACAAACAGGTACATAAAGCCAGCTTTCAGGATATGACCCCATGACATGACTCTAATTCCAGACCTTCCTCACTTGACAGGAAGCAGATATCGAGAATGAGGGAATCCTGAGAAGGATTCTTCCACCCTCTGCCTATAGCCTGCCTTCTCAGGACCCGATGGGGCAGGCACAGGCTAAGTCTAGTAATTCCCTGTGGGTAGCAGTGGGTTCTGGGAAGGGCTCCCTTCCTTCCTGGTACAGGTCATCCCAGGACCAAGAAGGGATGGGGAGGGCTTGTTGTCTTTAGTCCTCCATCCTGAGGTCTCTGAGCTGTCCCTACCCACCCTGTCATCTGACTCTGGCCTGACCCCATAACACAGGTCACCTGTCATCTGCTCCCTCTCACATCTCACTTCTCCAGAAAGCTACCCATGAAAGATAGTGACCAGGAAAGGAACCAGTGAATGTCCTTAAGAGCTTCCTAGGCATTAAACCACTGAACCTGGGTATCACCAAAAGAGAGTGGTTAGAACTTCAGAAACGCTTAGCCAGGAGAGGAGATGGCAGAGAGCCCAACAGACCCACCACTTTGCTGCCCTTGCTGTGGATCCCAAATTGTCAGAGGCTGGAAACATGGGTTAGGTGAGATCTCAGCCCCCTCCGGGTCTTTTTCAGCCTCTTCATTGCCAAACTTCCCATCTGCCTTGCCTTCATTTCTGTGGAAAGTGTCAGAAAGATGGTCGTTCTGTGAGCATGATATCCTATGGTAACAGCTAGAGCTGAGGCTGTGAGATTGTGAATTTGAGGCTGTCCTGGGCTACATCATAATAGCCCGTTTCAAACGCCCCAAACCAGATTCAGAGCTCTTGACTGTGGGACTCCCAGCCACTGCTCATCTTCCCTGAACCTTTCTCTAAAAAAAGTTTCTGCTTCTCAAATGGGGAACAGGGTGTAGACCCGGCTTCTGCCTTCTGCTGCTTCTCATGATGGTTTTCTCAAACATCTAGATTCTCTCTCCATGAAAGTCCAGGCTGGGGAGATCTCTTCGTTGGTAAGCTGTTTACAGGACATATGTGAAAACCAAGGTCCAGCACTCCAGTACCCACATAAATGCTGGGCAGGCTACCTATAATTTCAGTGCTCAGGATCCAGAGGTGAAACTCTCAGGGCAAGCTGGCTAGCTAGACTAGATGAACAGGAAAGGTCTGAGTTTAAGTGTGAGGCTCTCTATCAATATACAAAGCAGAAAAAGATCAAGGAAGACACTTCTGGCCCCCACTCTTGTCCCTGGAGGCAAGTGCCTTGAGTTGTCCTTGACTCTATGCTGGTAGTTCTGGCTTCCTCTCAGGTTCTCTAGATGGGAGCCACACCCTCCTCCTCAGTAGTGATACCTATCCCTGAAGCCCCTGTCTTCACTGGCCCTGGCAGGA
Source organism: Micromys minutus (assembly GCF_963924665.1). Taxonomy (NCBI): domain Eukaryota; kingdom Metazoa; phylum Chordata; class Mammalia; order Rodentia; family Muridae; genus Micromys; species Micromys minutus. The sequence continues at coordinate 54,700,682 of NC_137985.1, read as the reverse complement.
GCTCAGGAATGGTGCAATTCATGGCTGAAACTGTGAGAGGGATTGTATGGAGCTGCTGAGGGAGCAGCCAGGTTGCTGAACTCTGGGTTTTCCTGTTTTGCTGTTCCATATTATAATTCTTTGGGTGGGGGGGGGCTCTCAGCTCCTCCTGCTCGCAGACCTTGACAAAACATTTGTTGCCATCCACAATTCCCTTCTGTTCCTGTCACAGTGGCTGCACTAGTGTATTGGGTTGACACAGGACCCACCATCCTTGGGAAGCCCTCAGGCCCAGCAGATGCCAGCAGAAGGCAACTCATGCTGGATCTGCAAGGGGCTAAAAGCTAGGCAGAGGCAAGTGAACAACAGCAGGGGTAATTGCTTTGAGACACATTCATCTAAAGTTGATTCAGCCTTGACAACACAACAGCTCAGTGTAGTGAGGAAAAAGTCCAGGGGAGAGCCTTGGCCTCCCAGTGGCCCTGTGCACTCTGTAGTCGGCTTGGGTTTGTGAGGAGAGCCCGTTTATACCTGGGCCATCAAGGACTCAACAGCAGCCTTGCCAGTGTCAGGAGGGGACACTCTCCCCCAGGGTCCCCATGCCTTTGTACTCCTATCTAGGATGAGAATGAAGAGAGAAGCAAGAAGCACAGGAAGGCTATGTCTTTATGGCAGGGTCAAAGAGGCTCCATCAAGGATCAGTAGGAAGGCCCCCTCCTCCCCACTGCCATGGCCATCAGGCTGGTGCTGGGATTTGAGTCCTCAGAAGCAGCATTGCTCAGCTCTAGAGTCACCAGGTTAACTGTCTCATTTACTGATGAGAACCCAAGGCAAACACTGCACACACAGCCCCCAAGGTGGGGGAATTTGGTCAGGACCACCCAGATAGGGCTTATGCTAAGGGCCACAATGTTTATTGTCCCCACCCCTTGCCTTTGTGCCAGTGTGACGCAGGGCACAGTGAGAGCAGAGTCTGTGCCGACAGCTGGGCATGCTGGAGGCTGACAAGAATCTCCCAGAATGCAGTGTCAAAAAGAGTATCAAGTCATAATGGATTGCATCCTTGTAAACACTCACCAGTCTGAGAGATCTAGGTTAGCTTTTGGTCTCTCTGCTTTCCCCAACCTCTCCACCAACCCTTTAAAACCATCCTCTGGATGCCTGGTGGCTAGCCTCAAACTCACCATACAACCAAAAGATGACCTGGAACTCCTGCCTCTGCATCCTGAGAATTACAGGTGTATGCCTCTGTGCCCATGCTGAGGATTAAGCCCTGGGCTCTGTATACCAGGCAAGCACAATACCAGCTGAGTTCTGTCCTCACCCTCCTGAGGCTATACCAGTGAGTGTAAAATAACATCACATTAGGCTTTGCTGTGCATTTTTTAAATGGTGGGTGGTATTATTCCTCTCTGCATGTACCTGTTAGTCATTTCTTTATTTTCTTGGATTGATGTCTACATGTCCTTTCAAGACTCTTGTCTTTTTCTGTTTTTTTTTTTTTTTTTCTCCTCTCTTTTGCCACACTGGAACTTGAAACTAGGGTCTCATACATGCTAGGCAAGTACTCTACCAGACCTTCTTTATAGATACTGATACTAGTCACTGACTAGATTTGCAAACATTGTTCACCACCCAAATGGTTCCACTTTAGTCTGTCTGGAGTGCCCTTTGACATATGTGTTTTTATGATGCAATGAAGCATGTCGATTGCAGAAAAGGTTCTTCCCCCATTTATATGAAGTATAAGGTAGTCAGAGTCAGGGAGGAAGGAGATGGGTGTGGTGGCACACCCCTTTAATCCTAGCACTTGGAAGGCAGAGACTAGATCTCTGAGAGTGCAAGGCCAGCCAGGTTTACTTAGTGAGACCCTTTCTCAAGCCCCTCCCCCAAAAAGGAAGAATGGAGAATGGTGGGTGGCTGTGGGGGACAGGGAAGGGTGGAGAGGGGAGGCTTGGAGTTAGTGTTTGATGGCTTCAGAGTTTCAGCTGAAGAAGAGGGAAGGTTCTGTGAGATGGTCAGAGTTAACTGCACAACCCCATAACTGCACGGATGTCAGAAAAACTATGTCTACATTAACGGTTACCACGGTAAATCTTACACATCTGTACTTTAACCAGAGTGGAGAGGAGCTTGGGAGTCAAGTGGGACACTGCTGAGCAGTTATTGCCACAGGCTTTCCCTGAGACACAAAAACAGAAGAGAAGCTTTAGGCAAGTAAGGTTCTGGGGACACTGGCAGTCTCTTGTACTCTGATCCCACCCAGCATTTCTGGGGATACCTAAGAACAAACCCCAAATCCCATTGTACTGTGCGCAGCCCAAACCCCCAACCTTCATGGGAACAGAGAAGTGGGGCCTCAGAAAGACAATAATTAGATAATACAACGAAAGCTTAAACTTCCAAGTTAATTCTGGGGCATCATTTATAAAAGTTAACAGGGCATATTTAATTTAGGAATTGGCTCACATCCTTCTCCTTACAGCTCAAACCTCATAAATGAAATATACTGGATCATTGCCCAGCACGGAAATAAAAGTTATGAATAATGTTTCTATCTCAATCATTGTCAGCGCTTTAATATTCCTAATTACTTTAAAAAGCTAGATATTCAACATAGCAAAACTTCTTTCCCCTTTTTATCTCCACTCGTGAGCCTCGTGCAATTTAATAAGGGCCAGTCTGTTGTCCTTATCCAGAATAAACTGATGTTCCATTCTTTCATGCTTGGTTATTATATGGGACACTGGTTTATGGCTAAGCATGTGGCCACTCCATTTTCCCGTATAGCTTGGCTGAAGAGCTCAATCAATCCTTAAAGTGAGCCTGTCCTCCTCCCTCCTATACAGAACAGAAAGAAATTAGTGACGGCCTTGAAGAAATTAGTCAGTGGGGTTGTAAGTCTCTAAAAGCATGGAGAGCCCCCATCCCTGCCTCAAAGCCAGATTCGTCCCCTCGAGGACTGTCAAAATGATTAATCCTTCGATCCCTTGGCAGCTGCAAAAGGCAGGGCAGGGGCAGGTACCAGATGAAGGATATTTACATCCTTCACTGACACTTCCGGGAATTTATCCCCAGAAGAAATTGGTCCTCAGAGGGGAGGAGGGAGAGGCAGGTGCAAGAAGAATGGTTCTGACATTTTCACCCAGGACCCCAGGCCCTTCTTCACACATACATAATCTCAAGGTTTTGAAAAATTCCCCAAAATATTCTTGGAATGTCTGTGCCAAAATTTGCATAGAGGGAAATCTTCAGGGAAGTGGCTTGTGGTGGCTGCCTTTATGCCGCTGGCTATGATCAGTCACTGGCCACTTAGAAACAGCACTATTTCACCCAGGGGACTGCAGACCAGGGCACATACATCACACATGATGGAGTTGCCAAGAGCTTGCTCATGTGCTCTCTCTCCTCTCCCTCTCCCTCCCCCCTCCCTCCCTCTCCCTTCCCCCTCCCTCCCTCTCCCTTCCCCCTCCCTCCCTTCCCCTCCATCCCTCCTACTCCCCACCTCATTCAAGAAAGTTTCATGTAGCCCAGGCTAGTTTTGAACTCACTACGTATCCAAGGATGGCCTTGAATTCCTGGTCCATCTGCCTTCACCTCCCCAGTGCCAGGATTAAAGGCATTTGCTGCCTCGTATTGTTTATGTACACACTTCAATTTTCTATTTCACTTTATTCTGTGTGCCTGTGTGTGTGGGTGTGCATGAGTATATGCATGCATATAGTGGTCAGAAGACAACGTGTAAGAGTTGATTCTCTCCTACTGCATGGATTCTGGGGGTCAGACTCGGGTTGTCAGGCTTGGCAGTGAACAGCCGTACCCACTGAACCATGTCATTGGCTCCTCATACACACTTCTAGAACAAAGAGTTGTCTGTGTGTGGCTCAGCTGCTCTGGGTAGGCTTCAAAGACTACACCCTGGGCATGGGAGGCCCTGCCAGAGAGCCAACTTCAGGTTCATGCAATTTTCCTCCTCAAAGGTGGTCAGGTTCCTCTGCTCTGAATTCTGGAGTTCTCATCAACTATAGGTCAAAGGATTCCTTAGGATATATGTCAGCTTTGGGGTATATGTGTTAAAGTGTCAACCAATAGCATATTGGAAGGGATTTTTTTTTTTTTTTTTTTTTTTTTTTTTTTTTTTTTTTTTGAGTATCATGTATACCAGGCTGGCCTCAGACTCACTATGTAGCCAAGGATGACCTTCCTGTCTCTACCTCTGGAGTGATGGGGTCAGAGACGTTAGCCAACATGCCCAGTTCACACAGCTAGGGATAAATACATGGTAATAAGTGCTAGGCAAGCATTCTGTCATCTGAGTTCCAGCCCAGATTCATCTTGTACTTCCTAAACTGTGAAAAATTCCAAGTTTTATATCTAACAGGCCCAAAGGATCTAGTAACAGGGAAGGATCAGAAACAACCTAAATGCTCACCAGACAAGCCTACTGAAATACACTTAAACCACAGGATGGAAGTCTAGACAGCCATTAAACATTTAAAGGAGATTAATGCCTATTGACAAGGAAGTGGGTGTTCAACTTGGGACTGAATTAAAAGAGCCAGGTTCGGGTGAGCACACACATACAGGTTCCAGGTTCATCACTGCATGTAAATGTCAGGGAGCTGCCACAGTTTCTACCTTTCAAAGGCTGGAACAGGTGAATTTGGGCTGTGACCCAGAGTCTATGCTCTTGGTAAACTTTGATTTTTCTTTTTAACGTGAACAGGTACAACTTAAAAATTAATGGGGGAAATTTTCTGAACCAAGCAAGCCCAGTGTTTCCAATTGAAGACAGCCTGAAGCATTCCCAACTCATGTTCAGACCCCTCCTGAGCTCTCCAGGAACTCATTCCGCACCTGGAGAGCCACCCCTCCCCATGTTCTGCAGAGCAGGCAGATGGGTGTCCAGCAACACAAGCAGGCTCTAACTCTTACATCAAATCTGATCATAATTTGTGTTTCCCGGCTGGTTCCTCTCCTGACATGTCTTGGGGGTCAAAGCTTATACACAGACTCTTCCTTCTCCTGAGAGCAACTATATTTTCATATTGAAAGCCTATTTCAGGAGTGGGAGAGACAGCTCCCATTGGTTACAAACATTTGCCACTCTTCCCAGGAACCCAGGGTTTTACTTAGATCTGGTTTCATCATGTACTAGTTATCTGTGTCAATGAGTGTTTCTCATAGCCCCTCTGTGCTGTGTCTTTTCCATCTGCAAAATAGGCCCAATAATTCCTCAGTGCATGGGTGCTCTGAGGATGAAATAAGAAGACAAGAAAGTGTCCAGTGGGTGGTCAAGTGCAATCGATGGCAGACCGATAGTAGCAAGGCTGTTCTCTTTCAACACCAGTCACTACAAGCCTGTCGTTAATATGCTTGGTTATAGGAATGATAATTTAAGGGGAAAGAAAGGCCACAGGCTACAGAAAAAAAATGGGGAGGCAATCCAAGTGATGTTGCATAAGATCTCTCAGAGAAGAAAGGCTGGAGAGGAGATCAATGGCTGTCCTATAGTAACGGAAAAGCTGAGCCGTAGGAAAAGGCCCCCTGTTTCTTCTACATAACCTCAATGGTTATTACCTTCTGATCTGGGGTGGCTTGCTCCATATCCATAGCCTATGGCCTTGTCCAATGAATTCCTTGGGAGATATTCAAAGCATGCCAAGAAAAAGATCACGGCAATCTGTCAGCCTGCTCTAGTCTTCACTGTGAGCAAGAACTCACCAGTAGAAAGCAGAGACATATTTCCAATAGGGAGAATGGAGGATTTCCTAATAGTCAAAATGAGCTTGCACAAGATGGAGTGAGTTTCCTGTCTCAGGAAGGATTCAAGCCAAGGTTGGAATGCCCTCAGCCTGACACTCACACATCCAATGTTTTGAAGTGAGAATCTATGAATTCCTTTAATTGTATGCTGCTTTCCCTCCATATGAGCTAGGGCTATTATGGACAGGGTAGAAAGTAGCCCACAGCTTCTTGTGCTGAACTGCTCTTCTCCCTGCTGGTGGCATTGTTTTAAGACTTAGCAAAAGCTTTAGGGGGTGGAAACTAGTTGGAGAAAGTAGGTGACAAGGACTGAGTCTTTGGTGGGTGGGTATCTTGTCCTTGGCATCTTTCCTTCCTATCTGTCTGTCTGTCTTTCGTAAAGTAAAGGATCTTTTCCATATACTCTTACCACCATGATATTTGATCAAGCAACTGTGGACTGAACTCTCTGAAACTGTGAGCTGAAATATACCCATCCTCTCAGATTGTTTCTCTTGGGTATTTCTTCACAGCAACAATAGAACGGACTCATCTAGAACCCCCATCTCTTAGGACTTTCTTTGGCTAGGGTAGGATATGCCTTTGAGTAGATCTGAAGGAGCAGGTGAGACAATAGTCACTCAGAGATGTTGGCCCTCAGCTTGAGAGGAAGATTTAGAGGACAGGGGCTTTTTGGGGGGTTTTGTTTTACATATTTAATTGTTCTTTTACTTATTCCATTTATATCCCACTCACTGCCCCCTCCCAGGCACCCCTTCCCACAATCCTTTCCCCATACCCCCTTCCCTTCTCCTCTGAGCAAATGGGGACCTCCTGGGTATACCCCTACCCTGGTACATCAAGTCTCTATGAGGCTAGACACATCCTCTTCCACTGAGGCAGACAAGGCAGCCTAGCTAGTGGAATACATCCCACTTACAGGCAACAGCTTTTGGGATACCCCCCCCCCCCCGCCGGCAAAGTTGTTCAGGATCCACATGAAAACCAAACTGCAAATCTGCTACATATGAGTGGGGAGGCCTAGGTCCAGTTCGAGTATGCTCTTTGATTGGTGGTTCAGTTTCTGAGAGCCCCAAGAGTACAGGTTAGTTGACTCTGTTGGTCTTCCTGTGGGGTTCCTAATCTCCTTCAGGGCCCACAAGCCATATAATGGAATACTATTCAGCTGTTCAAAACAAAGACATTATGAATTTTGATGGCAAATGGATGAAACTTGAGAATATCATCCTGAGTGAGGTGACCCAGTCCCAAAAGGATATGCATGGTATGTACTCATTTATAAGCAGACATTATCCATAAAATACAGGATACCCATGCTACATTCCACAAACCCAAAGGAGCTAAGCAAGAAGACCCAAGTGAGGATGCTTGAATCTCTAAGGTTTCACAATGGCCACAGCCTCTATGGGATAGGGGACATAGGGGTAGCTCCCAAAGACGCACAAGCAGTGGGGCTTAGAGCTATAATGAGTTAGCCTAAGTATATTTTCACCCCATGTCACCAACTGCCCTAACTCAAAACAGGAAGAAAATGAGGTTCTACTACCATTTAAAGCCTCTGAAAAGCCAACAGAACCACAGCATTAAACAGCCATTGACTGGTTAGAATGTACCTGTGGAAGGAGGTTATCTGAGGCTATTGGAAGAAGAGGAAGTGTAGGAGGATTCAGCTGTACCCTTAGCAGCAAATTTCTTAAGCTTCGGCTGATACATACATATATCCCCTAGGGTACACAATAAAGATAATGTACCATGCTGGTATGGGTCACTGGTCATCAAAGGTGAGGCTGCCTCCTAACCAGGCAGGTTTCTCTGAGCTGTGGGAATTCTCCATGCACAAAGACATAGGAACCCAGTGTCCTGCCCCTAGGGGTGTCTGTCCCCTTCTACTGCAGGAAACATAAAGATATCCTGGTAACCACCAGCCTCACATAGCAGCCCCTTGCACACCCATGGACACCCATGAAACTGAGTCTCTGGTCCAGCAAAACCAAGGACCAGGCCTAATGACCACCTGGATCTATACACAGGTACTCACAACATCCTATGTTCATCCCAACTCTCAAAGACCATTTATGAAAAGCAAACTGTACAGGTGACCCCACAACTTTCTACATTTTCAACCTTCACAGACCCCGTAAACCTCCCCATTCCCTTTGACCCCAATGAATGTTGTCACTCACTAACTGCAACTGGCTTCTTTCTGAAATCCCTAGCCATCCCCATCTGAAGAAAATCTTGCATATGCCACCACCCCCTCCCATGTCAGAACCCAAAGCCCCAGACTCACCGCTGGAACAGTCAGGGCCGCCCCATCCAGGTTCACAGTGGCAGGTATCAGGGGAGACGCAGCGGCCATGCATACATTCCTCTGTGCACAGAGCTGAGGGCGTGGGAGGGAAGAAAAGCAGACAATGAGAGCCAGCCATCTGGGCTCAGAGCAGAACCCACTTTGTCAGGGGTCCCCGGTGCTAAGGATGCTCCAGACGTGTCCTTTGCTTGGTGGATAAACACCAATTTTAATATAACCCAAGTTGTTTAACTCTGAAATATGTGTGACAAGAGGGCATTGTGTCTGCCCCAGCCTCACTTCTTAAAATGAAACCCCAGCCTGAGACAGGGCAGTCTTGGCTTTTTAGTAATATCTCCTTCAGGGGCTGGACATGTAGCTCAGTTGACAGAGAACTCCCAGCATCTCATAAGCCGTGCTTGGTATCACACTAATCCCAGCACTCAGGTGGTGGAGGAAGGAAGATCAAGAGCTTAGGGTCACCCTCAGCTACATGGTAAGTTGGAAGTTAATCGTGGACTACATGACTTGTAAAGCAGAGTCTCTTTCAGACTGACTGTGGTGATACACACTTGTGAGCCCAGGACTCAGGAGTTTAAGGTGAGGGAATCAAGATGAATGTGAGGCTACATAGAGAAACCCTGTCTCAAAGAAATCGAAAGACAAACAGAGACAAAGGGAGACAGAGAGACAGAGACAGAAGAGAAAAAAAAGTAAAAAGAAAAGTGGTGGTAGAATGGTAGGGGGTGGGGCTGGAGAGATGGCTCAGTGGTTAAGAGCACTGGCTCCTCTTCCAGAGGTCCTGAGTTCAATTCTTAGCATCCACATCTGGCAACTCACAACCACTTTGTAACTCCAGTTTAGGGAGAATCCAATGTCTTCTTCCGGCCTGCACTGGCATTCATACACATACAACATATACTATATAGATAGACATAAACATATGTGATTAAAGGCAAAATAAGTCTAAAAATATAAAAACTTTGGTGTTTGATTTATGGAGCCTGTAGACAGCTAGAGAGCCCCTCGTCACACTCCGAAACTCCTGCCACATTCGCTCAGCAAACCTGCCCCCTCCATCTTCTGCTGGCTCCAAATTCTCCCCAGTAAAGCCCCTCATGTAACAAGCAGCCTGGCAAGAGCAGACACTGTTTCCCCCACCTTCCTGCCCCCCTCCTCAAACATCCCTATTTTGGGGTTCTCAAATGTCAGCAAATCTGCAAAGTATACAAATGCTGAGGGGAAAAGCAACAGCTAATTATAAGAAAGTAATTAAGAGAGACATCCACGATGATGATAATTGTAATTAGAAAGTGCCTGGCAATTTCTTATCACGAAGTCAAATGCTACAGCCCCGGAGCCGCTAGGCTAGGCAGTGAGCAAAGTTTCCGTCCACCGCGCTGGCACTGAGGAGCACTATTGACAGCTTGTGTGAGGAAGGGAGATTACTGCTCTCTCCTTTCGATAGAATCCACATTTTCCAAGGTCACCCTTTGCTCCCCAAGAGATCTGCCCCACCACCTAATCCATCAGCCAAGAATTACAGAAAAACCCCCAAGAGCTACCCCCAGTAATTTTGCAAGCTCAGGAAATCAGCAGCTATCATCAACCCTGTCAATCTTCCAGGTGGGCTTGAGATAAAGGGTTTTTACTCTGAAAGCGAGAATCCATCTTGCTGTCTGTTTCTGGCCCAGGTTGAAGAGCGGGTAGCTTTCTATGGTGAGTCTAAAATGACTACCACTGACCCACCTGCCTGGCCTCACTGCCTTCTGGTGTGACAACAGGCCATGTTATGGTTGGGTACAGGGTCTTTTAGCCCCCTCTTAATTCAGATGCTGTCCCTGGAGCTACTGTTTCTATAAGTATTGCCTTAGCTCTGGTCTAGGTCCCCAAGCGGGGAGACACCAGGTCAGAGTCCTTTATCAGCCAGCTCCTACATGATCTAAACAAGAGGCTTTGAAGAAATGCCCTGGTTTGTGCTAAGGATATGTACAGCCCCAGGACTGGAGATCCCTCCGAATGGCTCCCCCAGCTCCCTGACAAGGAAACCAGACTTATTCTGGATCTTGAGACTGACTTCACTTAGAGCCACAGAGACTTGTTCATTGGGTACCACCAAGACCCTAGCCAGTCACTGCTATGTCAACCCTTTCTAAATGGGTTTCAAATGGGTCTATGTACCTGGAACACACAGAAAAGCAGGTGCCCATCTCTTCCTCTCCAATTTATATAAGCCCCTTGGAACCTGGCAGCTTCCAATGCTGAGCTTGCTGCTGTCTCTCCTCTGTCACTATACCTGTAGGCTGAGGACCCTGTGAGATGTACAGCTGGGCCTGCTTAAATCACAGTTTGTCAGTTTAGTAAGGGTAATGCCAAATATTTGCTTCCCTGAGTACAGAAAGCCTAAACTTTGACCCTGGAGTCTCTGCTGAGGTCATGGGAGTCTTTTATAAATTCTAAACCTGCAGGGTGTCAGGTATGGAAGACACCTTAGAGAAAAGAGAACATCATACTCAGCCCCTTTATTGTATGCATGGAGGAACTGAGGCTCTAGGACCTATTATCTCAGACAGTCAGGAAATCAGAATGAGCTTCCTGGAGACAGAGGCCATTAAAGGTAAGAGGAAGGTGTGCTCAGACTGTGAGCTCTTATTTTATTCAGACTCAGCATCTCCCTATCCTGCTAAGGAGCAGGAACATAAGGACCAAGACACAGCACGGGGTGAGGTGGAGTTGGTGAGAATGGAAGACAGGCCAGAGAGTTTCCACATCTAAGCAACCTGCACAGGAAGAGTCTTTGACCCCTGGAAGGGGGAAAGAGGGGAGAGCAAGGGCTCAGCCAGTTTCCCATCTGCCTTCCTATCTCTGCAGATCCCAGAGACCTGGGACACTTGTCTAAACCCTGCACCCTCTCCTTGAGCAGCAGGATTGGCCTTTGGGTATTCTAAGCGCTGCACTGCTTTCTCCTCTGGTCCCGTCCAGAGCCCTGGAGACCCAGAGCACAGGTTGTCAAGCACCACCCCACATATTGCAGCCACAACCCTAGCTTAGCCATGTTTAGAACATTGGTGTCCAACCCACACATGTAGAGCAGTCACTCCCATGTCTCAGACCCACTCACAGGGATGTGGCCAGGATCCCTATGTTCCCTCTAGACCTCACTGTCCCCTCTCTTCCTCATTGTCCTGATGCTGTGCCCACACTGTCTGCTTGTTAAAAACCTCAATCCATTCATATTTCATAGGTGTTGTTTAGACAGATGTTTGAATCCTGAAATATTGATGACAAACACCTGGGGCTGGGATTGCTAGATCTGACATTTGGGTTACTGTTTGAACACCTGGGGAAAGAGGAGAGCCATCTGAAGGTTAGTGAAGTTAAGATGCCATGAACCCCTGGGTCTGGGTCTGGGTGTGAGTGTGGGTCTAGGTCTGAGGCTGGGTCTGGTCTGGGTGTGGGTCTGGAGTTAGGACTGGGCAGCCTAACTCCAACCCTAGAACTCCAAGTGAGCCAGTGATAAGCATCCCCTCCACAGACACCTGGGACCCACACAGTGCCTGTCTCTAAAGTAACAGGTTCCTTTTTTGACTTCTGGCACCATATAGCTGACCCTCTGGAGGGACTGGGTTAGGATCCTGCCAGCCCTCACTCCTTCTGTTTGGCTCCTGCAGTTTTCCAGGAGGCTTTAGTCAAGTTTTTTTTTTTCTCTCTCTCTCTCTCCACTGCATGTCTATGTGCTCATGTGCAGGGATCACTGTGCACTCGATGAGACCAGCCTTGTATCAAGGGGAGTGGGCAGCACGCCCCCCAGCCCTAGAAAAAAATCTGAACTTCTCCCTCAGCCCCCTCTCATTGCCCCCTAGTCCAATCTTGCTTCTAGCATCTGCCCACCTCCAGGCATGCTAAGACCACTGTTGCTGAGAAGCAGGCTGGTAGAGTTAGAGCTCATAGTGTATATGCACAGTCATCCGCACACATGCGCGCACACACACACAGAGTTACCCTCACTCCCATCCTTCCTTGTGGTCCATGGTAAGTGGTCTGCAGGGGTCTGCTAGCAGATCCCTGGTGAGAAAGAGTGACATAAAAGTTTAAATCAGAGATTTGTCAACTATTATTACTCCACCACTACCATAAGCAAATGACCCTCTTCCATTCCTCAATCTACCCACCTCATAGCTCTTGAAAAGATTAAATGAAATGTTTTGGGGGCTGTCAGGATGGCTCAGTGGATAAAGGCACAAACCTGATGTAAGTTTAATCCCTAGAACCCATGTGGTGAAAGAAGAGAACCAACTCCCGCAAATGGAGCTCTGATCTCCGCAAATGTGCTGTGGAAAGTTCATGCTCCTTCCCTATCCCACCCCAGTAAATAAATAACTGTAATACATAAATAAACACTTAGATTAACACTCCACAAATAGTTTCTAAAACCAAGAGCTTTTGACTGCTGAAACCTCTTCATACTCCCACAACATTCTCTCTCTCTCTCTCTCTCTCTCTCTCTCTCTCTCTCTCTCTCTCTCTCTGTGTGTGTGTGTGTGTGTGTGTGTGTGTGAGAGAGAGAGAGAGAGAGAGACAGAGACAGAGAGAGACAGAGACAGAGACAGAGACAAAGAGATAGAGTGAGACATACACAGAGACAGAGAGAGAGAGAGAGAGAGAGAGAGAGAGAGAGAGAGAGAGAGAGAGAGAGAGAAGAGAGGATCCTCTCATATGACTGTGCATAAACACTATGAGATCTGAACCCCTCACATTCCCACGGTCATTTTATACACAGCATCTTCACATACACCAGTGGGTATATACTATGGGATCTGGGCTTAATATCTAAGACAAGTAACTTCTGTTACCATATTTTCAATTCCTGTATGCTACCATTTTCTGATTACCTACTATATGCTGGGCCTATAGGGGCCTACTTTTACGAAGTATATCATCTTGTGCTCCATGGTTTTATGTCAACTTGACACAAGCCCAAGTCATCAGAGAGGAGGGAACCTCAATTAAGAAAATGCCTCTATAAAAATCAGGCTGTAGGCAAGCCTGTAGGGCATTTTCTTAATTAGTGATTGATGGAGGAGGGCCCAGACCATTGTGAGTGGTGCCATCCCTGGGCTGGCACCACCAGGTTCTATAAGAAAGCAGGCTGATTAAGTCATGGGGAGCAAGCCAGTAAGTAGCACCCCTCCGTGGCCTCTGCCTCAGCTCCTGCCTCCAGGTTCCTACCCTGCTTGAGTCCCTATCCTGACTTCCTTGGATGAGAAATGATGTGAAAGAATAAGTCAAATATATGCTTTCTTCCCCAAGCTGCTTTTCGTCATGGTGTTTCATCAGAGCAATATTACCCCAAACTAAGGCAAAATCAACCAAAGGCTGACCCAGCATGCTTTGGGAAGTTTCACTATCACACAATTTTCTCAAATGCTAACCTCAGGGAGATCCCTTCTGAGGTTTCCAGCCCCTGGAGATATAGGCTATGTACTGACTGGTTTTGTATCAACGTGACACAAGCTGGAGTTATCACAGAGAAACAAGCCTCAGTTGAGATCCAGCTGTAAGGCATTTTCTCAACTCGTGATCAAGGGGGAGGGCCCAGCCCATTGTGGGTGGTGCCATCCCTGGGCTGGTAGATCTGGGTTCTATACGAAAGCAAGCTGAGCAAGCCAGGGGAAGAAAGCCAGTAAACAACATCCCTCCATGGGCTCTGCATCAGTTCTAGCTTCCTGACCTGCTTGAGTTCCAGTCCTCACTTCCTTTGGTGATGAACAACAATATGGAAGTGTAAGCTGAATAAACCCTTTCCTCCCCAACTTGCTTCTTGTTCATGATGTTTGTACAGGTATAGAAACCCTGACTAAGACAGGCTGCTTCCTAAGTTTTGGTAAGCCCTCACAAAGCAGATGCTCAGTGTCTGTGGGTCCTACACTCTTCTGGCCCAGCAGAGTTCAGTGTAGCATGTGCAGGGAGCTCAGCCACAGAACAAGCTCACAGGGCAGTCATCCAGTCTCTGAGTTGTCCCTTGGCTCAACACGGACTAGCCCTCAGGCTGCCTTCCTCCCCAAGTTGCTTTTGTTATGGTGGCTGGAAAAGACTGTGGTGTGGGCTATAGAGTAGGTGACAGGGGACAACTGCCCCTATGCCAGAGACACTAAGCCTTTTATCCTCCTCAGCCCTGGGTCTTCAACTTTAAATCATAGAGGAGCGCTCTACAAAGTCTGAAGGCAGACTCTGTGGACAACCACACCAGTTGTCCCCCTGCCCCAGGTGATACCTAGACAGGTGCATCCACTTCTCTACCTCCTCTTGCTTCCCATTCCTTAAGTTTGGTAACACTTTTCTCTTGACATCACAGTGAGCTTCTTTCTTTCCTTCCTCTGCAAACAGCACTGGCTGACCTGCTGCCTATGTTTGTAAATAAAGTTTTATTGGCACACAGGCTCATCCATTCATTTCCACATCTCCATATGTGCTTTTGAACAGTAAGGACAGTGTAGAGAAGTTCTCCAAAGACAAATGGTCAGTTAAGCCCAGAACATTGGATCCCAGACATTGTATGTGGGAATGGCCCCTGCTGTTGGAGGTCCCTGATTGGAGGAAAGTGGACTACAGACAGTTAAGGCTCCTTCCTCTTTCTCTGTTCTATCATGAACTATATCCCCAGTATGACCAGACAATAAGACAAGTCCAAAGGACATATAGAAAATCTGAAAGGAAGTCAGTCTAGCTTTGGTCCACCCAAGGGAACCAAGGAGACCCAGCCAGGCAGCAAAATTTGCAGCAGTCACTGAACTGACCTAATACTCTATTTAGCCCTGCTATCCTCTCCTGGGACCAGAGACAAGTAACATGGAAGAGTCATTGAAGGCTTGTGCTGTGATCAATGGCATGAGTCACTGTAGTGAGTGTGACAGGAAGTGAAGTTGTGCAAGCAGTCCTTCCACTCCGCCAGGTACGAAGCCTACCCTGCCCAAATCCTGGGATCTGATCCTCTGCAAGTAGAAAATGCCCATGAGAGGTCCTGATAACCTGCGCATCTGGCTAGGAAGAGAGTGTATTGGGTTCCCATTTCTTGTCTTCTTTTCCTCCTCCTGCCTTTTTAGACATTTTTGTCCCAACCACCCCTCCCCTACCTACATCTCTACTACAGTCTGTCAGTGACACAGGCCCCTCACCTGCAAATTAGGATTATGCTGTGCCTTCCGGAAAATCAAGACTACAAGCCAGTGTTGACCCCGTGGGAATGTGTCCACCCCTTCTTACACTCCTCTCCTTCCCTGAGCCCAGGGATGATCCATGGACAACATCCCAGGCCTCCTCATCCTCTAGCCTCTGGGTAGGTTCGGCCCATGGGAACAACAGCAAGAGACAGGAAGGAAGGAAGGTTGCACCACAGGTCTAAGGTCTGGGGGAATCCTCAGGCCTGAGGGATGGCAGTGAGCCTCTAAGAGATGCTATGCCGTTTCTTATATGGATAGAAACTTTTCGTTCCCTGCCTATGTTTGTTTATTCTTCTGAGATGAACTCTGTATACTCTGGACTGACCTCAAACTCACTATTCTGCATCTACTTCCCAAATGTTGGGATTACAGTGCACCCCATCACACCTAGTTTACATAGTGCTGGAGGCTAGAACCCAGGATGCAGCATACAGCAGGCAAGCACTCTACCATGAGCTACTTCTGCTACCCTCTCCTTGACTTTATAAAAGCAATCACGTTATCATTAAACTCTCCCCAGTGATCCTCTTCATTAAACCCTCTGTCTCTTGCTGGAAGCCTATGGTGCAGAGCCATGCCAAGGTCTGAGCCCACACATGTGCATGATGCTAAATGGCTGCTCTTTTCCATATGCCACCTACCCACCTGGGTCTCGGGTGGAGAGAAACAAGCAACAGTGACAGACCTGGTGCTGACTTGTAAGAATTTAGGTGAAGCTCCTCCAGACCCCCATTCCCTGTATGAAATATGAAATGAAGGGGTCGGGAGTATGACCCACTGCTGCCCCTCTGGCTTTGGGTGCACAGGGCTATAGTGCAGCAGCTTTTGGTTTGGGGGACAATTCTAATGAAGCTTGAGGGGAGCAAAGAGATACCTTAGTAGAGGACCTGAGTTTGAACCTGAGAACATATATAAATAAGGGCAGATATGATGGTGCATGTGTATAATCCCAATGCTGTGGAGGCTGGTCCCTCAGGCCCACTCACCAGCAGCCTTGCCTATTGGTGAGCTCTAGCCTAGTGAGAGGGTATGTAAACGAAAAGAAGGGTAGACAATGCCTGAGGAACCACATTCAAAGTTGTTCTATGGCTTTCATGCACATGTGTAAGTGTATACACACATGTACACACACACAACTCCACTTAGTGTATGGGGGGGTACAAATATGTAAGTACACACATACAAAGAGCAGCTTGGTGTGGGGCCACTGTGCTTTAGGGGGCAGACAGCAGCTGGAGTGGCAGTCTTTGGGAAGAAGGAGCTTGCACAGGCAACTGGGTCCCAGGATGAGAGCTTGGTGCCAAGCAAATACTGAAGACAGACTTGGGGTCTCCTCAGTAGACAAGCTATGGGGACAACGTTGGCCCTCATGGTGAAGAGCCCCTTGAATCAATTCTCCATCCTATTAGCATTCCACCTGAGATGACCCATGAGTCCCCAAGGTGCTCATGGTAATATATCTTGCTTGGCTGCTTGCAAACGGTCTAACTAGTTAATGAAACTATAAAATTCCCTCACATGAAAGGTCAAAACAAATAAAGACAACTTCCATGCTACCTGGCCCCATGCCTAGTGAGGGCTAGAAAAGCCCTAGTGTCCAGACACAGGGTGGCCTCAGGATTCCATGGCACATGGCTTATGGGGCTTCCCATAACCTCTCTTTCCCCTGTGCCCCAAGGCACATTGATCAACCCAACATTAGCATTCCTGGCAGGAGCCACAGACCAGGTTGTCATTGGATTCTGCTTAGAAACAAAATGACCTCCATTCAAGTGGGCCTAAGTGCCAATTCTGAGGAGACATGCTTAGCATGAATGATTCTGCCATAGCCAAGGTCACATACCCCTATATGACATGTAGGTATGTCTGTGGAGAGGGACATAGGCATCTCCAGGGGGCTTCTGAAACAATCTGTAGATGAGTTTCACCCAGTCCTTTATGATCACTATCCCTGAGTTCCCTCCTCGGCCAAGGAGAGCCAAGTCAGCTGGCTCTTTTCAGCACATCTAGACCTGGCTTTGGGTGGCTGTGGCCATGTTTGTCTCCAGGAGATGAACAGTCAAGTTTAGGGAAGTAGCAGCTCCCCTGCAGTGCTGGAAGGGTCTGAAGGGCACAAACCCCTCCTGAAATGGAGATCTGGGGTTGAAAGTTCCACCCCATTGTTGTCCTTAACTTTTTCAAAATTTACTTTTAATAACCATTCAGTAAGTGTCAGGATAGCAAACATGAATCAGCGGCAGTGGTACAACCTAGCAGAGACAGCCGCTCAGCCAAGTCAGCAAAAGTCAGCAGGAGTGATTAGGGCCAGCAGAGACACCAGAAGTTCTTTGCCATGCCTCTCTCAATGAAATGAAGATCAGCAAAGACCAGGAAGCATTTCAAAGCTAGCTATGCAAGCCTGCTGTCACTGTCTGTTGGTCCTATCTATACTCCCTCCAAACATCATGTGTCTTCCCACCGGTCTTTCTTGCCTCACCACCTGAGTCTGTCTTAGCAAAACTCCACGTGAATCTGTATCAGCTGACATCACTCTATCAGTTGGCCTGAGTCTGAGGAAAAAGCAAGAAGCCACCAGAACACCACCAGAAGTTTTTTGGTGAGTTTCTCTCTATGGAGTCACGATAAATGGAGCTCAGCAAGGCATTGTAAAGTGAAGCAACACATGTGTGTCATGAGCAAAGAATCCTTCATCATGCATCCTTTCACGTACTTGAGCTTTAGCAAAACATTCTCTCACCTGTGTCTGCTTCAGCTAAATGTCCTTTGACATAACTGACTTTTTAAAGAGACCTGAAGTTTCCACTTCATCCCACCTCACCTGCCATTGTTTGAGCAGGACCCAGAATCTCATCCTCCTTTCCATGATACCCTGGCTGACTGATGTTGTGTAATGTTATGTATTCACCTCTGGGTTCCTGGTCTGCTCATTAGCTGCTCAGCTCCTTCCTGCTTTATCTGTAATGCAGGAGCATTAATTACTGCAGAGACCCAAAGAGCACCTACAGCCGGAGCTTACAGCTGTGCTCTTTCACCGCCTTGCTACTGTTCTCAATATTCCTCTTCTCAGAACTGGGTAGAGGACCTGAGACATCATAGACTCATTGTGGCACTTTCAGCTCAGAAAATGATTATAAAACCCAAGTTAGGGCCAGGAAGAATTCCTCAATAGTAGACACAGGAAGGGAGAGACAACATTAGCTCAGAGAACTAGGCTTATGGGGATGGGGGTGGAGGAAGCTGCAGTCTGGATCAGCTCACTGTGAACAACAACCCACCAAGAGAAACAGTGTGTACAGCCCCTTTCTCTTCTGACTCTCAGAGAACAGAATATAAGAAGGCCATGACCCAGCTACCCAAATCTATCTCTCACGGGAACCCAGGGTTGTACAGTGTGAATAAGGAGTGTGTTGTAAATGTGTCTACCTGTCATGTTCTCTTTACTACCACCTCCTCCAGGAAGTTCCTCATGACTACATAATCCAACCTTGCCCCAAACTAGGTCTGGTTCCCTCCCTGTTATCTAGCACATGGCTGGCCTCATAGACTACAGCACTCATTTCTCCATTCTCCTTACTGAGCTCACACCAACCCCACTAAGGCAAGAAAGAATTCCCTGTTTAATATCTCAGTGTTCCAGCATGGAAACAGACAAGAGAGAAGCAGAGTCAACACAAACTGGACCCCTGCCCTTCCTGATCTATGACCTACTCTCCTATGTGGGCCATACCAGTCCACTTGAGAGTGAATTTATAACTCAGCTAAAATGCCTGGCTATGCTTAAGCCCAGCTCCATTGCAGGGTGGCAAAGGGTGTTTGTTTGTTTGTTTGTTTTACTCATTTGTGTGGATTGATGTTAAAGTGATACATGATTGGACAGTGGAGAGGCAGAGAAAAGGTAGGAAAACAGAAAAGGGGGCAGAAAGAGAAGAAATCAAGATGGAGCTGGAGAAAGCAGACCTGGATCCTGGTGGCCGTAATTGGCGATAGGTAGATATGAATATTCTTAAGAGATTTTATAGGTCTTTTTATCTATATAGAAGGGCAGTTTGTGTCTTTGTCTATTGGATGTAACCTTATTGTGTAAAGGGTTTGTGGGTTGAGAATTTAATATATAAACCTACCATGAAAAGCTACCAGGATTTAGAATCATTTTTGTGCCAGGCGGTGGAGTAAAGAAACAGGACAGGGCGGTTGTATCCACCCGGGACAGAAGCAGCAGGGCAGGTGGAATGAACCGTCTGGGAAAGGAATCATGTGGAGAGTGGGGCTTTCGGACCACGTGACAGAGTCTGTGCGCTTGGCTCCACACTAGAGTGGCATCCACAGAGTGAGACCTCGGGGGCTAATAAAACTATAAATCCTTCTTTTTAATATTTACTAAAACATATTTGTTTGTCTTTCTGGGTTTTTTGTTTGTTTGTTTGTTTGTTTGTTTGTTTGTTTGTGAGACAAAATCTCGAGCGATCCAGGCTGGCCTCCACTTACTATGCTGCTGAAGATGATTTTGAACTTCTGATTCTCCTGCCTGTACCTCCTGGGCATTGTGATTACAGCTTGTGCCACCAATCCCGCCCTTGCAGTACTGAGGATGGATGAGATCCAGGGCCTCCGGAATGCTAGGCAAGCACTCTACCAACTTAGCTACATCTCAGACCTGAAAAATGCTTCTTAGAAAAATGCCAGTGACTGCAAGCTGGCACAGACTGTCTTGTCACAGCCAAACCCAATGAGAAGACAAGCCCCTGTTCCCATACTAGAGCCCTGGGGAGCCATCTATCCTCAGACACCAGCTGATAATACCCCCCACACCCCTACCCGCATCAGGGGACTTTCCTCACATCTCTACCAATCACCCTAAGATATTAGCCTGACTTGCTTCAAACATGGCTTAACAGAGAGAAACGGTTTACCAATTAAAATTGCCACCTGTCAGAACGCTATCAGGTTTCTGCATACAGCAAGCCTGCCAACCACAGGGCCTGATAAAAGCCATGGCGTGGCAGTCAGCAACCTCCGTGGGTGCAGAAGGCCTAGGCTCTGCTCCTGGCAGCCCAAGCCTTCCCCCGATTTGTAGAGGATTTTCACAGTTGAGCTGCTCCAACCCCCACCCTGTGTCCCTGCAAGGAGCAACAGCTTTCAACTTGTTAATGGCATTGGAACATACGGCCTGAGTCAGCAACCCCCAGCACACGACCCAAGGAGAGTTTTTTCTAGGTCTTTTTTCCCTATTTGACAGATGCCAGATTTTCTCCAAAAAGACACATTCCAACTGATTGATTTTTTTTTCTTTAGGAAATTGATCCTCGCCACCTACGAGGCAAGCAAAGCATGAGGCTTGTCAAGTATTTTCCTTTCTTTCTTTTCTTTTTCAACACTGATTTTTTTTTTAAGTTCTGTTTCTCTCTTAAAACTTAGCCTTTCTTAAAGAAGCTGGTCTCCTTGTGGTTTAAGTGACAGGGTCCCCAAAGAGGTGGTGATGGAGGATGGATAGATGGTCCAGTGTGCAGTTCCTGTGTCTCCTGCGTTCCATCAGACAGATCCCTAGCAGAGGAGACTGGGCCAGCATGCAGCTGTCAGTTGAACAGACTTGGGTGGGAGTCCCTGTCCCTCTCCCTGACAGGCTTTATAACCCTGAGCAATTAAAATGACCCATGTCACAAAGCCCCTGGGGCCTATCTGTAAAGCACTGAGCAACCCAAGGGCTGTGAGGGCAAAACAATATGAAGCCTACATACAGTTTGGCTGGAGGCCCTGGCTCAGAAATCTTAGCTCAAGACACTACCACTGGTTTTAGAAGAGGCAGCATGAGTTTAACCCTCAAATCTGAATTTGATTCTCAGAACCTATGTAAAAGAATGGGTATAGAGACAGGTCTTTAACACTAGATCTATGAAAGGAGGCAGAGATGGGCATGTCCCTGGGGCTCACTAACCAAGCCAGCCTAAGTAAATCATGGGACACTGTCTCAAAAATAAGGTAGAAACAGATTGAGGAAGACAACTGAGGTTGACCTCTGGCCTCTGCACACACCCCCACACTTGTGTGATCATATATGCACAAACATAAAAGTACATACAAGGAAAATTATAGACATGCTGAGCTCAGAGACTTCTGAAGACACTCAGAAGCATCTTTTCAGAGAACCAGATAATGACCTCACCTCTTCTACTTCATTAGACATTAGCATGTGTAGCTTCTTTCCTACACCCAGTGCCAAATTCCATCTCCAGCTCTGTCAGCAGCAAACGACTGCTTTGCTCCATCCTCAATCAGCTGCAATCATATCCTCAAGTGAAAATGGTTCTTTTCAGTTCCTAGGCCTTTGCACCAACTAGCATCTCTTCTGAATATGACTGACGGAGGTCTCACTTCAAATGTCACCCACTTTGGGAAGCAGTCCTTGGATAGCCTCAGTAGGTTAGGTAGTCCTGAGGTGCATTTTAGCACCTTTCCCACCCTTCCTGATCACATGATACTGGTCACATGATACTGCTTGGCTTTTGACTGGAACAATGATAGTCTTTTACTCTCAGTGCCACATCCTGGGGTCCGGCACAGCACGAGCACTGAACAGCTTCGTAAACAGCTGTTGGATATTTGATGGAATGAATCCACATTATCCCAAATACTCTGGACAGCTCCGATTTACTAGAAAGCTCCTCGCTTCACTGCACAAAAATCTGCCTTCTCAGAGCTTTCCTGCAGTGTTGCCAAGCTTGCCCTTCCCTGCCTCAGGCTCCAGGTCCCTTCTGACTCCACCTGACCAGCCTCCCAGAGTCTCCCGGACCTGAAGGAGGCCCTTGACAGACTGGTAGGAAGCACAGTTCCCAGCAGGTATGACCAGGATGTGTGGTACCTACCTAGAGAACCATCCTCCCTTTGACATTCATCTTTTTCCTGGACCTTCTCTGAGGCCATCACCCCATCTGGGTCAAAGGCCACTGAGGATTTAGAAACTCAATACCCATTGCATCCTCCACAGCAAGCAGCCGATGGTCTGGCTGGTTTTAAATCTCATTCCTATGAGATGCAAAGTCAGGGGCTGTTTGGCCATATGGGAACCCTAATAAGTTCCCTCAACTTTCTGGGAGTGATTTCAAGACCGTGTCATCAAACCACGGTCCTCTCACAGTGTTGACTGTCAGGAGTGTTCCACCTTCCAGGAGCTTCTATGTCACTAAAAAGATCCCTCTCTGCCCTGACCTCCTTTTGCTGCCCTGGCCTATGAGTCAGAGGCCTCTGCCTACAAATTGATTATTTAAGTATTATTTAAAATAATGCTTAAAGTCTATTAGCATGTTATCCAACTTCTAAGTAGTAAAGACAGTAACGACCGAGGGCTGTATGTTGACTCAGAGGTGGAGAGACTCTCCCCATCACAGACTCTCTGACAACCTAAGCTTGAAAGATAAATGGAGAAAAGAAGATGCTGGCAGCCCTAATGGGTCAGCATAAAGCACCAGAGTAGGTTTGTGGAAGCTAAGCAGAGAAACAGCTGGGTGAAAGGTCTGAGAACCTCTCCCACATACTCATACTATGTCTCCTGGGGGAGAAGCTCAGCTTCAATGCACTTGAACTTGATCATGTGACTGGATTCAAGGCCATGTGCCATAGCACTGGTGACAACAACAGGAGCCTGGATACAACTAACCATCCATCCACAAGAAAAAGGTGAAACCACACACACACACACACACACACACACACACACACACACACACACACCACAGTAGGAAAATAGTCACTAGGGCATCAATGCAGTTAAGTCTAGGAAGCTGGGCCAGAGTGGCAAAGATCAGAATAGTACCCTCTGTGAGAAATTACAAAGCAAGGATATGCATGTCCTTAAACACACCTCAAACGTCTCTGCAAAGACCACACAGCCAGTAAATACCTCCAGGAGAGTGTTGTGAGTGTTCACCTGCTTCCGCACATCCTGAGTCAGGAGAACATGTTACACATGTAGAAAACAAAGCCTACTGAAACTAAAAGACAAAATAGTCTTCAGAAAGAGTCTGTGGCCACCCACAGGAGACTTCGCTGGAAGAATCTATCAGCATCCACAAACTAACCCGTCCCGGTGATCATGTGTGACCGCACAGCACACTAAGGAATGGTAAGCTGGAAAGTTTGGAGAACTAACATTGACCTCTGCCTGCTGCTGAGTGGAGACCCCAGAAGTCACCTCCCTACAGTGATCAGGTTTCCATTACACCGAGCTTTGAATGGCAGCGGGTTCTCCAGGGGTTCCAAAGTGCCTGAGGGAGGGTAAGGCAGTAGTAAAGGTTGGCAGCATTCATATCCCACAGGTCTCACCCAACACCCAATAAAACGGAGCTTCACAAACTCTCAGAATGACCTTTCCATCTGTGTCACACTGAGCAGGGCACTGAATGACTCAAATACAAGCCTTGAGCCTTCCTCTCGCTCACCCCAACTTTCTCAAAGTGATCCTGCCAAAGGCCTGCCTCCTTCCTTCTTCCCTGTCTGCAGCTCCCCATCTTCCATTCCGTCCCTGTCTTCTCTCGTTCCCTCTCTGATCTAAAATAGCCACAGGGTTTACACAGGGAATGGAAGGAATCCCGAAGATGTGTGAAGAAAGGAAGAAACAAAAAGAGATAGATGGAAGAGGGGGAGAGATGGACAGACTGAAGAAGGACAAACAGACTTGAGACTAGTTTTTGGAGTAGTTAGATACTAGTCATCTGGTGCCCTTTCTAATTTCTAAGTCTTGGAGTTATTTGTTTGTTTGAGACAGAGTACAATGTAGTACAGGTTAACCTTAATCTGTCTTTGCAGCCTAGTATGATCTTATGTGATTCTGTTCTCTCTCCTCCCTTTCTCCCTCCCTCCCTCTCTTCTGACACAGGGTCAGGGTCATCCATCTCCCATGCTGATCTTGAACTTGCTATGAAGTTGAGGATGATATTGAATTTATAATCCTCCCCTTTTTCATCAAGTGCTGGGATTACA
The DNA here is from genome assembly GCF_963924665.1 of Micromys minutus. NCBI lineage: Eukaryota > Metazoa > Chordata > Mammalia > Rodentia > Muridae > Micromys > Micromys minutus. Next base: position 54,676,454 of record NC_137985.1, on the reverse strand, counting down.
GGCCCATGCCATCATACCTTGTTGTGCAATGATGGGGACTAAACCAAGCTCCAAGCATTAGGTAAGCATCTGACTGAGACACATCACCTGCCCACTGTCTTGACTTCTAAGGCCTATGTTTATCTCTTCCTCTGCTGCCCCCATTTCCCTTAAACAAGAAAAACAGATCTGTTATTCCTACTTTACTGACAAGGACATTGAGTCTCAAAGTCATGAGGGCACCACCTCTGGCAACTTTTCTCTCTGCCCACAACATCTGCAGTGTCCTCACGAATGCCACACACAGCACATTTTCACCAGTCATCACCTGCATATGGGGAGGGGGTGGGCCCTTATCTGGGCTCATCTGGACATCTAGAAAACATTCTGCCACCAGAAGACAAAGATCCCTGTCTGCTGCTCCTTTTGACCCTCTGGCCATGCAGAGTGGATGCCAAGCGGATGCTGGCTAGTTGCTGAGGAAGGTGACACAAAGCCATAGCAGGCAGCTGTGATGGGCTGGGGACCAAAGCCCGAGCTTGCAAGCTGTGCACTCAGAGAGCATCTGGCAGTGGTTGTGAGCCAGAAAGCCTGAAAAAGACAGGACTCATTTTCTCCCAGGGGATCAAACAATAAAGGAAAGGTGACTCCTAATTCAGCCCTTTAAACACATAAATAAGGTTGCCTCTGCCACCATATGTCCCAAGAACACTCATACAAGCACTCAACAGAACATTTCACTAGAGCAACAGGAACAGTATGCTGCCCAGAGTACATCTCAGGGGTTACCATGGAGCCCAAGAATCTTGGAAGCCAGGTCAGGCCTCATCCCTGAGATTTGTTCTTTCATACTCTGGGAGACACCCGGTGTCCAGAGCCCTGCTCCACATTCCTCTGGGACCAGAGCAGGAATCTGGCTGAATGGTCTTGGATACTCTTGGCTTCCCAGAAGCCAAAATAAGAGCAGCGACTCATTGCTTGCCACTGGCACACACAGTCTAACACGAGGGTGTCTTTGCAGATATTGTCAAGCATGTGGACTGGGGAGATGGCCCCGAGGATAAGTCACTTGCTGTAAAAGCATGCGCACTGGAATTTGGATTCCCCGGACCCGCATAAAATCCAGGCAGGCATGGCACCTGCCTATAGTCCCAGCAGTACTTGAAAGGCAGGGACGGGGCATTCCTAGAACAAACTAGCAAGCTAGACTGCCTGAAACTGGCCAGTGAGAGATTCTGTATAAAGTGGAGAGCAGTCAAGAAAGACACACAACTTCAATCTTTAATTTTGGAACTCCATATACATATGTAGAGTAAACACATGTGCGACCAACACATGTGAACAGGCATGCACACACACACACACACACACACACACACACACACACACACACACGTATGAGTCAAATACAATAAGTCTTAAAGTAACTGTCGAAGACTTGGGAGGCTGTGCTCAAAATTTGTTTTCACCACTTAGAAATTTGGAAATTAGCTAATTCCTAGAGTGACTCACTCTCTGTGGGTGCTTTTCCCTATGTGTGTAAAAACCAGCATCTGGCAATGCCTTGAAGGGAAAGGCTGTGTTGAACACAGCGGGTGGAGAGAAGATCACAGAGGGAGGAGGGGAAGAGTGTACGTCTCATTCATCAGCTGTCTCCTTCCTAACACTAGGGTCTGCAAAGGCCCCTTTCAACCATGAGCATCCATGATTTCCCATCTCTTCTCTGCTCCCTCTTGACTTGCAGCTCACAGGATCCTCTAGGAGAAGTCAGATGGGAATCCCAATTTGGAATAAGAAGCTGGTCTACCTTAGAGATCCATTATCTTCAGAGGGAGTTAGACATCAGCAGTTTTGTCTACCATAGGAATCCTATTCCACACAGGGAAGGGGTGATCCCTAAGGTGAGTGGTGGTTCCCCTCATTTGGCAGTTTCAGAGCTAATGTCACTGCCTGGATCAATGAAACATTCATAACCTCTGTTCCCAGGCCTTGTCTGTGTTTCTGTTGATTCTGCTGGGAATGCCAAGACCATGGGTTCTATTGTAGTGGAAACTCCATGGTATCTGCCTCACCTCACCTCATCTAACCCACCTATGCTGGTCCCTAAAATCTCCCAGGGGTTTTTATGCATGTGTGTGCATGTGTATGCATGTGTATCCATGAGTGTGTACTTGCACTCACATATCAGAAGACAGACCACACTAAGTATTATTCCATCCTTTAGGGGGAGCACAGGGTTTTATTGGCCTGAAACTCACCAAGCTAGGTTGATTGACAGGTGAGCCCCAGGGATCTGCTTGTCTCTTTCTCCCCAGCACTGATAGTACAAGTGTGCACCACCACAGTAGGCTTTTTTTTTTTTTTATTTAACACATGGGTTCTTAGTCATTGTTCTATTTCTGTGAAGAAACACTATAACCATGACAACTCAAAGCATTTAATCAGGGACTTGCTTACAGTTTCAGAGGGCCATTCTATTATCAGCATGGTGGGATGCATGACACTGGAGCAGTAGCTAAGAGCTACATCCTGCTCTGTAGGCAGAGAGAGAGACACTGGGCCTAGCATGGGTGTTTGAAACCTCAAAACCCATGCTCAGCAACATAGTTCTGCCAACAAAGTTACACCTCCTAATCCTTTTTGAACAGTTCCACTCCCTGGTGAAAATATGGAAGCCTGTGGAAGCCATTATTATTCAAACCACCACAGGTTCTGAGGATCAAACTTGGGTCCTTGTGCTTGCAAGGCAAGTACTTTGCCAATAGCTCCCCAGGTCCCATCTTCTAGTTTCTTAGTACACAGAACCTCTGCCCACCTCAGAACCTTTTCTCACTCAGTTCTGCTTCTCAGGTGAATTCTTATGATTCCAGCTTCATAGCCCTTCCCTTGCTCCCTCATATTCCCATCTGAGGGGGACCCCATGATTGGCTTGCTGAATGCCAGGTTCTTTTCCTGCATGGGACCCATCAAAAAATGTCATTCATGATTTGAAAATAACTCTGGAAGCATCTCAATCTGGGTAGCCAGATCCAAGGGGTAGAAAATGCATCTTACTTATCCATCCCTAAGGTCTAGAGCCAAGGCCCAGCAGTTACTCAGTATGTACCATCAGAATAAAGGCAAGTGAAGGCGAGGTGCAACTTTATGGGGGAGTGCTTGCCTAGCACATACAAGGCTTGAATTTGATTCTCCTGAACCTCAACAGCCAGACAGCCAGACTGGAACACACACACACACACACACACACACACACACACACACACGGGGGGGGGGTGCAGTGGAGTGAGATAGATATATCTGATAACTTAAGTATACTTGCTGAATGGATAACAGGTGTAATAATAATAATAATGTTAGGATACCAGCCAATAGACACCTTTCTTTTTCTGCCCTCTAGTCCTACAGAATCAAATGCAATACCTCACACATGATACAACAAAGGAAAAATCCATTCCTGCTGGACCCCACATACTACCCCGAGAGGTAACTAGGCAACAATCATCCTGCAGAGGACCTCCAAGGTGTTTTAGTGGTTTCCCCAGCATCATGCAGACATGAGTAAAAGTATGAGATTCAAAGCAGGGCTGCCATTTTTTGCTGTGATCAAGCTAGAACTGAACCCCTTCTTCTATTCAAGGGGAGGGAGGGACTGTGGGTGCCTAGGAATAATGTCATACTGGATTGTGAGCTCCCTAGATAAAAGAACATGCCTACTTTGTGAATTTCTGTCTCTCTAGCACTTAGCCCAGAGTCTGGTGCATAAGAGGCACTTGAAAATCAATTGTTAAGTCAATAAATAATATTTTAGCCTGAAAAAAGAAAGTGTTTTGGCAGAAAAAAGAGAGGGGGTTCTTTAAATATCCGAAGAGCTAGGCTTGGGAATGCTTGCCATACAAGTTTGAGGACCAATGTTCATATTCCCAGAACCCACATATAAGTAGATAGGTGGCCTGCCTTTGATACTAGCACATGAGAGACAGAGAAAGGAATCTCTGGGTTATCTAGACTAGAAGAATCAACAGGCTCCAGGTTCAGTGAGAGACCCTGACTCAGTAAATAAGGTAGAAGGGAGTCAAGAAAGACATCTGACATCACCCTCAGGCACACATCATTTTACACACACACACACACACACACACACACACACACACACACACACACATGCACGTCAGACAGACATCCACACCACCTACACACATGCACACATATGCAAAGTAAAAGAACACCTGCAGAGATATTACATGGAAGACACAGACTTGTTCTGGAACCAAAGTAAATGTTTCTCCTGAGTGCAGTCCAGACCTTCCTGTACTCCGTCCTTAGGAGACAGCAAGACCTCTGTCAAGCAGTGGAACCAAGCTGGGCCTGGACAGTCACCTCTGAAGCCATGAGTCTGTGTCTGTGGTTGCCCTTCTCACCCAGCGAACTTCCAAGGAAGCAATGATTCCCTTGGCATACTCAGATATCAGCACAACTATGGAAATCAAAGCAGAGCTACCATTTTCTGCTTGGATCAAACTAGATTTGTAGCCCTCCATGTGGCCAAGCTTGTCTATCAGGAATGTAAATAATGGCCCAGAGCCTTTGAGGAGATGTCACCATCTAGAGACAAATGCCCAGAGCTCTAACTCACTCTGAGGACAGGGGTTTTCTTGAGTTGGGAGCAGAGAAGGACCAGGACCCAGCTCACATCTTCTGATTTGCTGCCCAGCTGCATGTGCATGGGACCTGGAGACCTCAGCTCTACCTCATTTGTCTTTGGTTTTGGTTCTGCTGTTACAACTTTGAAAGAGTCAGAAGACCACATCTCCACCTTCACATGCGGCTTTCCATTGCCCAGTGTCCTCTGACATTCTCTCTTCCTTCACCCACAGCTTCACACCACCCACATATTCAGCCTAGGGTACTTGGACTGCTACCACACCCCAAGAGTTGTCTATCAAGTGTCCTCTCCTGGCATGCAGGAGCCTTTGCACAGAGGATAAAGGTGCAGAATGGTGTGAAAGAATGCCCCATCTAGCTACAAGTACACAGGGAGAGAGGTGGCCATCTTGGAAAATAGAACCAAGTCCCCTGAGCTTCTAAATAGCATCAGCTGATTCAGCTTCCTTTCCCATCCCTCCCTGCCACCCTTTGGTGGGCATGAGAGACAACTTTCAAATGGCTTCCATATAAGGAAGAGTAAAGTCTGTGAAGGGGAAAGGGAGGGCAGCTGTGGGAAAGCCACCTCAGAGGCCACGCCTCCTTGTCACCAATACAAGAGTCAGGGGCTACAATGGCTGCTCTACATCTTGGACCACTCTGCAGGTCCACTAAAGACAAAATTGGTCTTGCTGCTCCTGGGGCCAAATGGATGAGCCCCCATCCACCCACCACCTATTTTAGGACAAGCTGTATAGGGGCAGGCTATGTGGTTCCTTATAGCCTCTCTGGCAGATGCTAAAATGATTGACAATGCCTTCTAACTATAGATCTGTTATCTTTTTCTGAAACTGAGTCTTTAGCCCAGCTGGCCTTGAACTCGATACACAGTCAGAGATGACCTTGAACTTCTGCACCTCCGGCCAACACATCTCCATTGCTGAGGTTATCAACATATGCCACCACGCCTGGATTTATGTGTTGCTAGAGACAAAACCCAAGACACTGCATGCTAGGCGAGCACTCTACCAACTGAGCTACATCCATAGCCCCAAGCACTTCTATAAGAAATGAAAAAAGCCACCCATGGGAGCACATCATGTCCCTCCATGTGACTTTCCTCTTGCTTCCTTGGATGGGTAGCCCTTGCCCCTCAAGGCCACCGAAGAAAAGACTTAGAACTGGAAAGAGAGCATGCTGGAATAAATGCATCACTGCAGCCAGCTGGGAAGGGGGGGTAGGGGGCCACTTTGGGGGAAGGATATTAACAGTTGCAGCCAAGCAGAAGTCCCTCATCACCTTTAATTCTCCCACAGGGAGCCTGTCCGGGTTGAGTTATCTTCCATGGGAAGGAAAAGCCGCCCTGGCCCTTTTAACCTAACACGGATCATAGAGCAGAGAAAATATAACAGCCTCAAACCACTAAGCACTCTTCAAGTAGACTCTGCAGCCTGCCAGAGAGGCAAGAGGGGGCTGGGTGAAAGAAATGACATTTATGTTTTCTAGAGAAAGCAGAAGGCTTCCCCACTGGGCAGAGGCTGTGGGGTGAACCTGGAAGGGCATTTCCTGCAGGTGACCTCGAAGATAGGCTCTGAGAGGCTCAGGAGGCAGCCCAGGGCACCCAGGGAAGGATGGTGGCAGAGCTGCCCAGGTGAGTGCACACAGGGTACTTCTGTCTCTCTCCATCACAGACCCACTTGACTACTGCAACACACAGGGAAGAATCCAGAATCTTGTAATTTGCCCAGATGGTGGGAGCTCCCAATTGCTCCTTCTCCAGAGACAGCTGTTCAACCACTGGGCCATATGGTTCTCCTTGCTCTGCACCCGCTCCAGGAAATAAAACACTTTGTACACGCAACTCTGCACATCTCAGATCCATCTCTTGTTCTGAGCAGGTAATTAAGACCTCCAGCTGAGTCGCTGCACCCTGAGTGGCTGTCCGCATACCATAGGCCACTTTTAAAAGCTCCATCGATGTTTGCATGATGGTGAGGTACACTAGCTCAGCTTTCTTCCATTGTCACGGGACCTAAGACAGAGCCCCAGACACACCCGGAACTCCTTTAGGGTCACTTGTCATCAAAGACAGGTATCTTTCTTCCCACATGGAGAGGAAAACTTTACATCCTTTGAGTTGATGAACTGATTAGATGACTGGCAGTTACAATCAAGACCAGCTGTGCCCAAGACTCAGCCTTCCTCAGGGAGAGTCAGAAGACCTTTCCCACATAGGTAAGGTCCTCAGTGCCACACTCTGGGATCAGGATCATCATTTCTTTCCAAGACACCTGAGGGCTGAACCCTAAACTATTAGTGAGGCCCCAAAGCTGGGACCAGGCTTCACTGGTCATAGCATGGGCTGCCAGCCACATACCTGAGACACTGAGCCTGGTGATGTTTCTTTGCAATCCTTTCCAACAGTTCCTTTAGAAAACCAAGCAGAGGCCTTTGCCCCACCTTGCATCACCTACATCTCCCAACACCTGAACTGGCATTCCACTTGCCAAAACTTAAAAGGAAACAGTGGGTGACAGGTGTAAAATCCCACCCCAAAATGTTTTCCCTAACCTTGTTTGCAAGCCTGGCCAGGTGGGAGTACTCCCAGCTTCTCACACAGCTGAGGGAACTGTCAAAGAGCAGCTACTAAGCAGGGTCCCCAGCCCAGTCTCCCACCCAGTGGCAACAAGAAGTGACATGATGTGGTACTGTACCACCCAGATCATGAGTGCTACTGACAAGGGGAGTGGAGGCAAGGGGAGAGGAACACCCCTTCACACCTGAAGTTCAGTCTTGGTTTTTCAGACATTGTCACTGATGTACTTGGCACCTTCCAGTGTGAGCCATGGAAGGAGTCATTTGCTCCTCCGAGGAGCTTTTACACATCTTGGTTGTAGATGTCAGCGGGTCACTATATATTTTTCTGTCACTGTTCGAGACAAGGTTTCACATAGCCCAAGCTAGTCCAAAACTTACTATGTAGCTGAAGACAACTTTGGGTTTCAGATCTTCTTGCCCCCAGCTTCCAAGTGTTGGGATTACAGGCATGAACTGCTGTGTTCGGTACATGTAAAGCTAGAGATTGATCCCTGTGTATGCTAGACTACCACTCTGCCCTCCTGGTTGCATCCTCAGCCCCGTGTAGTAATTTTGAGGAGAAGCCTGAGACAAGCATGGTGATTTTCCTCTTCACTCCAGTATTTGTGGAGGCAAATGTCTTTCAAAGTCACTGCCAGGGCTCTGTCCCTCAAATTAGTGATATAAGTCAAGTTTTCCCTGAAATGGAGCAGATTTTTATGAGTCCATGAAGACCTGTCAGCTGTTCCAGATGCAGGAAGAAGTGGCTGGCCCTGGGGAGGCCCATGATGCTGTGGCCACAGATCCTGGCTATGTACCCAGTCATATACAAACAAGCTGCATGGCTTTTCCAAGGAAGGCTACACCCATTTCCTAATCTTCTTCATTACTCGTCCCCTCTTGGGTGCCTGCTCTGATTTATCCCCTTGAGTAGGGTTAGTACACTTTCCATTCTCAACCATCCAGTAATCTTGGCTCTCCTGTTAACTTAGCCCACTCACTCCAACATGCCAAGACCATGCTTTCAAATCACAAGTATCAGACCCTGTGAGCCAACTGGTCTTTTTGACATTACACACAAGAAGGCAAAGCCTCAGAGAGACAGAACCGTGCATCTGCTCATCAGGAGTATGCCGAGGCCTTATTGAGAGTTTAACTCATCAGCAGGCCAGGCTCACAACCGATGCCTCCTCCAACAGAAGGGGGGCAGCTTGGGAGAATACAGAGCCTTCCTTGTCCTTGGAGTCCAAAGTCAGCTAAGGGGAGAACTGAAGAGTAGTGACATCTGTGAGTGTTCCTTTAAACAAAACCACACTGCTAAGCATCAGATAACATTTGCTTTAGAGTAGAAGAGATTTGAACCCGGGAACTAGTAGGGAATGTAACCTGAACCCAGGTCTGGCTTCTGGGCTGCCACACACAGATGCAATGTGGTTTTAAAGGAGGAGCAGTGCTCTGATTAGAACTAGTTAGGGGAGGTCAAAGAAGCTCTTCCACAAAATTAATAGAGTTTGCCCCAGGGCCTACACCTGCCACATAGTTTTGGAGTCCAGAGAAAAGAAAGTCCAGATAGGAAAGAGCTGCCAACAGATGAAGGAGAGGCAGATGGAAGGGAAACCAAGGTCCACTGCTTCCTCTGCACAGCCTGGTCCTGCCCTAGCTTGCTCCCCAGCATCCATCCAGCCCGCATCTTCATCCATTCTCCATCCACTCGAAGTGCTCTCTGGAAGTCCATTGTGCAAAAACAAGATTAAAAGGGACGAGCTGAACAAAGCCCTTGCCTCCCTAACAAAGGCTTCTCCACTTAGTAAATTAGAAGCTCTTTCCATCTGACACACTTTTAAAGGGAAATCTTCAATTACCAGGTGCCCGTGGGCCAGAGCAACAAAAGGCTCCACCAGTGACTTTATTCTCAAGCCCAAAGCAGGCATTGAAGTGGTTTTATGTAAGAGAGATACTAATCAAGTCCATATAATTTTGTGAATCCTTTATGGCAGACTGAAGGGCGTTTGAGCCCTGTGGCTGCTTCAAAGAAATTTCTGCAGCTTTTGCGTTTACCTTGCCAAAAGCTTAGCTGAGCAAACAAACAGAACCCTGTAAATCATGGGGCTACTGATTTACTATCAGGCCTCTGCAGTTTGTTTGGTGGATGGGAGTTTGTGAATAAACAGACTAAGGCTCAGGTTCCTCCACCTGGCCATGTCAACAAGAAAAGGCTGTACTCGTTCTCTCTCTCTCTCTCTCTCTCTCTCTCTCTCTCACACACACACACACACACACACGCACACACACACGCACACACACACACACACACACACACACACTCTGTGTGTGTGTGTGTGTGTGCGCGTGTGTGCGTGTGCGTGTGTGTTTCCCTATGCTCATGCATCTGTGTAGTAGTGGCCAGAAGTAGACATTATACATGTTCCCTAATTGCTCTCCTCTTTATTTTTTTATTACATTTTAAATGTTTGTATATGTTGGGGGTGTGGAGATGATGTCACGTGGGTAGAGGTCATAGTGGGCCTACTTCCTCCTCTACTAGGTAGGTACCAGGGATAGAACTTAGGTCATCCAGCTTGGTCATGAGCATCTTTATCTGCTGAGCTCCTCCTTAGTTTTTGAGACAGAGTCTCTTGTTGAACCCAGAGCTTACTGATTCAGCTAGATGGGCTAGCCTGCAACCTCCTAGGATTCTCTTCATTGCTGGAATTACAGGTACACTTGGCCACACTCAGATTTTTTTTTTTAATTTGTTTGTTTTTAAACTTGAGTGTTGGGGATTTGAACTTAGGTCCTCATGCTTATGTGGAAAGCACTTTACCAAGTCAGCCCTAAGGCTGAACTGAAGTTGGGGCCACATCTAGGCAGCCCCCTCTTTCAGTTGGACATTAGGGGTGGCCAGAGGGAAAGTTTTTTTTTTTTTTTTTTTTTTTTTTTCTTTTTTTGGTCTGGCCAGGAGGGAGGGGACATCCCTTGGTACCAAGGCTATCTTCATCCCTGGAAAGAGATGGATGGGGTCTTTGGCCACTCTGTCCCCCCCCCTCCAGCAGGAGCAAAGGAAGTCATTCTGGCTCCCTTGGTAGTGATTCAGAAGTGCCAATGGTTTGCAAAAGGGAAGGAAGAAGTTGAGTGGGAAAGGACAATGGGGAAGGTGACTCTTGACGCAATCTAGGAAGCAGTAAACACAGGCTCAAACCCCACAAGTATGCAGGTAGCACTCCAACATGAGCATTAGTGGGATTTCCCCTGGGCAGACACTGTACATACATTCAGCAAATAATGCTCAGAACACACCCATACCTGTGTCCCGAGAACCCGGCACCCAGGAACATAGGGTTGCCTATGACAACAAAGACTAGCTCTGGGTACCACTTACCACATGCCAGGCCCCATCCCCAGTGCATCCCATGGGTACCCCACCCCAGGTATCCCATGAACTCTCTTCAAGCCTCACACACCAGGACAGTACTATCAGTACCTGGTTTCATAGCTAAGTAAGTGGAGGCTCAGAAAAGTTAGACTTACTTGCCCAAAGTCACACAAGCAGCAGGAAGCAGTCTGGTTTAGCTTGCCTACAGAAGCCCCTCTAGCTAGACAGACTCCTATTCCTCCCTGCACATAGGTATACGCAGCCAGACCTGGAGGAGGCTGCCCATCCTCAGATGTCCAGACATCTCCAGGGATCCAAGCATTCCAGGGACTCGGGTCCAGGCTAGGGCTTGCAATGTAGAAGAGGGTGTGGATTAGAATATTACTATACTCCTGTTCTCTTGGAGTCAGGGAGATGGGTTAGCAGTTAATGAGAAGTTACTGTATTTCTGGGAATCCTGGTTTGGTTCCCAGCACATACATGATAAATTTCAACAGTCTGTAACTTCTGTCCCAGGTGATCTGAGTTCATCTTGTGGCATCCACAGGTGCCTGGCACACATATGGTACTCAGACATACATGAAGGTAAACATCCATACACATAAAATAAAATCTTCAGTCTGGTTAAAAGTAGTTGCTACCTTTTCCTCATAACCCAGAGATTTGGGGGTCATCTGCCTCTCACTCCAGGACACTTCCTAGTCTCTACTCTTTTTAATTAATCAGTGAGAGTGCCAAGTCTGAAGTCACATATTTCTGCCCTTACTCCCAAGTGCAGACAAGGTGGGCACAGAGGCATGTGTGCCACACAAGGGACCTCACCCACCCCCCCCCAGCTCTCCTCCAGTGTTAGTGGACTGGCATGGTAAAGGGAGTGTCTGGCTCCCCAAGCTGATCTCCTCACACCCCCACCACACAGCTGATCAAGGCCCTTTAGAGACAGGTCTTCAAAGACACCAAAGTGCCCATCAGGAGGCAGAGGGAGGATCTGAGCTGTCCTTGTCAACTCTCCCTAAAGCCATTCAGCTTCCCTTAATCAAAGAGCAAGCATTTAGAGGAGATTTAGGGACCTATAACTGCAAAACTCTGATAATGGCCACTCTCCTAAGCCCCACAGGGAGAGAAGCACTTGGTCAGGCAGCCAGCATAAGGAGTTAACCTCTTTCCATCTGCAGAATGTCCTTCCTGGGGAGGCAGAAAACAACAGGCGGTGGCAATACAGAGACCTGGATGGGGTAAGGGGGCTGCAGTGCACAGTGGAAGGAACCCTAGGGAAGCAGGCTATAGGGCACAGGCTTCTGAGTAGAGGACTCTGATTTGTACTTGGTGGGCAGCATTAGAGATTTGTAGGAGGATGTCAGAAACCAAAGGAGGAAGCCAGGCAAGAATGAGTAGGCAGTGGCTGGCTACTCAGCGTCCTGGGAGCTGAGTAGCTCTTTGCTGGCACTTTGCCATCCTCTGTAGACTCTGAGACATAATTTAAGTTTGAGACAGTATTTTTTTTTGTTCCTGTGATAGGATCTCATGTGCCCCAGGATAGTCTTATGCTTGTTATGTAGCTGAAAATGACCTCAAGCTTCTGATCCTCCTGCCTCTACCTCCCAAAGTGCTGGACTACAGGCCTGTGCCACCACACATAGCTTATGGGCTTCTTGGGCTCAAACTGAGAACTTCATGAATACTAGGCAAGCACTCCATCACCAGAGCCATCCCACCAGCCACAAGGACATATATATTTTCAAGTCAGGTAGAACCACTGTAGAGAAAACAGAGACAAGCAAGGGGCAGAGATTGGTGTCCTTAAGACTCTCCTGGAAGATCTCACTGGGCAGAGGACAGAAGTACCAAAGCCTCCTGTGTGCAAGGTCAGCAGGTTCCCTTGGTGAGATCTAGACACATAGCTCTAAAACTATCTAAATCACTCCTCAGCTCTGATCTTTCTTCAGACTGGTATTTAAGTAATCTTTTCTAAGCATCTGAGTTACCTGGAGTTCCCTTCCCAGGCTACAAGATGTGTCTCCCTAAGAGAGCGACAGCATTTGGGGTGGTTTCATCATATACTCATCCAACACTCGCCAGCACCAGATGCCCAGTCCTAGTGACAAGCCACGCAGAAGACTTGATCCCTGTGTCTACGTGAGTAGACGGACAGACAGAGAGGTATCAGAAGCAGTAGGATAAGAATGTCAGAGGGGCACAGAGGTTGTGGGGCCAGAAGAAGAATGGGGTAAATACAGAGCTCATGACCTCAACTGCCTATGGCTTCTAAACAATGTCCAGAGTAGAATCTCACAAGGGCGCTCACACAAGAGGAGTCTGGAGTGACTAGCATGCTCTGTGGGTACCTCACATGAGGTCACTACTCGCTCAACGACTTACTAAGATCTGGAAATCACTTACAAGGGTTCAAGAACGCATCCATGGTAGTTTTAGCACATCATTGGAATGAACTGATTTTAAGGTTTCTGTATTAGTTCTTAGGTGTTTGGTCAATGTGAAACATCAGTGGAAACTCAGCCACTCAGATTTCTGCTCCCGCTTTCTAAGTTCACGGGCTGAGAGCCATTCCCCACTCCAGATCACTCAGCAGGGACCTAATGAGGCAGCTAAACACCTCCTTCCCCACCATCAGCCTTGTGACACCCTGGCCTACCCACTGAAAGTGAGCCTCATAATATGAAGGCCTCTCTCCTACTACCCCATGTCCCAGGATACAGCAGTGCCTGCAAGATGTAAAACAATGTGACAACTAGATATATGGGCACACAGGGAGATGGATGGATATGGCTTTAGGCAGCAAAGCTCAGCACCAGGTGTTAGTGACCCAAGAGGGTGATATCAGCACAGCTCCTGGTGCCAGCTGTAGGCCCAAATCCCCAAGGAGTCCCACAGAGCCACCAGGAGTGCTTCACCCTCTGAGTTTCAGATAGGACCCTCTGCTTGTACACACACACACACACACACACACCTGACTCCCCCAGCTCTGCTACCTTACCCTGGTATTTATTGGGACCCACTTCACAATTTTTAGAAATGTATTAATATGTATTTATTTATGCACGAGTGATGACATACATGTGTGTGGTATGTATGTATGCAGGTATGTATGTGTGCAGGTGTGTGCATCCAGAGACCAGAAGAGGTTTTCAAGTGTCTGGCTCTCTGAATCTCCATCTTGTTCCTCATATTGAAATAAATTCTGTTGAATTGAAAATAAATTCTGTTTCTCAGAATCTGGAGCTAGACTGATGGCCATCAACCCTCAACAATCCTTTTGTCTTCACCATCTCCCCAGCACTGTGGGTACAGACAGGTATAACAATCCTGGGCTTTTTAGGTGTGTTCTGGAGATTTGAACTCAGGTCCTTATGCTTGCACAGCAAGCCCTCTTATCCACTGAGTCATCTGCCCAGCCCTCACTTGGGCACATTTTTAAGGATCACTCCAGTGTAATCCAGACCTTCTCCTTGCTACCTCCTTGACTACCCTTTCAGTTAAATCCCATTTCTGTCTTTTGCCATCCACCCTTCCTGACTGGAGAAAATCTCACTGGAAACTAAAAATACAGCATCAAATGCTACACCTACTTGATCTTTTATGTGGACACTTACACATGCCAGTGGCCTCTGTGAACCTCCAGTTTGTTTTCTGTAGGACAATGATATAGCTTGCTTCTGCAGTTTGGCTGAGCAAGCAAGCATGCACTAGACTGTGAGCATAGAGGGCAAACCACGCCCTTACACCACTGTGGTCAGTATTACTGACACTGGAAGTTGGTGACCGACCCAAAAAAGTACTGAATTAAATGTCACGTGCTCTGTACAAGGCCTCTACTTTGCCACTCAAGATAAAACAGAGACAGCCCCATGTGACAAGGGGGGAAGGGCTGATGGAGGCTCATCATGCTACTAAAGTCCCCCCAAAATACAGTAAAACATTTATTGAAATACAGCTGAGCTTTGAGAGAAAGAGAAATTCCAAGTCTGAGAGCAAAGAGACTTTATAGGAAAAGGGTAAAGTCAAGAGTTAGTGCCAAGTCAGCACAGGAAACATCAGACCAGGCCATCAACCCACCTCCTTGTCTTCCAGCCCATGCCGGGAGCCAAGGGTTTAATGCCCACACGAGGCAGAGTTGGCATCAGGAGCTTCCAGCTCCAATCAGGAAAACTTGGACAAGCTGCCTACCAACCTGGGGATAAAACAAAGCAATCCATCCTGGGGCTGAAGGAGGTGGAGTCTCCCACATAAAGAAGCCAGGGGAGGGGCTGGGAGTGACTGCTTCTGGAAGTTCAGTCTCTAGGGGTTGTGGGGCGGGGGTGGAGGTTAACAATGTGCTAAGACTAGCCAGGAATGGTATCTGTACCATACTGCACTCAATGCCACCAAACTGTGCACTTTGAAATGATGCATTCCCTGTTACACGATTTTCACATCAATTAAACAGAGGAGAAAAGAAAAGAAACCCCAGCAACCCTTACCTTCACTACACGTAGAAATCCTAGCCCAAGCCATCAGATTAGAGGGAAAATGCAAAGGCTGTGGACGGGGCCCCTGTACAAGCAGGACGCAGGAGAGAAGAAGCTGGAAGTCAGATGTCTAAGAGCTGAGGCCATGGCTCAGTTGCTGAAGTGTTTGCCATACAAGCATGGAGATTTGGGTTCAAATCTCCAGAACCCATGTAAAAGCCAGGTACACAGTCCACACCCACACCCTGGGGAGGCAAAGACAGGAAGAGTCCTGGAGTCCACTGGCTAAGACCAATCTAGCCAAATGGATGAGCTGCAGGCTCAGTGAGAGACTGTCTCAAAAAATAAGGTAGAGAGTAACTTAAAAAAAAAAGACACCCAATATTGACCTCCATTCACATACATACTCATATGTATACATGTGTACTGCAAACATGTACGCAACCACAGACCACACACATATACACACCACTTTGTATTTAAAAAGTGACTCCCTCTAAGAGAAGACATTCTATCATCTTGGCCACTCAGCACGTGCCACAAGCAGGAAAATGGTTGCTCCAAAGATTTGAACTAGCAGAACTAAAAGCTCAAGACAGAAGCATCTAGAAAAGGCTATAAAAGGCACATGTTTAGAATAACTAAAGCCATAAACACAGGAACAGAACTGGTCATGAGAAAGGACCTACAGAAAAACAAGCTTGTATTTCTGAGACAGCTTCAGTAAACGCCTAGGAATGAACCAGCCATGAGCAAGTGAACTTCAGACCTCGGCAGACAGGTTAATTAGCTGAGCTGTAGAATCTAAGCAAAGGATCTGAGGCACTCATTCAAGACAAGACACTGGAAATATGGGGTGAAACATGAAGATCTAGAAGACAGGACAGGGGTGGGGAGGGGTGTGAGAGGCCCTGACACCCTGTGACTCTAAGGGGAGGGGCAGGCACAGGGAATGGGGGAAGGAGATTAAGGAACCATGACTGAGAACATTCCAGACTGCTGAAGGGCACGGATCCTTACCTTGAAGATGCATGCCTCTGAGAAGTAAAAGACGAAAATAAAAATAACTCCAGGGCATGCTGCTCTTCCAGAGGACACAAGTTCAGTTCCCAGTACCCAGGTTAGGTGGACCGCATGACCTGTCTCTCTAGCTCAAGGGTGTCACAACTGCTAAGCCACCATCTAAGCCAGGACAGACTCAGGTTTCCAGAAGAGAAAACAAAAACAAAGGAAACCCTAGGTCCTCCCAGAAAGAACTATTATTAAAGGTCCTTAGGACCGTCTAAGGAGGTACCACACTAGTAGAGAGCTGAGTAAGCATGCAGGAGGACCCAGTCACCCTCCCTCCCCCATCCCCCGGCCCAGCCCCTACCATCACCACCACACAAATGGGCGTGGTGGAGCCACCTAGATCTTCAGAACCTTCAGGAAAAAGACCGGAAATAGCCATGAAGGAGAACAATACACCAGATGACAAGCAAGGTGCTTTGAGAACATTATGTGCTCGGCATAAGTGATAATTGATTGCACAGCATGGCTGTAATGGGGGTGCTGCTCAGTGGTTTTACCTGGCATGCACTGGGTTCAATCCCTAGCATCAAAAATAAACAAAGGCTAGCAGCCCAGTAATGAAACAACAGTACCCAAGCCACAGTTCTAGGACAGCGAACTCACCAGACTGCAGTCTTAGTCTCCCCAACACACATACTCTCTGTGCCCCCATCCTCCAAACTTCCCCTGTGCTTCCCTTTAGCATCTCAGCCCTTTTGACAGCCAGCCCCCAATTCTATAGAGCCCTGCCTGCTGTTAGCCACATACCTGCCTTGAGTTTCTGCTTAGTTCTTTGACTTGTGGATTACCATGCAAAGCACAATGCAGGAGGCAGACTGGTGGCCCTCAAGGCAGCCAGGAATGCCAGAAAACACTCTCCTGGATGTTTGGGGAGGCTAGCTCCCCACCTTGAAAGAAAATTGAGTCAGGGGAAATGGAAAAACAGGGGAAGGGGCCAACAGAAGCCAACTGGGCCACTCCTACAGTCCCTGCTTCTTCTCCTTCTGCTCTTTGGGGGAAGGTCTGATTGTTAGGCATCTGGGAGGCACCTACTTGGCCTCTAGACAACCCACACTGAAGGTGTAGGTGCAGGAGCATGGGGAACTCACCCTTTTTCAGAATAGCACCCAGGGTTCTCCATAGGAGGTTCCCAGGAGCAGCAATGGCAGCACTAGGGAACTTGTCAGAGGTTCAGGTATGCAGTCTACTATGAAAACAGGTCTCCAGATATTCTGAGGAGCCAACTTGAAGCCACTTACCTCTGAGACAGAGTATGCAGAGGCTGTTTTAAGTTAACAGGTGCTGCAACAATATTGTTGGGTAAACTGAGGCATACTATAGGACTCTGGGAAACTTTGGTGATGCTCATTAAATATCCTTGGCTTCCTGCCTTCTAGATTAACCAGAGCCTACTTCTCTGTGCCCTGGAATCCTACAGAATTCGAATAAGAATGTGCCACTGGCCAAAATTTGATGTTGGCAAGGAGCTGGCCTCAGAGAGCCCAGGCAGACAGAAGACATGAACAAGAAACCAAACATTACTATTTGAAGCCTCTGGGACGTCAGTGCTTTGTGTTACTGCAGCATAACCCAGCACATCCAGTCTGATGCTCAGCCAGTGTGTTTAAAGAGCAGAGCTTCATCTCAGCACCACACTGTCTTGTAGGTGACAGTCTGCTCGGCAGAGACATAAAAGCAGCTCCACACAGGCAGAGACACCAAGACTGTTTCAAGTAGAGGAAGAAAGACACTTGTGCCCTGTGATCTTTGGGAAATCTTTGATACTTAGCAACCAAAGGGGCATTCAGCTGTGTGTACAAACCGTAGAAAAATTAGAGTGTGACCCAGGAAAGCAGAGGTGAGCAGTTCTGGTGCTATGCTCCAGACAAGGATGGCAGTTCTAGGTGGAAGAAATGGGACAAAGAGACACTGTTCCTCTTAGATCCATATTCTGCTCTCCAGAACACTAAGTCACCATGCCTTCTCTTCCTCTTCCTACCCACTGAAAGGCTCAGAGAGAGCTAGGGACTTGCCCAAGATGGCACAGCAAGTAAGTGGCAGAATTCACCAAAGCTTTCTCCCCTGGGACACTATCCTTCTGCCTATGAGAATCAAGGCTCTGAGAAGGTTAGCTGAGGAGCAGAATGACATCCCCTTCCCTGCCCAGAGCACATATCGAAGCTGGATAAAGTCTTCACCATACCACTGCAAGGTCTCCCTCTCACAGGTTCTCCCAACCTGGAGTCTGCATTCCCTCTTGGACAGGTGAGGGAGCCTGTGTAGGGCTGGCTGCCATCCCATTCCTCCCATCTCCACAAGCAGGAAGAGGCTGCTGGTCATACCATTGGTGTCCCCTCGACATTCCTGTCTTGATCCTCAGCTCCTCAGACATGACCTTATTAGGAGACAGGGTCTTATAGAGGTAATAAGGTCATTTAGGAAAGGCTAATCAATTGTGATGTGAGCTCTTATAGAAGGAGGAAATCTGGGCATGTGCGAACACACACACACTCACTCACACACACACACACAGAGGAGAGGCAGAAAGAGACAGAGACAGAGCTTTGCTTTGTTGCTTGGCTTGGCCTCACTCTTGCTGTTACATCTACTGCTGACTCCTGTGCTGACAGAACCGGCTTCTTTGGACTTCTAACATGGACTAGAGAGCAGCTCTTCAGGAATCTCTGGGCCTTTGGCAATGGATTGAGACAGCTGAGACACCAGCCTTCTGAACTGAGGAACTACTGTGTTTTCAACCTCTCTGGTATGAGGCAGCCATTGTCAGACTTCCGGGACTATATTATACAACCCAATCTAATAAGTCCTGTCTTACTTACTTAATTAGAATGCATTTATTCTATTAGTTCTGTTCCTCCAGAGAACCCTGACTAATATGCACAGTGCGCATTCCCAGGGAAATGCTTACAGACCCCCTTGAGTGATGAAAGTCAAAGTCATGACTGGAAAAAACAAAATTGGAAGAACCAGAGCCACAGAGAAGGGAACCTGTGTTTAAGGATTCAGCTCATGCTGGCCCCATTTTATAGGTTTGCAAACTGAGGTTAAAAAGTAAAATCTCACATGGGTTCATGAAGCAAGAGTAGGTCTGTCTAAGGAGTATACAGCCTTGGGAGCCAGACAGCTTGGACTCAAGCCCATACCCTGCCAACTTCCTCACTGTGTGATCTTGGCCAAATTACTTACATCCTCTGTGACTCAGTTTCCCTATCTGCAAAATGAAAGAAACAATAATGCCCTTCTCACGGGGCTGCTGTGTGACAATAAGTGAGACACAGTTAGAATAGTGCCCGGCACATCTTGAATGCTGGGCTCTGCGACTTTGGGGAGTCCTTGGTGTCCCATCCCACTGGTCAGATGTGGCTCTAAGAGACCACCATAGTCATCATCCCAGGAAAGTGAAGAAGTTTGCCCAGAGCCACATGGCCAGTAAGCTGAAGCCAGAGCCCCCACATCTGGGTGTACCTATCTGGGAACCCGTGAGCATCAGCCACTCAGCTCTTATTCTCCTGCTAACACTACCCTTCCTGTTCTCTGAGCAGCTATCATCAAACAAGGAGAAAGTGATGCTTATCTTTCATGACTCTCTCTTCGGTAATCCCTCTATCTCCTGGAACTACTCCTTTTGTTCCAAGCCCCTCATAGGAGCTGTGGTTTGGCCATCCAGCTATGAAGTCTCCCTGCCTTCCTTCCTCCCTCTTCTGCTTCCATCCATTCACCGTTCTACCCTCCCATCCATTAGCTTCATCCCCCCAATGAAGTTCTTTCATGCATCCAGACAGCTCAGCCCTGACCAGACACTTGGAATTCTCTCCCCCACAAGGTCCATTTTGAAAAGATCCATTTCTACCCTACTCCCTTCAGGATCTAGAACTGTCTGCTTCCATCTGCCCTGGTTGGTTGATTTGAGGCCAAAACCATTTTTTTTTAACCAAGCTCAGAGTGTCTTCTAAACACTAATACCATGCAAGGATTTCCAAAGCTCTGGGGTGAGCTGAAGGGCTCCCTCCACTCCCCTCCCATCTCCACAACAGTCCCCACTTACGAATGCAGAAATCCCCATTCTCATAGTAGCCAGGACAGCATTGGGACCTCCGCCGGTACATGGTCCTGAGGCCGCGCCTATACGCCGTCTTATAGCTGATCCTAGGCACGAGGGAGAGAGCCACTTGAAAGGATTGAAAATCAATCCATCCCGTTTAGAATGATATTTGTGTTAAGCTCTATCGGGGATGCCATTCAATAATTACTTTAAAATGCATGGCGGCTTCAAATATGAAAGAACACAATAAAGAAAAATCGATGATGGGATGTAGGCCGCCGTGGTGCAGAATGTATTACCCAAGCAGTGCTGGAGAAACCTGCTGACTTCCCAATCATTTCCAGATACAGGAGCTGCCAAGAAGGCTGCTGGGATGACATTGTGGAGGGCCACAGGAGTGGACATCCTCTGGGGTCCTTAAAAATACCAGATCCTGGACTTTGGGAAGCCCTGGGGGCCTGGTAAGAATGGAACTCTGACAGCTTTGGTGCTAACTGCCAGCTTATGCCTGGGTGTTGGCCTGATCCCTGAGTTGGAAATGCTGCAAGAAGACTCCTTGGGTCTAATGGTGTTTTTCCATATGAACTTCCTCAAGCCTCCTGCAGGGGGCGTGCTGTTCCCTAGCAAGCTGTAATCCTGCACTCAGGCTGCAAAGGAAGGAACTGGAGTCCTGTTGGACTCTTGAGAGTCAGAGAAGACTTGGGTCCTAGTCCTTATGGAGACAAACTTTTTGAGACTTGGGTCTGGGCCAAAAATGTATAGGTAAGATTCTCCCAGTAGCCCCCGGAGTCCAGGCCATTGTCACACCCTATTATCATGCTCCATTAACCCCATTGCTTTCATTTGTCTTTTAGAGCTTCCATTCTTATTTTATGTTCCCCTCCACCCACCACCCACTACTTTATGGATGAGAAATTGATACTCAGAGAGGTTAATGACTTGCTTTCGGTCACACAGCTAATAAATGTCAGGGTCAGACAAGAAGGGGAAATGAGAGGTTGGGGGGGACTATGATTGAGGTATATTAGACTCCTATATGAAAATGTCATAATAAGACCTGTTATTTTGTGCAATTCATATAGGCTAATAAAAAAAAATACATCATCCCAAGAACAGGGCTGCCAGAAACAAGATTCAAACTAGTTCATTCAAATTGCAAAGACCCTAATGCCTGGTACCAGTTCTCTCTGGTGGCTTTCTGGCTTTTCGGAGAATTCTGAAAGAGTAAGATGGGGTGGGGGGCGGTGTGAGGACTGAGTCCTTAGAAGGAGTCAAAGGAGGCATTGATAAGTAAAGCCTCCATCACTGCTGTGCTGCAGATCCAAAATGGCCATTAGAAACAGGAGAAGAAACAACCAGACCTTGAAGGCAGAGTTCTTTCTTTTCTTCTACACACCACGGGGCTGCCCTTGTCTCCTCTGTAGAGAATAAAAAGGCTGGGGGGTCCCTTCAGACTGCTTCACACAGAATCCTGGGCCGGGTTGGGAGGCCAGTCCTTCAGCTGCAGCCTGGACAACCCTCCCAAATCTTTAAAATTCTCACCTCATGACAAATGACAATGATGGCCTCATGGGAAATCTGTGATATTTGGGAATGTGTTAAGCTAAGGTCATTCTACTTTGTCAAAAGCCTGTAATGGGTAAGCTGGCCTCACAAGAAGCTGCTTTCCCCCACACAAGAAGGCAGTCCCTGACCTGGAAGTATGTGTGTGTGTAGCTCTCAGATAAAAAAATGATTCACAGTTGGCACAGAAGTCACTGGGCCATGGGAAGTCCCTGCTACATGGGAAGACTCCCAAGTCTTCAAATGGGGAGGAAAATTTTACTTGCTGATGCCTCAAAGAGAGAGGCCACCGCTGCTCCTGACTCCCCTAGCCTTGTGTGCTCCCAGAGTAGGGAGCTGAACAAGTAGGGCCTGGGGCCAGGCGGCTCTGGGGAGGATGCTGGACAAAGCTACTACACCCCACAGACGGGTGGTGCTGCTGTCTGCACACTCCGGGTCATCAGGAAGGCTCCTCAGAGACTCAATAATTTAGCAAAATTACTCACGTTCCAGGAACACAGCCTATTTTAATAAGCAGCCTCTCAATCACCAAGCCCCAGGGTAATGGAAGGCTGTGCAGCCTCCCAAGACAATGGAGCCACACTTCGGAACAAACTCGGTTCTGGCTCAAGAATACAAGGGATCAGGGCAAGACCAGTGCCAACTGCCACCTCTGCCTCTGGCTATGGCCACAGGCCAGCAACTCTGATAAAACTGAGAGAGGTCAGAAGGGAGTGTGGAGCAGTCAGTACAGGGTGTGTTATTACTGAGTGGGTGACTATTGTGCACAAATGGGGCTTTATCAACTAGGATCAATGAGGTAGTGACTAGAAATGCCTCAGAGTTGTGCACTCCCCTCTTGAAAAGGAAATTGGGGTTCTCATCCACCAACTTTTCATGTTGCTTGTTGAGGGTTTCATGTGCATAAGTTATGAAGCCCACTGCTTCCAACCAGAAGAAAGCAGCTAGCAGCATCTCACAACACCAGCGTTTGAGATTCTAGGCATACAGTACGGACAGCGCACACAACACCTGCTCTATAGGTCTCCCAATAACAAACTAGAGAGTCGGGTACTCATCTTCCACCCAGTCCTCTGGGGAGTGCTTACCGGTGCCGGGTACACTTGAACCAGTTGAGGATATCTGCACATCGTGTATAGTAGATCTGATCAAAGGGGTGTGCATAAGACTCCTGCACCGTCACGGCATAGCTGAGGACCAGAGGAGAGATGAAAGTCATGGTCAGCAAAGGCCAAGCCCACACATCCCTTCTCAGACTTGCCCAACCCACAGTCCCAAGAGCAGGATCCAACTCTGACCTCCCCTCTCAGCTCCCAGACTCCTGTCCTGAATCTCAACTATAACCCTAGGCCACATCTGTGCTGGTTAGAGTTAACTGTTAATCTGATAGAATCTAGGAATTAACTAGAGGATGTGCCTCTGAGCACATAAGTAGGGCACACAGTTTCTTGATCAAGTTAATTGAGGGGGAAGTCCTGACCACTGTGGGTGGAACAATTCCCTGGGCTGAGATCCTAAACCATATAAAATAGAAATAGTGATCTGAGCAACAGCATGCAATAATTGCCTTCTGCTTCCTGACTCTGGATAGGATGTGATAAGCGCTGGCTGTGACTTTCCCACCTTGGTGGATTGTGAGCTTCTGTCGGAATATTTTACTACTATAATAGAAAAAGAAGCTAGACTATACCCTTACTAACATCTGACCCAGGTAATTTTCTTAAACTCTACTTATCAGATAGTAGTGTATTCTGTGTGATTCTAGAAAGCAGATTCAACAAGTCAAAAATATTATATATCATCATATTATATTGGTGCATACCATATAGGCTTAGATATGGAGGCTAGAAAATTTATTAAGTCCAGGAGCTCAAGACAGAATAGGCAATATAGAAGAAGACCCTGCCTCTAAAATAATGACAATGATATGTTTATTTGGATCCTTATGCTGTTTTGGTTTGTTTTGTTTTTTTGAGACAGTTTCTCTGTATAGCCCTGGTTGTCCTAGAACTTGTTCTGTATACCAGGTTAGCCTTGAACTCAGAGATCCACCTGCATCTGTCCCTTAAGTGCTGGTATGTGTACAACCTCGCTCAGCCATTATTGTCTGCAGTATGTATGGGTGATGGTCTTCAGAGAAACTCTGAATGACTTGCCCTTTTACATACATGAAGAAACTGAGGCTGGGGAAGGCAGCTTGCTGCTATCAACAGCCGCTAATATTAACTGAGGCCCCTTTGTTAAAGACTTTAATCCCTTTGAGTCCCATTCCTCTGAGTGTGTTTGTGTACAGGGGTACATGTGAATACAGGTGTGCTTGCTTGAGTGCATGCATGTGGAGGCCCGAGGACAACCTTGACTCTTGTCCCTCAAGATGCCTGCCACCTTGCTCTATGAGACAGGGTCTCTTATTGGCTGGGAACTTGACAAAGAGACTTAGATGGCCACAGTGAGTCTCAAGGATCTATCTCTGTCTCCCTCACACTGGAATTGTAAACACTCATCATGTGTCCAGTTTGTTTGTTTGTTTGGTTGGTTGTTTAATATGGGTTCTTGGAGATCAAACCTGGCCCTCATGCCTTTTAGGCTAACACTGGACAGGCTAACTGTTCCTAGACGATCTTATAAAGCAGGTAGAAGAATTAATCTCAGTTGCAGTGAGGGAAAGAACATCACACAGCCTAACTCCCCAAGTCCTTCCAGTGACCTTCTGATCTAGCATAGCTGAGGCTTCATAGAAGATGTGTCTCTAAATCTCCCAACAAAAGCAGCAATTGTCATCCTGCCTATTAGCTATAACCTAGACCAGCAGGTGGAAGCCACAAGAAAGCTGTTCTGGGCTTCACCAAAGCAGGCTTTTGCTTTGTCACCCTGACCAGGTGACAGGAATCAGTACTCTTGGAGCCTGGCTGCTGATGCATGGCATACACCTCCTGGGCAGGCTGGAGAGCATGTCAGGAATTAATTGTCATGTAGACTGGTGTTCCATGTTTTCCCCAGAAGCCTCACTGACCTGGGCCAGATGGCCGGGCCCAGGCTGTAAAAGCCCATCTGCTTTGCCTGAGGAAACTGTTGGTTCATTTGCAAGGGGGCTGGGTGCTGTGGAGCCACAGTCTGCTCCCTGATGCCTGTAAGGCAAAAGGTTTGAAGTCCTGCAAGGAGGGCAGAAATGGTTGGCAATGCTCATAGACAAGCATGAGCTCTGTCTGACACTGACGATAAAGATGACTCTGAATGTGGGTCCCTGGATGATGCGCCCCAGACATATAAGTATATGCAGACATGGTCCAGATGCCCTGTTCATCGCCAGGCCTTAGGAATCAGGCAGGTCAACACCCACCCCAGCTTCCCAAAAGACTTCAGTTGAATTTCACAGCATCATGATGAAGTTTGCAAGGCCAACTCTTGGAAGGGGTATAAATTAGTCAAGAACCTGGGCCCAGAGGCCTGTGTGGAGCCTATCACTCACTAGTATGCTCTTAAACATGCCATTGAAGTCCCATAAGCCTCTGCATCCTCATTTGAGAATCTATGACATATATGAAGGATGTCACAGATTTCTGTGAGCATTAACAGACACTAGTATATACCTCTCAGGTTGAAAGGAAAGAAATATTTTTTAAAAAATGCTTACCAAGTACACAGTAAGTGCTTACTAGACGCTAACCTTCATCAGTATGACAGGCAATGGTTTTCCCCATGTGCTAGGCATGTACCAATTCCTCCTCCTTACCATGTTGGGGGCAGAGGACAAGTCCTACTACAGAATAAATGCCCCACTTTTGTTGAGCACTTTCAACTTCAGCTTTCTATTCCAGCACTGACTGAGGCAAAGGAACCAAAGGTAGGGGCTATTGATGTCATTGGGTTGGGCCTAGCTTTATAGGTCCTTGGACTGAGTGAGTCCAGCTAGAGGGCCTTGTACCAATGCCAAGTCTCCAACCTGAAGTTTGTGCCCTGCTTTCACAGCTGGGTGGTTTAGTGTTGCTCACTTGCCAACAATGCTAATGAGTGTTGTTCCATCTTGTAGCACCAGGCTTAACCAGCATGGGGAGGGGTGGACAGGAGCTCTACCCTGGTTTTTGTGGTAGGGGATATAACTAACTAAGAGCTCATCCAGCTGGAAAAGTATCCCCAAGTACTCTCTGAGGACCAGGGTATGTCTCTGGAATAGGATAGGCTAGATACATCTAAACACAGTATCAGGGTGGCTTGACTGGAAATTCCAAGAAGGAAGCATGCTGCTGGACACAGGTATCACAGATGGCCTCCTTCCCAGGGGTAGAAAGGAAAGAACTGGGCTTAGCTGCTGGGTGGCTCCCTGTTCTCTCATGCATGCTGTGACTGAAGCTGAAAGCCACAGTCACCAAAAAGCCAGTGTCTCAATAGTTTCACATTCCAACCTCATTCATGTTGAGCAAGTGAGACAAGTAGAGTTTGGTTTCAAGTTCAGATAGATTCGTTGTGAGTCCTTTCATGAGGAATGTCTCTCTGTACCAGAGAGCAACCCAGACTGGAGCCTTGGAAGAAGACACAGATGGCCAGAGACACAGTGGGAACCCTAAAACCTAGCTACTGCATCAGTCTTACCTGGGTGGATGATGGACAGGTTTAGCTGAAGAAGGAGGCCTCAAATCAGGGACTAATGAGGAGTTCTAACTATCAGTGAGGCTCCCCGAACACTGGGAAACAGAGGCTTATATTCACCAACCAGGAGGAAAAGGGAAAATATAAAAGATGTAAGACTGATTCTGAGTCTCTGGGCTGGACTGCATTCACACACCCCTAGTGAGTTTAGTGTGCACCTGAGTTGATGATAACCCCAGAGTCAGAGTTGCCAATATGAAGACAATGATTACAAAGCACATTTGTGAAACTTGTGCCCTGTTCCTCCCACAAGCTCATGAGGATGTTTATTTTCCCTGCTGGATGGAGTTGGCCTTGGGCTCAGAGTTCAGAGACTCCCCCAAGAAACACAGCTAGCAAACCAGGGGATGCCCTGAAGACTTCACAGATCTTTTATATGCTCCCCAGGGCACCACAGAAACATCTTTGCTTCAGTCTTGATGTCATCATAGCTTTGCACAGAACATCCAGGCACCAGACAACACACTGGAACAAACACTGTCCCTCTGTATCCAGCCATTCTTCTTGGTCCACGAGCATCTAGGCTACCTCTGTGCACTGCCTCAGTGAGATGCTTCTCTCTGTCTAGGGGTTGGGCATCCAGCCTCAAGGGCCCATCTTACTTTTCTTCCTCCGCCATCCACTTGCCCCATCAGCTCTTCATCTTAATTTTATTAATTTGATTTATTAGTGTCTAAGTGGCAGCGTCATCCTGGTCAGCATAGCCAATCAATTCTATGGTTTAATTCAGTTTTCCCTGATTGGGTCTCTGGTCATTGTCTTTCTGCTCACCAAAATCAATACTTTAACCTTGTGCTTCAAAGTCAGATCATCTGCAGAGACCTAGCCTAGCCTCTAGAACTTGCTGCTGCAGTCAGTATGAGGCAGGCTTTCTGCTGTGGTCCAGCCACCCTGTCGGAGTTAGCCTCCTTCCCTGATCAGACCAAAAGCAGGAGAGACCTTCCTATCCTCTCTGTGGCAAGCCTTCCACTCCTCCATTCCTGACAGCTGACAGTCCTTGGAGACTATGACAGATATCCCAAGAATGCATGATCAAGACATCTAGGACCACAGTCTATGCCTTCTTACCCTCACCACCACTCAGGCTGTAGACAGGGTAGAACTCCCCCGGCCTCTACTCCCTCATCTGTAAGTGGGTATGCGATAGTTGAAATTGACTTGCAACTGGACTGGATTTGGGTCATGTAAAGGTAAACCCTGTGTGGGATTTCTAGACTGGGTTAACAGAGGTTAGAAGACTCTGCCTAAGGGTGGGCAACTTCCACGGGCTGGTCTTGGACGAAACAGAAAGAAGAAAGGGAGATGAACACAGCTGTTTCTCTCTCTGCTTCCTGCATGTGACCAGCTCCCTCACATTCCTGCAACTGTCCTTGCCTTGCTCTGATGCCCTGTACCCTGGTGCTGTCAGTAGAAACAACCCTTCCTTCCTTAACTTGTATTTCTTAGATATCTTGTCATAGCAATGAGAAGAGTCTCTAGAACAGGTTGGGAATACAAGGGAGGAAGGGGAAAGACAGCCCAACGGGACACTGTCACCCACAGTCAACATGTTCTGGGCCTCGGGAATCCACAGTTTTACCCTGTCCTTTAGTTTGAGCTACCCTGTCCAGCCTCACCTTGCTGGACATCAGGACCTTCACATCCAGTTGCTTCCTCTCACGATTTCAGTATTTCTCTAGAGTGCCACACCCGACATGAGCCCTCCAGGGAGTGGCAGCTCTGAGTTGCCCACCTTACCTCTCCCAGTGGCTACACACATTGGGGTCCTCAGGATTCAGAGTGAGAGCAGCTTGCAGAAGGAAGACAACAAAGAGGCCCACCATGGACGGCGCCATCAGGCCCTGTGTGGGAGAACAGAGAAGTCAGGGGCTTACTCAGACTTTGGCTGTAGCATCTGTTTGGTGCTAAAACTTGGTCCTCCCTCAAAGTGAAGGAATGGGCACTAAACAGACAGGGTTTCCCACAGCTGCCACACAGCAACAAACACTGGATACTTCACACTTACAGCGCTGACTAACATGGCAACAGCTCTGAGTAACTGAAGAGTCTGAGTCATGGATCTGAGATCTCTCCAGGAAGAGGCCCAAATGCAATGCACTGGCTAACATTTCACAGAATTCAGAGCATCCCTCCAACCCCCGCCCCCCAATCTTTCCATAATACAGAAACCCAGATCAGGCCACTGTAGAATCAACACTCTTCCCTCTCTCCTCCTCCTCATCTCTGGCAAGGTTGGACCATCCCATCACTGCCTACTCCTCCTATGCCAAGGAAGAGAAGCAAACTGTATAGCCCATAGGGGAACTGAGCCAAGACCACCTTCTGAAGCACTCTGGGCACTAGCCACCTAGAACTCTGGGTCCCTGCTTCTCTTTCCTCCTATAGGATATCAGAGCCCTGGTGTGGGGCCATGAAAGCCACTCTGGTTCATGGTTGAGGAGGCTAGAAACCCCGGTGACTCTAAGGGACAGTAGGCTTTTCACCTGACTCCTGAGAAACCAGGCCCTGTCACTAGCCACAGCCCTCCATAGATTTGTGGCCATCAATCACATAAGGACAATGCCCCAAGCCCCTCCACATGTAGAGAATAGGACCACAGGTCACATAGGTTCAAGACAGATAGATCTTCATTATAATGAGGTACCTAAAGGCCTAGAGGCTTAGCCAATGAGTTTTCCTCCCCAGACACTCCTCCCTACAAAAGGTATTTAATCTCTGGCCCACCCTGAGAAGTGGGGTAGTTTCACTCATCCACTTTTCTCTATTACAAAAAATGTCTTAAAACCATGGACTGTTTCTTCATTGGGACTCACTGTGGGGAGCTGTATAAAAGACCTTCGCCTATAGAACTGCCATCTAATCTGCCGTAGAAGACCTCTCTGTGCTCCCAGCTGCAGTTGTCACCAAGCCTAAGCCTATAGCTCACCACCATCAAGCCAAAGACTATCCCTGCATGATGAACCAGAGCTCCCCTCTTCCCTCTCAGTCCTGGGCTAGATCCCGCCCATGGCCCCCACGCCATTCTCAGCTCTTCTGCAGCATCCAGCAGCTCCTGAGTGTCCAGAAACATGAGAACCAGATGACCCAGTCCTCATCGCAGACCTGGGGACCCCTGAGCAAGCTCCAGCAGACCATTGATGGCAGTGTGGGGTAAGTGTGGCCCAACTTCCCACTTCCTGCCTCCCCAAGTGACTTAGTGACAGAGCAGACTCTGGACCCCACAATAACCCTACACCCTGGGGTCACCAAATACCACTCCCACTCTGATGCTCAGATCTGGGACTTTAAGGAAGCAGCATGTCCCGATTATCAAGGCTCCTGAAATACCATTGTGTGTCGTTTTTAGTACAGATACACAGTGCTAACTACCTTACTCCCTTAAGTGAGAGTTCTACAACACACAGCTTCATAAGGAGGATAAAGAGTGAGGCATGTGAAGGTGACGAGTGGCCACTAACCTTACTCTCCCAGACCTTATGACCTTACACTACAGCCTTAGAGAACAGCTTCTAGTCTAAATGTTCCCAACCTGGGGACACAGAGCAGTGAGGACACTTCCTGTGGAGCTGGACCTCATGAGTCCCAGTGTTCTTTGTTAGCTGACCCAACACCATGACTCATGGAAGAGGTGCTATTGGAATTTATTTAAAGGTTTTAATGAATCCATAATAGCTTTTTTTTTTCAACTATTGACACTAATATACTTTCCACTAAGCAGGACTGAGGGGTTTCTAGAAAACATTTTGACATTGGAAATCAGTCCCCAGATTTGAAATGGTTGGGTATCTAGCCCACAGGACCTAAGATTTTAGATAAGGGCCATTTACCCCCCTTGGAGGACAAACAAGAATGGCACATATTTGCACACATCTCAGGACACACCTCTCCATGCAGCCCCTTTCTCCTAGAAGCTTAACTGCTCAGCTCCCTGCTTCCGTCATTTCCTTGTTAAATTCTTTCTTAAGTAAGTTCCCTCAGCAACAAGCAAACCATCACAAAATCTGTGTAACCATGGGGTCTAAATTAATGACTAATGATGCAGTACTTTCTATGTACATTCTGTAAATCACCCAGCTAAGAACAGATTTAGCTGGAGAACAAGGGCATCTACAGATCCATTGGGGGAAGGAAGGGTGACTCTGTCACCCCTCTCTAAACTGGCAAAGCCCACGAAATGCAGCTACTCTCCTGGTCCAACCCTCTCTCTTCCCAAGTTTAGCAGCAAAGACTCAGCAACTGCTACACACAACCTGGAGTCCACATATCATAGCTTAAGGGATGCTGCCATTGTCAGCCATCCACCCAACCACTTCATTCTCCACAGGAGAATCAAGTAGACTCAAAAAGGGCATAGTGCTGGAGAGAGTTGGAGAGCCAGGAGAAACATGAACATCTTTTCTATGGGGGTCTGGGATGATCAAATATCTCTGGAAGGAACCAGTGATACACACAGAACTCAGGAAGGCAGATAACGCTTGAATGCAGAAAGTTCTTGTCCCCCATGTCCTGTGTGTTCTTGAGATGACACCTTTAAATTTAGTAAGCTTTGAATATCAAAGGACCTATGATAACTAGAAGGATGGCTGCTTGAATCTTAGCCATGATAGGCAAGTTCTTTAGAAGTCTTCGCTAAGCTGGATATGGTGGCACATGCCTTTAAGCTAGGACTTGGGAGGTAGAATCTGGTAGCTCTCACAGAATGTTCTGGGACAACCAGGGCTACAGAGAAACCCTGTCTTGCAAAAACAGCAGCAGCAGCAGCAACAAAAGTCTTAACTAAAGCTTTTCTTGTTGAGTCAGGTCTGAATGGCACAGTTTATTTCTTATTGGCATGAATCACTGGAGACTGACCATGGTGTAGAGGATGATGGTTGTCTGAATGAGCACTCTAGAAGAGGAGATGAATGGAGTA
The DNA here is from genome assembly GCF_963924665.1 of Micromys minutus. Classification (NCBI taxonomy): domain Eukaryota; kingdom Metazoa; phylum Chordata; class Mammalia; order Rodentia; family Muridae; genus Micromys; species Micromys minutus. The sequence goes on along the minus strand of NC_137985.1, from coordinate 54,645,186 downwards.
GGGGAAATGGTATTTACACTGACAGTCTGAGGCCTAAAATGCCAAGTCTTTATTGAGGGCCATGCCCAGTTCTGGTGTGGAGAGGGAGATAAGGGTATCCAACATCATGGGGGAAATGACTAAGCCTCTCAGAACCTCTGCCATCCAGAGTCTTTCCTGAAACCTGAGATGTGTTCTGGGCTGTGGATGTGGCTTAATACTACAGCAGTTGCATAGTGTATACAAGGCCCTGAGTTCCCTTTTAGCACTGAAAGCAACCAACCAGTAGGTCAGTCAATCAATCAAGAAGATGCAGAGACAGCTTAGTAAGTATGCTTACTGCAGAAGCATGGGGACCTAAGTTTGTAGCTCAGCACTAGGTATGATGGTGTGCCACCAGGAACCTCTGTGAGGGGTGAAGACAGGAAGATTGCTGAAGTTTGCTGGCTGCCAGTTTAGCTTTTGGTTCAGTGAGAGACTCTGAAAGAAGAGAATGATTCAGAAGGCTGCCTGGTGTCTTCTTCTGGCCTCTGTACACATATGGGTATAGGAACCCACATGTGCATGAACACACATGTGCTTGCATGCATGTACACATATATACACCATACAGGCACACACCTGTTTTATGAGGCTAGGCTTCTTCACCCCTGCTCCATCTCTCCCTTCAGTCTGTCCTTTGTCTTCAACTCTGCCCAGTCAAGTAGCATCTACTACTCAGCAGAGCTTGACAAAAGTCAGCACCATTGAAAACATCCCTTTTGAGCCCCAGACAGTGATGGCAGAGGTTCCAGGCTTCAGTGTGGTCACCCTGCCTACCCTGCCATCTTCCCAGTATGCTTCCTTCATCTTTCTGACATGTAAGCAACCAGTGGTAGGGTAGAGAGCCCTACACCTCTGGTTCACAGACTGACTCTCAAACAACTGCATCACCTTTGTCTCTGACACTTCAATTAAGAAGACAGAAAAGCAGCCAGAAAGAAGCTGTCAGCATGTGAGGGCATCTCCTCCCCAGTCACTTCAATGGAACTTCCTGGAGGCTCTCAGGGAACATGAAGACCAAAGACATATGTTTATGAGTTGACCAAGGGAAAAATCAATTCTGCCACCATGGTTATTAGGTGACACCATTTGGAGTGACAGAGGTTAACATATCAGGCAGCACCAGGGCATTAATAATTAAATAAGAAAATGCCCCAGGATCATTTCAGAAGGAGAACCCATGTAAATAAATCAACTGGCTTCTTCCCTCTGTTCCCTCCCTCTCCTTGCATGCTAAGAAACAGAGAGGTTCCAGAGTTAGGAAGCTTCTTCCTGCTTCAGAGTGTAGGAGGCATTGTAGCTGATGAATGGAGGGGCAGAGAGGTGCTAGGAGGTGTGACTTACACCTGCCAGTGGAGTCTAATAAGTCCATGCCATGGCTAGAATAAAAGGAGGTCCCTATAGCACCTATAGCCTGAGAAACTCAAAGCAGCCCTCAGGATGACTGAGACCCACTGACTCAAGACCAAGAGCGACAATGGGGAGCTGGGAAAACCCTGGTGGAGTAAACCAGATTTGGGGTATTTGGGATAAATAGAGCATGCAAAAGTGGAGGTAGATACACACTTGGGTATGGAGGCCAGCTGTGGCAGGTGGCACTGGGGTGTGGAGGCCATGTGTGGCAGGTGGCACTGGAGGAACCAGGTGGGAAACGCTCATGCAGTGACCAAATGGAAACACTAAAAGGTGTTTTACAGCTTATGTGAAAAATTAGAGTCCTGTGAGAACATTACATCCAGCGAAGACTCTAAGGAATGTCTACTCTCTGCTGTCTGCTCCTTTACCTGCAATAACCCCAGTGCATGGTGCATCAGCTTAAGCTCTGAAAGGACCCAAGGATAGACTTTTCTAGCCTGGCCAGCCAGGTGAGCAGAGTTGCTTATGACCCCAGTGTGGAAGACGTTTTTTTTTTTTCTCTTGTTCTAGGTCAAGTCTGCCAGGAGCCTGGTTCACACCAGTGGGCATCCTTCACATTTACACTGGCTAAGTCTGACTCCTCTAGGCTACCACCAGATATCTTAGGAGACCAACCTTGGGCTGGGGATGTGGTGCAGTCTGCGAAGTGCCTGCTTAACATGTAGAAAGCACTAGGATTAGTACCCAGCACTGCATAGATTGAGCATGGTGGTGCTAATCCCAGCATTCAGAAAGCAGAGACAGAGCATCATAAATTCAAGGTCATCCAACTACACAGTGAGTTCAAGGTCAGTCTAACATAAGCTTTCAGAGAGAGGGGGTGGGTAACAGAGAACAGAGACAGAAACAGAGACAGAGAGACAGAGAGACAGAAACACACAGAAAACAAGAACAAGACATTGGCCTTGTAGCAAAGGGCCTCCTCCTCCCTACCCAGGAGTTCCACCCTAGCCTGGGTTGACCAAGTAGACTAAGCCAACTTTGGCAATGTTTCTCATCCTCAGGAGGCCTCTGTTCTCTTTAGTTTGACTCAGGCCAGCACCTGTGGAGTCCAGCCTGTCTTTTTGACACCCCACACCTGGACAGGCAACCAGGGACTCTCTTAGCTAATGTACAAAAACTGGAACCGAAGGCAGATAGACAAACAGATGGTGCATGGACCTGTTATAAGTGTTTGTCTGTGCAAAACTGCAACTTCCCACTTCACTTCCTACCTGCCCTATCCTGAAGGTGCTTAAACACTGAAGCCAGAGCCATAGACTTAGAATCTCCTCCTCTCTGTGCCACTTCCAGTGAGTTCTTCCTTCTCAACCAGTTTGCGTTGGCATCAGGGGACCAGCAGTTAGATGCAGTTTTATGGACCTCAAACTCCTGATCCTCCTACTTCTGCTGCCACAGTGACTAGAACTACAGGCCTGTACACTATCACCTTGGTTTAGGCAGACACCATGATTGAACCCATGGTCTCTGATATGCTAGAGACCCTACCAGCCGAACTACCTCACCAGCCCTGTTTTCTGGACCTTAGAAAGGTTCTTCTACTGCTGCAAAGAGGATGGGATATAATAACTGCTTGGAATCCATGCAGAGAAACTGAGAAAAACATATGTCCTAGTTTGCTTTCTGTTACTATAATAAAACACTCTAACCAGGGCACAACATATCTTTGACAGAAGTCATGACAGAAACAAAAGGGGATATATTCCTGAAGAAATGCTGTTTGCTGACTTCCTGAGGCTCATACTCAGCTAGCTTCCATATACAGCCCAGGGCTACTTACTTAGGGAATGGTGCCACCCACAGTGGACTAAGACCCATTAACAACCTGATAGACACAATTGTTCAGTTCAGGGTCCCTTTTTAAGTAATGCTAGGCTTCATCAAGCTGACAGCTAATGTTAACTAGAACAAGGCCCATGAGGTCTAATGAGGCCTGGATGGGACAGGGAAAAACAGACCCATATATTTGAGGTCCCTACAGATGTAACTGGTTCAAAGTTGCTCTTCTGTAACTAACACCCAGACACAGTATCTGCCTTTTCTCTGGCTTTAAAAACCACTCTTATTTACTTTTCCACACACCCTTGCCCTTGTCCCACACCAGGAGAACACCAAGGGACAGTGTTTCCATATGTTGCCTTCACATCCGCTCCCAATACACAGAGCAATGCTTGCATTTAGAGGGACTCTCGGGTCCTCTTCATCAACCTCCTAACTGATTCTACAGCTGGCCTCTGCCTCCACTCACCTCAAGTCTTAAGAGCAATTCACCTGTCTCACCTGACAGAAAACACCACTCATCCCCCAAGGATGAGAATCACACACACACAGGGCTGTGTGAACTACAACACAGGAACACCAGGCTGTTAGCATCAGTCATAGTGACCACCCGTGACATCCTGAGTGTGACTCAGAGCCCTCCGTCTGGGCCTCCCCATCAGCACTGGCATTTGTCTGCCCAGGGAGGCAACACAAGGCAGGCATTGAAGGCTGCTCAATAGCTCAGCCTGCAAATGAGGATGAATAATATCCTGAGCGGCTCATGAAAAGGCACTTTCAGGACCAGGAACAGCAGAAGCCGGGATTAATTGTGCACACACCTCACATCCTTCCCAGCATGTGAGTGCAGAGAGACCTCTATCTTCTATTTATAGGACATACACACACTTTTGATATTTTTCTGAATAAAACAGAAAACCGAGTTTGCACACAGGAGGCCAACACAAAATTACTGTCCATCCAGCTGCCCAGGAAAGCTTTCAGCTGCTCCACCATCCCCAGCTCCCTCTCTATTTACTACCCTTGCTGGGATCTGATCAGCAAGATGAAGGGAGGGGCCACAGTCAACCTCTTCAGCCCACCATTGAGAGGTTCTGTCTCTGACTTAAAATCTCCTGCTCCCAAGTTATCCCACCAGGGACTGCATTTATATTGACCACTTTCTAATCTCCCTTTACACAACATAAATAAATAAATAAATAAATAAATAAATAAATAAATAAATAAATAAATAAATAAATAAATAAATCCTAATCTCCAAAAGAGTGTTCCCTTGGCTACAGGGGTACAGAGTCCCAGTGCCGATGTGGATGGAGGTGCCTGTCCCTCGGGATAAATCAGAAAGGGCTTTGCAGTCTCCTCCCCAGACATATTAAATGTCTTCACCCTAAACTGGGTTCCACTACCCTGATAAATCCTGCTTTTCCCTTGCCTAGGAAACTTCACACTGCAAATCTCAGGAATGTCACTAGGGAGGCTGCCAGTGGCCATCCATCAGGATGCAGAGCCTGCCCTGTCCCCTTCATCCCCTGACCTGCCAAAAGCAAGTAGCCCCAATACCAGCCAGGCTGGAAAGAGATCATAGCACAGCCATGGGGCTCAGGAGCCATCTCTAAACTAATGAACTGCTGGCCTCCTACACTATTCCAACTAGTATGGGCTCTGCCCACCCACCCCAACCCTGTGTTCCCCACTTCTGAGCAGGCAGCCTCACATGTATGGCCTCCAGCCCTGCAAAGATGAAGGCAGAAAACTTATCTGTGTTCTTAGGCCATCCTATTTCTCACAAAGCAATTATCTTCATCTTTCCATTTCTTTGCAAATTAGGGCCCACTCAGCCGGCTCGGCTACTCCCCACCTTGCTCACTGCCTACATGCCTGCCTATTCTGTCTGCTGCTCTTGCAGCTTCGGGATCTAGGAACTGTAGGGGTCCCTCATGCCCAGGCATCAGGTCATGATTCCATCCTTAAAACCTCCCAGACATAATGCAGACATCCAGGGGATATGGCCATTCTTGGGGGATGGGATTCCATTCCTTCCCACTTAGGAAAAAAAAATTTTTTTCTCAAATTTTTGTAATCACCAGTGCCAAGGAAAGCAGAAAGAACTGGCCCCTGAGTCCTGGAGATTTGTTCATCAAAAGAAATTTGAGGTCTCTCTCCAAGATTCTATATTCTCTGGGTAGTAAGACATAGGGTGTCATAACTGACCCAAAGAACCATAGCAGCATCTGCTGCCCAACACCGTAAGCTCCAGGAATGGAGGTGATTTCCTCGGGGACAGGTGGCAAAGGTGACTACAGGGCTCAAGTAAAGGACTAAGAGTCATCAGGGATGGGTTCAAGTCCTAACACAGCCATAGGAGGACATAGCCCAGTGAAAACCACTGCCTGCATCCCCCTCCCATTTGTTTGTTTGTTTGTTTTTCTGGACTGGTGTCAGGCTGACCTCAAACTCTCTATGTAGCTGAAAATGACCTTCAGTTTTCAATCCTCCTGCCTTCACCTCTGAGATTACAAGTGGGAGCCACCACACCTGGGTTATGTGGTACTGGGGATGGCACCCAGCGCTCTGCGTATGCGAAGCAAGCACTCCAACAACTGAACTACATCCCAGGCCAGGCCTCATGCATTTCATGGACTGTGTCACTAACATCACAGGGCTCTGAAAGATACACGGTGCAAGCAGGTGAAGTGTTCAAGTCAGAGAAGATGTTCAATGAAATATTCATTTGCTCCCGATGCACAGCCTCCACCTCGGAGACCCTTGCAGCCCTGTAATTTGGCTTCTGGAGTTTCTAAGAAGCCAGGAAAAGAAAAACTGCATAGGAAAAAAATCTCTTGCTAGAGAACCTGGGCTCAGATGAGTAAATGTGGGGTTAGTCCTAACACACCCCATCATGCATCTGTCCATTCAGCCATGGTAACACTGAGGTGACTCAGGCTGGACCTGGCTCCTGAACCCCAAATACCTGCTGCAGGTACATAAGAATGCTGTGAGAGGTAGAAGATGGTTCAAAGCACCACAGCCAAAGGAAGCCTAGGGCAAGTGCAGGTGGGAAACCAGAGACCTTTGCTGTGGCCAATGTCCAGTTGTCTGCTATCCCCATTGATTAAGGCCAAAGGCAAGTCGAAAGTGCCAGTCATAGAGAGATATGACCCCCGAAGCAACATAAAATGCCCACCCATGGGGCTTCAGTAAGTCACCTCTAGCTAGCCAGTACTATCGAAGTTAGACACATCAAAGGAAAGTGTGTATGGTGGTTCACACCTGTGGTTCTAGCACCTGGTGTGGGTGTGAAGGCACCAAAGCAGGAGGATCACATAAACCCAGGGATCTGAGCTCAACCTGGAAGACACAGTATTTAAAAGCAAAAATGAACAACAAGAGAGAGAGAGAAGGGGGGGAGAAGAAGGAGAAGGAGGAGGAGGAGAAGGGGAAGGGGAAGAAGAGGAGGAGGAGGGGAAGGGGAGGAGGAGGAGGAGAAGAGGAAGAAGAAGAGGAAGAAGAAGAAGAAGAAGAAGAAGAAGAAGAAGAAGAAGAAGAAGAAGAAGAAGAAGAAGAAGAAGAAGAAGAAGAAGAAGAAGAAGAAGAAGAAGAAGAAGAAGTAGAAAATGTATGCATATATAGAGAGAAGCAGACAAGTCTAGAAGCTGTATACTGTGCTTTAAGGGGTTGTCCCATGCAAAATAAAGCAAGAGGACAAGGTTTGTGCCCTCTAGGCGTTTTTGTTATGATGCTGTTCTTTTTACATTTGGCATTATCATCACAGGCATTGGGATAACAGAGATATGTAAAACAATTCACCGGTCAACTGATTGATGTGGCTGGAAGACAGCCCTGACGCATTGTGATGTGGGAGACAGATTATACAACAGAACAAACAACACCATCATATTCCTGCAGAGCAGCGTGTGCACATGAACCGACTGAAGGAGCTATCCCACACAGCAGACCTGAGGGGCTGCCACCTCTGAGGACACTGGCCTGAAGCTCCCCAGGAGGACCTTGAAGCGATCTGGTTGAGGGGAATCTGCTGCCTCCATTGGATGTCCCTGAGTCTTCTTAGTGAGCAGATCTGGGCTGTGATTAAGAACATTATATTATTTCAAAGACCAGAGATGATCAGATGAATGGAAAAATGGACAGTTAATGTAGATTTTTGTCAACTCTATTCAGGATAACCTATGGATCAGGTGTTTGGATTTTAAAAGAAATATATTAAAGCCCTTTGTTCCCAATGCAGATAAATTCTAGCTCAGAGTTCAGGTCAGTCCTGCTGGGTACTTCATCACCAAGGAAACAGCCGGCTCCATGAAGCCCAGAATCTCAAGGGGTTTCTGGGCCCCCAAGTCTAATTCTGCATCTCACTAACTGGGTGGTCTTGGGTGGGTCTCCCAACATCAGGAACCCAAGCTTCTTCATCTTTAAAGTAGAGAGGGTAAAAAAAAATCCAGCTCACTTTGTTAGTCCATTTAGTTATTGTTTGTTTGACTTCTTGTTCAACGTATTTAAATTTTCATTTTATTTATTATCATTAATGTGTGCACAAGATTGAGAGAGACAGAGTCAGAATGGGCACATGTGTGCCACAGCGTGCATGTAGAATCAGAGGACAACTCTGGGTTCTCTCCTTGCATTGTGGACTCCAGGGATTGAACTCAGTCCCTGATACTCAAGCATCAGCAGACATGTTTACCCGTGAGCCACCTAGCCATGCCACTGGCCCCTGGTTTTGTTTCTTCAGTTCTTTGTAAATTCTAGATATCAAACTGCTGTCAGACATATAACCTATAACAATTTCCTTCTGTCCGTCCTACAAGCTGTCTCCTCACAGTTATGTGTACTTGTAACCTGTTGCCATGGGGAATGGGGGGCATAGAGACAGAAGCTTCCTGGCCACAGAGTAACTCAAGGCTCAGTGAGGCCCTTCTTAAGGAATAATGTAGAAAGTGAAGGGTCATACTTCTCACTGCAGGCCTTCATGCACCCTTTACCTTCCCCCACCCTGCCACACAAAGAAAGGGAGCATAGGTCTAGGGAGACAACTCAGTTGGTAAAGCACTTGATTGCAAACACAGGTCCTGAGTTTGATACCCAGAACCACGTTTAAGAAGAAAAGCAAGGTGTGGTGGCACAGACCTTTTTTTGTTTTGCTTTTTGAGACACGGTTTCTCTTTGTAGCCCTGGCTGCCCTTGGAATTCATTCTGTAGATCACACTGACCTTGAATTCACAAAGATCCACTTGCCTCTGCCTGCCAAATGCTGTTATTAAAGGTGTGTACCACGACCACATGGCTCAGAGTTTTAATCCCAGCACTGAGAAGACAGAGACAGTCTCTTGCCCTGGACTCAAATTAATATGATGAATGGTAACTAAGGAACTACAACCAATTGTCTTCTTTCCAGTGTACACACACACACATGCACACACATGCACAAACACAAGGACATATATATATACTTGACCACACACATACACATGAATATACACATGTATACATACATATACAATATACATATATACATGCACACATATACACATGTATACATGTGTACACGTGTGCACACATATGAACATATACACACTGCACATATACACGTATATGAACATATATATACATAGACACATACATGCATATGTATATACATACACACATAACACATGCACACACAATACACATATAACACATATATACATACATGCACACATATGTGAACATATATACATACATGCATATACATGTACTATACACACAATGTACATACATACACATACACACATGCACACACACATACACAAGTAGAAGTAAAATTATCTGGTGGGAAATAGGGGACTAACAGAGGGGAGGAGCAAGAAAAGAGAGTGAAGAGACTATGGAGGGAGGAATGTTTAATGTATCAATTATTTTGTATTAAAACTTTAAAAGTAAATTCATTTTAAGAAAAAAAAACATGACTCACAGGACAGCTAGAAGTTTAGAAATCAAGAGTGGAAGTGGGGCCTGAAAGAAGAGTGGAACAGGTGGCTCTAGGGCCCTGGCACATGCTCGGTACTGTTTTGTTGGCATGGCTCTCCAAGGCTGTGGGAGCAGGGCCTCAGCACTGACACTGTAGGACTTGACTGAGACTCCAGCCCACTGAACAGCTGCTTCTATAGGCTGCACTGGGTCCTCTAGAAAGGACTAGGGAAGAAGCCCACTAGCCCTGCTGACTCACAGTGGAAGCTAGAGATGATTCCAAGGCTAGCCCAGAGGCCATCTTGATGTTTGGGCTGGGTCTTGTGTACAAGTGGCTCTCTTGTTAGAGGTACATGTGGCTGAATAATGACCCTAATCTCATTTCCTGGAGGAGTAAACTGCTCTCTCACCTTCTAGAACTAACTCTACTGTGGATTGACCCAGTCATTCACCCTTGTCACCCCAAGTCTAATTTGCTGAATGGCACACAGGCCCCAGATTCATTGTGTTCCTGGCCTGACTCCTTGTTGTTTGTTTCAGTGTTTTCCAGGAAATTGTTCATTAAGGCTAAAAGCACCTGCTTACTGTAAGAGAGTATCATACAAAGACCCTGTCACGGGCACCCAGGAAGAACATTAATTAATGAAGGGAAAGCAACCAAATGTATTATAAATTAAAGGTCTGAAAAAAAAAAAAAAAACCTGGTGTTTATCGGGTTATGAGAAAGGGCTGAAATGGAATGTCATATCTCCAGACCACAGTAGGGTTAAAAAAATAAAACTTAAAAAAAAAAAAAAAAAAAAGGAGGAAAGAAATTACAGAGGGTGGCAGAGGTAACGATCTATTTCTGGAGCGACTGAAGCCTGGGCTTCCATTAAGAGAATTATAAATCAATTGTGTTTTGTCTAGGGGCACATACGTGTGGTGTGTGCAAAATTAAAAAGCCTAATGCATCAGGTAGTTCCTGCCGAGGGGCCACAGAATGATGCTAATGGAAGCATTTAGGCCTGCCAAAAGATGCATGGGACAGGCTGTGAGGAGGAGGTTGGGAGAGCTGAGTTCCTGGATCAGTAGTCAGGTCAAGCAGGACTAAGGTCATCCCGAGCACCAGGGTGGAGAGAAAACTGTAGCCCCGTCATGACCACAAGGGCCCACTGGGTCTACCCTACAGCCACCCAGAACAGTTCTTCTCTCTGAAAAGAAGCATTCAGGGGCTGAGGGCGTAGCTGGTTGGTAGAGTGGGAAAGCCTGGGTTTGAGCCTCAGCACTGTATAAAGCAGATGCTCTAAAGTATGCCTGTAATCTCAGCACTTGGAAAGTAGAGGATCAGAGGTTCAAGACCCTCTCTGGCTGCATAGGTAGGTGGATCTTGCCTAGGTTAGATGCTGTCCCAAAGGAAGGAGCTGAGGAGGGAAGGGAAGAAAACAGCTTCCAGAGTGTGCTGCCCATCTGTTTGCTCAGTTTCATTTCTCTCTGCTCATAGCCACTCTAAAGGTCTTTAGGAAGGATGACCCTGAAGTCATACAAATTGGTCTAAATCCCAAGGGATTTTATCCATCCAGGAAAGAAGGGGTTACACACTTTTGGTTAGCTGGTACTAGAACCACAGAAAACTTCTGTATTTCCAGCTCCATGAAAGAGTCAGGGATTCATGCCATCCTCAAAGGCAAAGCTAATGTGGGGACAGGTCCCTGACCAACACCATCTTCTCTTTGCTTTCTGCTCCTTCTCCAGATATCGCTGGCCTAGCCTCAAAATGCTGAGTCACCAGCAGGTACAAAAACAGGAGCTCATGCCAAGACTAACTCTGCTTCCCCAATGGTCTAATTCCCAGGTATACCCACGAATTTCTAAATCTGTCATAATGCATGTGGGGACTCAATGGGGTGGGAAGGATGGGAGGCAGGCCAGAGCTTGTTAAACCCTCACAGGATCTGACACTGGTCCCTTCAGCTGTGCCAAAATGAAGACAGAAAAAAACAAGGGAGAGTCTGGTTGGGAGCAGGCAGGTAGAAACCCCGTTGGCAGGAATTGGACTTGGGTAGCCAGTTAGAAAGCTGGAGTTGGAAATTAAAATTCAAGTGGATATTGGGTACTCTGAGACTTCGAACTCTGTGAATAGCCCTTGTTGGAGCCAACCTGTCTGTCCATGGAGCCAGAGAACATTCAAGCTATACCCCAATCACTGTGTATCCACCAGACACCAGTGTTAGGAGGAATGGTGTCTCCTGAAAGCCTACATCAGGCCAAGTACTGACTGGGCTGGCACATGGTACCAACTCAGTCCTCTCTAGTCTCGAAGGTGATGAAATGGAGGCTTCTGGGTAGACATGGGTGAGTTAGCGGCTCAGGGTTTCTATTCTGCTTGCCAATCACTCTGCTCCCAGACAAGTCTCTGCCCTTTGGTTTGGTTAGGTTTTGAGACATCCTCACATAGCCTAAGCTGACATCAAAGTTACTTTTAGCAGGCAGTGACCTTGACCTTCTCATCCTCCTGCCTTAACCACCCATCACTGCCCATCTTTTGTGACCACACTGTGTACCTCCACCCCTGGTTTCTGCCATGCTACAAATTGAACCCAGGGCTTTATGTATGCACAACCCAGCTTCATATTTTGGACTCAGGGGCCTGCACACAAGTATGTGAAAGAAAGAAAAAAGGTGAGGTGTGTGGGCAGTCATCTCTGTGGATTCAACCCTCCTCCACACCTATAAGATACAAACAGAGAAGGGTAGATACTATATGACTGTGAGAAAAATCCCAGTCCAGAGCTCAGAAGACAGGTTTGGGCCAGCCACATGGTCCCTTTGCTCCTTCACTGTCCCATTAGCTGAAAGGAAGCCTCTGTCAGCCAGGCTCTCATTTGAAGCGATTATTAGCTGCTTTCTTGGGGTGATTTTTGGCTATAGTACACACCTTGGGGTACAAGGGTTAGATCCATGCTGAACCTAAGATTTCAAAGCACTTTTGACTCAGATTTTAAAGCAGGGAGACTGTGAGAGTCCAAGAGCCAGGCAAGTGACCCTCAGCACACAGCCTTAATAATGAGGATACTCAACACCCTGGCCTAGTATGGCTTGATCCACAATGTCCTGTGTGAATCTCCCCTGTGTCATTCCTGGTTTAAAGTCTGACATCATAGCCTTATATCAGTGATGCTCTGTGGAACTTTGGAGGGAAACACAAGATAACCCTAAAGCTAGCTTCCAAGAGGTGAGCTAGTACCTGACACCCACCCTAGGACTGGCAGTAAAGAAGCCAATTACTACCCAGAGATCTTACCAGGAAAGGTGAGTTTAGGGTTCAATATTGAAGCCCATGGTCCTTGCCTTCTTCCCTGCTATCAGAGGGTGTGAGGTTGATTGTAAAAATGGCCAGTTCCCACCCCAAAGGAAAAACATGCATTTCTGCCCCAGGAATAAGTAGAATCCTACTCCTTTCTGGACCCTACCCCTTCCTAATGTTAGCACTTATATATGTGAATGTGTCTGTGCATGTGTGCCCTGGTAAAAGCTGACAGTCAACCTTAGATGTTATTCTTCAGGAGTGATCTGTCTTGTTTTTGAGGCAGAGTCTCAAAGACCTGGACCAAAACCAGTTCAGTTATCCCGGCTTGCCAGTGAGCCCTAAGGGTTCCCTATCTTCACCTCCCCAGCACAGGGATTACAAGCACATATAAGCACTTTTTTACCATAGGTCCTGGGAATTGAACTCCGGACCTCATGCTTGCACAGGTACTTGCCCTTTTCCAGTCTGAGCCAGCTCCTTAGCCCACTTCTTTACTCTCAGCTCTTCTACATGGGGTCCTCAAGATGCTGCAGGCTTCTCTGCATGGCTTTCCAGAAACATCTCAGTCAGATGTGGCTGTGGCAACATTGCTACATCAGAAAGGACATATCTAGACAGCGCAGGCGCCTGGCAGCCTCTGGATCATTCCACACAGTGGAGATGAGGATAACATCATCCCAGGGGAAGGCAAAGGAGACATTTATTTCAAGCCAATTTCACCCACTGTGGAGCAGTCACTAAAGCCAAATGGTAGAGCTGCGTGCTTATGTGTTGTGGCGTGTTAATCCGAGGAGAGGAGTGAGCACATGTGACTACCAGCCTGGTGCAGCTGCCGGGGATGGGGGTAGGGTTGGAACTGTGTGGGGACAGAATCTGCTGACAAGGTTGTTCCATGGCCTCCAAGGAGGACCAGAGCTGAGCACCCAGCCAAGGACCAGAAGAAACAGGCCCGAGGCAGAGCATCCAGAATCCAATCTCTTCCTCCAAATTGAATCAGCTGTGTTAAGTCTTGAGCTACTGCACCACTCTGGGCTGCTTCTTGAACAGCAGAAACTATAATCCCTTCACAAGTACCTGGCCATTCCAAAAGGACACATGGGCTTAAATTTAAAGTCCTGAATAGATTTCCACCAGCCACTCACTGGGCCACTGGAAAACTTCTAATGCTCCTCTAGTTTACCCATTTATAAAAGGAAGTTGTAGGCTGGTGAGATGGCTCAGCAGGTACAAGTGCTTGTCCCCAAGCCTGATGATCTGAGTTCAATACCCAGGACTCACATAGACCAAGAGGCGAGTCCAATCCTACAAGTTGACTTCTGAATGTACACATCTTGTCACATAATCTCTCCCCCAGTAAATAAATGTCTTAAAATGTTTTTAAAGAAGTTATCTGATAGTCCTTCCAGTGAAGGTTCTTATGGCTCTCCAGAATTTTTGGTGCATGCCAGCAGGAGGGAAGAGAGTCCATCTATCTCCCTAACATTGCATCTGTTATATAGTCCCACCAGATTACCAAACCAGCGCTGGCCCCTGGTGTTTGCAAATGAGAAGTGAAGCTGAGACACAAACGGGGAGCCAATAGCAGAGGGAGCTGATCTTAAACCAGATCTCCAGATCCCCCAGTCAGCAGTCCCTCCTTGGGTTGTGAGAGGCCAGGACAGCCCAAAGACTCTGAATGATGAGGTCCTCAGGGGCACCCTGGAATCTGTCACCAGAATCTACCCACACATCTACGGCTCATTCACAGGCCTTGCTCCAGTGGGGCCTTCCTTCAAGGGCAGAGAGAAGGGCTATTAGGCTATTCAACTTTTCTAAAAATACCCTCTTGGACACAAAGCTGTGTTTCGTGGTGATTCCAAACCCAATTGAGTGGGCAATGAAGATGAACCATCATAGACTCTTTCTCAAGACACCTCTAGACAACAGCAGACTCAGACCAAAGGCTCCCTATACACCATGGACTAGAACAAGTGTCCTGGGCACCAATATCATCTAACAGACAAGGTAAACCCTCACCAGCACCTACAGCAGGTGCTCAGCACCCATGAGTCTTACACCCCCTCCATGAGGGCAACCTGCCCATTCTTCCCTCTGCACATCTGGTTACTCAACTCCTATTACTGAGCCTCTGCAGCACAACAGGCACTGGGGACTCTGACACACTGAGATTAGACACCATCCCTCTCACGGAGATGTCAAACCCTACTGCACAAACACTGGCCATCCTGTCCTGAGTAGCGGCTGAGGCAGACTCTAAACTCAGAATCTGTGGCCCTGAGTCCTGAGAGGCCACTGTTGTGCATTTCCCCTGCTCCACATGGAAAGCAATGTGGACAGGAGCAAGGCTCACAGCAGAATCATGGCCAGAAGCCCCACATGGGACCTCCCTTCTGGCTCCTCCTTCTAACCAACCTTCAGAGCACTTATACTAAAATTCACCTTAATAAGCACTTATTAGAATATGCTAATGAGGAGAAATCAGATCTCACAGGCCCTGAAATCCCAAAGAGAAAGGAAAGGGGAAAAATGCAATATTTAGTTTCATCTCATTTCAAAGCTACTTTCAAAGTGGCTGTAAATCCTACCCTGGACTTGATATAACAAGGTGCTGCCAGCAGCTTGGACATCAGAGATTAGCGGCTGTCATATACAATGCCTTCAGAGCCTCTTTAGATGGAAAGTCCAAGGGTGTGCAAATTTGCCTCATGTGTGGAACTGCCTTGTCAGTACCCCATGACTACTTGGGAATCTGGGGGTGGTCTTGTTGACAATGACAATGGGCTTCAGAACACACCTGATTCCTCTACGTATAAATGCAGTTTGGGGACAAGTTCCCTGGTGTGACCCAGTCCCTGGTGTGTCTATATATGAAACAGGAAGGACACAAGTATTTTCCTGAGGGCCAGGAGGAGCCATGGGGATCCTGGTCTGAAGGGAGAATTAGCCCAGCAGAGTGAGCCATGCTCCTCTAGGTTCTATCATCTGGGCAAGGGACAGATAACTGGAGCTCTGTCCCCTCACCTTCAGATAGAGGTGGCAGTGTGGCCCCTGTGAAAACTGAATGACACAATGACATACTAAGAATTCACCAAATGTAGCTGCTGTCACTGAGCACATGACAGCAGTTAGTATCTCTGCTGCCTTCTCTCTGGCTTCTTCATACACTCATCTCAGACACCAACAGAGCCCCAGGCTGTTGTCTCAAACTCTTCCTAGTTTTCAGCTTTCTGGGCAATTTCAGGAAGTTAAGTGACTTCTCTGATTCTTTTTTTTTTTTTTTTTTCTTCCTTCTTCCTTGAAAGAGCCTCATGTAGCCTAGGCTGGTCTTTAACTCACTGTAGAGCTGAGGAGGACTGTGGACTTCTGAACCTCCTGCCTCTACCTCCTGCATGCTGGCATTACCAGTATGTGTGTTACCACATCTGGTTTTATGCAGTGTTGGCAAACACTCTACCAATTGAGCAGAACCCCCAGCCAGCATCTCTAGCTCATAACTGCATTCTACCAAGGGAAGTTGATCATTCCCTCAGATCTTCCTCCAGGGTGCTTGTAAAGACCAAAAAGATAATGCAAATGAAAGTGCTTTGATGGGTTGGAGAGATCGCTCAGTGGTTAGAGCACTGACTGCTCTTCCAGAGGTCCTGAGTTCAATTCCCAACAACCACATGGTGGCTCACAATCATCTGTAATGAGATCTGATACTCTCTATGGTGTGTCTGAAGACAGCTACAGTGTACTTATATATAATAAATAAGTAAATAAGTCTTTAGAAAGAAAGAAAGGAAGGAAGGAAGGAAGGAAGAAAGAAAGAAAGAAAGAAAGAAAGAAAGAAAGAAAGAAAGAAAGAAAGAAAGTGCTTTGAAACAGACAGGAAACGGTGTGTGGTCGGAGTGCTGCTCATTCCATTCCAGCTAGGAAGCTGTCCTAGAAGCCTTGACTTGTGGTCTCTCCTCCCCAGTTCCCCAGGAGTCTATAGTTGCTCTGGATGTTAGAGTCTACAAATGTCAGCCTCTCAATGCTGATGATGTCCAACTTGAATCCTTCCTGCTGTCTTCTTGCTCTGTCCCTCAGAGATAAGCCAGAGGTCACCATGTGAATAGAGACAGACCCCCCCCCCAGGAAGACCAGAGCTGATATTTGGACCTACTGTGCGTGACTTCTCTAACTCTAACTTCTCCATCTTGTTGCTAGAGCTAATCTGAGGAATCCACTACTTCATGTTCCAATGTTGTAGAGTAGCAAACTGTTCCAAGACTCTTGAGCATTGCCTTTCCATCTCTGTATTTATCGATCTGCAGATACAATAGTCTGTGGCTGGCCCTGGTCCAGGGAGTACACTCAGTGACTGGTAGACACATAGATTGGAGCAAGTTCTCAGCCCTTGGCAGAGGGTATGAGGGCCTGGAGGTGGGCCTCAGCCCATGCTGTTTACAAGAGGGAACCGCTCATTGATACATCCCATTCCTCACTCTCTTGCCTGTCAGGCACCTAATATGTTCTAAACCTGCCTTCCATAGGAGTTGAGTGCTCATCTGTCTGTCTTTCACCCTGACTCACTGTTCCTCCCCAACCAGTATCTTCTACAGTGGCTGTGATGGTTAATATTTCTGTCAGCTTGACAGAATCTAGGATAGCCTAGGACAGACCTCTAGATGTGTCTCTGAGAGAGCTTCTATACTAGTTTAATTGAGCTGGAAGACCCATCCTGAATGTGGGCAGCACCATTCTGTGAGCCGAGGTCTCAGACAGAATAAAAACAAGGCAACTGAACTCCAGCATCCATCTCCCCCTGCTTCTTGACTTCAGGTACAACGTGACCAGCTGTCTCAAGTTCCTGCTACCATTCCTTCCCCACCATGATGGATGGTATCTTTCAAACAGTGAACCAAAATAAACCCTTCTTTCCTCAAACTGCTTCTTGTCAGGTGCTTTGGTCAAAATAATGTGAAAAGTAACAAATACAGTGGTGCAGTCAGGTTCCTCCCCATCCCTCCCAGTCATTTTCTCCAACAGACAAAGGACCAGGCACTGGCTGGGTGCATAACAGAGTAAGTCAGACTTCAATGGGGAGAGGACAATGTAGCCAGGAAATCACAACATCAGAGAGAAGACCAGGATTCCCAGGGAGCTAGAAAGAGATTCCAACCATGGCAAGGGGTGTGGCCATGGTAAAGGAGGCAAAAGTGTCATCAGGTTGGTAGACAGGCATGCTGTAATAGAATGTGGGGACCTTGGGGTAAACAGATGCCCTGAGAGAGGAGGGGGTTTATTTGTTTGTGTTTGGTTTTGGTTTTTAATGATGGATACTCAGGGACTATTTGGTGAGCTGAAACTATTCTGGGAGACCACTGCATTTGCTCTGTACTTGTGAAGACTGTCTTCCTACCTTAACTACTGAACAATACAGTGTGTGACCTAGATACATAGCCTAGGGTCATGTTAGGTGTTATAGGTGATGTATAGTTTATAGAAAAACTGGATATTCTGGGACATGCCTGTAATCCCAACACTCAAACAGCTAAGGACACTTGTTATAAGATGAAGGGTGGCCATGTTTATTAAAGAGAAAGATTATGTCTCAAAAAATAAAGGGAAGAATATGGAGGGAGCAAGAGAAGGGGGAAGGGAAGGGTGCAAGAAAGAAGAAAAGAGAAGAAGAAAAAACAGGAGGGAGGGCAGATATATAGATGAATGCTATTTCCAAATGCCCTGTTATATACTAAGGGACTGAAGCATCCACAGATTCCTCTATCTGTGGGAGTAAGAAAACATCCCCCTCAGATGTTGAGAGATGACAGTAATATGCCCCTGTTTCTATAGAGGAAACTACTGCCATGGATATATATACATGATTCTCTACATGCTCTAAGATACTGAAGGGCAGCGATTCCGTTAGTGGGCAGAGCTAAGGGTATCACAGAAGAGGGGAGGAAGGTATGAAGCAAGCCAAGGGTCAATATATCTTGAAAACAATGTAGGATATGATGTCTGCATGTGAAATCCATCACTTGGAAATACTGTAGTCTCAGTTCATTTATCCACCTTCTGGGGAGAGTCTACTCCCAGGCTTTTTTGGCCAAGGCCACAGAAAATCAAAAGAAATAAGAACACAGGGAAGTAAGCAATCTCCTAACTTCAATCACACCAACTGATCCCACATCTACCCCAGAGATAGAGCAATGCCTGGTCTGCCATGCCTTCTATCACCATACGCTATTTCTCACACTGGGCAGTCTCCACATGGATCACATCCTAACTATTGTTGGGGTGGGACTGAGGATAAGGGAGAACAGGCAGATCCAATGCCAGTTCTAGACTGTCATTCCCTGCCAGTCTTAAGCCACTACAGAGGGAACAAAGGCTGCTAAAGACAGGAGCCATCTTTCCAACCCTTTTACTCCCCTATAACACTCAGAGAACTTGTGACTCTCAGATATTCTCTGTCACCAAGGAGTGGAAGAGTCACAG
The DNA here is from genome assembly GCF_963924665.1 of Micromys minutus. Lineage (NCBI taxonomy): Eukaryota > Metazoa > Chordata > Mammalia > Rodentia > Muridae > Micromys > Micromys minutus. Next base: position 54,626,252 of record NC_137985.1, on the reverse strand, counting down.
TCCTGTCACTTCAGGTGACAGCTTAGACTCGGTGTCCTGCACTGGAAGGAGACTCTGAGACAACCATATGGGAAAAGAAGGGCAGATGCCTCAGCAGCATGGAGTCCAGAGTCTCTGACCACCTGGAGCAGCCCCTTCACGACAGGAGCAGGTACTTCTTGGCAGGGACCTTTGTTCAAAGGCATTATGAACTCTCCAGAGATGTCCCAGAGCCAGTTAGAAAAACTCCCATGTGGTTGGGGAGATGACTCACTGAATACAGCATGAGGACCTGAGTTCAAATCCCAGCCCTCACGTAAAGTCCCTGCATGCCAGTGCATGTGTCTGTAACCATAGTGCTGTTGGAAGCCAAAGAGAAAGATCAAGGGGGCTTACTAGCAGCCAGCCTAGCTCCATATTTCAAGAGACTGCCAAGGCTAAAAGTAATAGAGCAAGATGCCTGATGTCCCCACATATCTACACACACACACACACACACACACACACACACACACACACACACACACAAAACTTTAAAGAAAGATCCTCCATGACACAACACATCTTAACACTGTACACCCTGAAGGAGCCCCATTTCTGATTGGACTTTGCCAAGTGATCTTGACAGTCAGTTCCTCTATCTTCATTGTCCCTGTTTGTAAAGTGGGGACACAGACAGCAGCTGCTTCAAAGAATTGTTACAAAGGCAGAATAAGTCAACATACACACAATGAGCCAAATGGGAAGAGTCACCTAACCACCCCCACAGTAGGTATCTATGGATCTCCAGACACAGCCGACTTTCTACTCCTTTAGACACAACTACTAACCGCCTGCCTGAGCCAGCCAGATCCTGTTTTGCCCTTTCCCTATTGGCATCACTCAAAACCCAGCTCACTGGGGTCCAGATGAAACTTACAAAGTGGGAAGTTGTCAAACAATTACAAAGATTAATTGAAGGATTCAGCGATGAGGGCAGGATTGGACCTACTGGAATCTGGGCCGATTTAAAAGCCAGCAAAGCTTTGTACTAATGCCACCAACAAAAACAAAACATTCCACTTAGCAGTTTAGAGCTGGGTAGGAAGGTCATCCAGAACACCTGCTGTCCCCCCTAACCCCCAGGAGCTTCATCTTCCATCACAGGACTGTTCAGAAATGGCAATGGTCTTGGGCATGCAAGGCCCCTCCCCTGCTTCCTGCAGGCAGTGCCTGCTGGGGCCCCTATGAAGCTAATTAACCACACTGACTAATTACAAGGCCCCTTTATGCGGCTCCTTGACTCAGGGCAGAGCTGTGGGGAGCCTGGGCCTGGGAAAGGAGCCCCTTTTCTTTCATGTAGCTCTGGGGAAACTAAGCTCTTCTGATCCCTTGGCAAACTGCAGTCCCACCAGCCCCTGAGCTGGGGCCCAGCAGCCCCCCCCCCCCCAGGGAGGCCAGAAGTTCAAAGCCAGCCTGGCAGGCATGGTGGGTCCACTTGGGACAAGAAATACTTAGGGCATTCCAGACCATCAAAATCAATAACATAATTAACAAATATTGTGCCATTCCTCAGAATCTTGCTAGGAATTACACTGTCTTTGATCATACAATGTTCTCTGACTGTTGATGACATGGAATGTTAATTACCAGGAAACTGGAATGACTCCAAATCAAGACTTCCTTGGAAAATAATTAATATTTTTTGAGGAGCTGAGAGCCTGTGAGGGGTTCCCTCCAATCGTACTGACATTAACTTTACCCAGCCTTGAAACTCTTTTACAGGTAAGCTGTAAACTTTCCACACAGAGCCCTGGTTTCTGTGGCTCCCACATTTTTCAGCACCCACAGCTCTCTGCGTGAATGGATAGGCCCATGGAGAGAAGGAAGTAAGCTCATCCTGGATTCCCCAGTACCATGAAGGGTACCCCACAGCCTGCCTTATTTAGCCATCACGCCTGATGCCCCGTGGTCCTACAGAGAGAGGCCCCTTCTCAGGTGAAGTGTACGGAGTCTAGAGTTTTAGAATCAGAAACAGAGCTCAGTTTGGTTCTGTTTGCCTGTGTGTTCCCTCGGCCTCAGTCACTTCACCTGGCAGGTTGCAGAGAGGGTCACTGTAGGCTGACACATGGTTCACAGAGGTGCATCCTAAATGCTAGTTCTCCCCAGCCTAGTGCTAGCTGGCTCTGGTTCTATCCAGGCCTCGGTAACATTAGCAAGATCTTAGGAGAGAGGCTCACAGTTTTCAGAAGAGCCTCCTAGGGTGCTAGACTGTCCAGCAGTCCTTCTACACCATTTCCCAACAGTCTATAGTGCCAGAGACAGCAGTGAGTGAGCCAGGTAGCTGTGAGCCACTGTGGGCATGGTAGAAGTCAAGGACAGTGCCATACCTGTCACCCTCAGCAGCAGAGGCATGACTGTTAGAGCAGTTTCTAACTCCAGTAGTTTAACACCTGAACCTGCCATGCTCCTCTTTCTGTGTTCACCTCACTGAAGTCCTCCTCTCCTGGGATCATAGCGAACAAGACCTGTCTCCAGGAGGCACTGGCTTTCAGAATTTATTAGCAGAGAGGCTTCTTTGGGGAAGAAAGGGAAGGAAAAACTCACATACGTCAAAGCTCTAACCAACATCTGTCAGCATCCTCATTGTAAACAAACCGGGATTTACCAGCAATTCCAACATCATGCTGCCTCCAACTTAACTGTCATCGAGATGTGGTTATTAGTTTTTATTTACTGGGATCATGTTTATTTTCCCGGAATGAGAAGCAAAGCACTAGAGGAATATTCTCCACAGAGCGGCGCCTCCAAAATGAGTGTTGGAGACTTGCCAGAGAAGCATTCGCCACCTGGGGTGAGAGTCTTTAGCAACTGGGGTGTTGAGACAGGGAAGAAATGGACCAGTTGCCCTCCTGTTGAGCTCGGAAGTAACCTCCAGGTTGATGCTTTCTCTGCTGCTTTGGGGGACAGTCCCCAGGATAAATTGAGGTCCCACAGAGGGTGTGCAATACCAACTATCATGGAAGTATTTCACTAGTTTAACAGCCATCACACACACACACACAAGCACACACACACATGCATACACTCCAACACAGGCTCATGCCAACCTCCCCAGCTACTCCAGCAGGAACTCCCTGCCAAGGTCCTTCCCCAGGGAGCCATCAAGCACAGAGAGCCAGCAAGATTTCCTTCAGGGGAAACCCAGGGCCCAGCATTACTCACAGAGCCAGGATGCTGCAAGACAGGGATGCTTACTCAGGTGACCCCATCCAACTCTGTAGAAGATATATGAGGAACCTGGAACTCACAAGCAGGGTCTTAATGTCACCAGGGCCAGCCCACGGGTCACAATAGTCACCATGCTGTGCAGTAATCAGGAGGAGGGAGACTACCACAATGGACTGTCTCTCAAATGTAACCCAGGCTGGGCTTCTGTCCCTAAACTGGAGTTGGCACTCCACTTTCCTCTTCCATCTCTCCATAAACGCCCAAAGAAAAGCTCAGTTAAACACACCCCAAGCCTGATTCCCTCACGGCAAGCTCCCCAAGCTGGACTGAAAAAAATCTCCCTGATTCTTTCCATCCTTGCACAGATCACTTCTCAGCCAACTCTACCCGCCATGTGCTGAAAACAGGAACCAGACCTTTCTGTGCAGCCTCTGCTCTGCTCCCAGCTCTCCCCTGACTATTAACACTACTGGGATCTTAGGATTCCCTTATGCCCACATCTGCGATTTACTGTCACAGCAGAGCAAATAACCAAAATCCCAGACCCAGCCCTAAAACGTCTGGGAGGCCAGGAGTCCGGGGCTTGTATCCTGGCTGTCCTGTGACTGTCCTTCCCAGTTCACTGGGGCTCCCTGGTCCCAGTCTATGACTCTGTCTATGCAAATGAGGCTAACACTTTGCTTATAGCTTCGCTTGGGAACAAATAAACATGGGGATGTGTTAGCAGCTCCTGGCTCAGACCATTTGACACTCACAGAGCTGATGGCACCTGGGTCACATGTAGCCACACTCTACAGGCAAGCACAAGAGCTTCCTCCTTCCCTCCCAAGGGACATATCCATCTACTCATCACTCCTCTGACCACAACCCACAGGACGGCATTAGTCCTTTAAGGGGAAGAAGAATTATGCTTGGTTTCAACTGCAAAGCTCTACTCCCAACAGCATAACCCACAGTCCCATCAAAGAGTATTAAAGACCCTCGCCCCAGTATGCACACAGGAAGTCAGCCCTGAGTGGGGGGAGGGGGGAAACACCAGCCTCCCCACCCATCACCTTCAGCAGTCCTCAGTCTAGAACTTCCTGCCACCTTTGTCCCCATCTCCCCCCTCACTGTCACTAAGAAAAGACATTGTTGGAGGCCCTAAAGCAGTACTCCCAACCCTCTGGCACCCGTCCTGCAGATGCCTGACCAAGGAAGATAAATATATTTATCATACACAGCAAAGTGAATAACAAAGAGTTTATAGAGCTGGCAAGCCAGGGCCAGCAGTTCTAATCAGTTCCCAGCTGAGCCTGGAAAATCTACAGTAACGAAGCACTGACCTTTGGGGGCCCATTTCTAAAGAGAAGGTTAAAGTTTTGTGGTAAAGTAAGAAGATCTTTTTTCCACTTGGGATGAAAAAAGGTTATGAAGTTGCACATACATGCCAACTACTAAGGTGACAATGGGATTGTATTTTTCAATTAACAAACAGATGCACCTGCCCAGGCCCCACTTGTAGGGTTTTGTTCTCCAGATAATTCAGTATTTGCCATTTGTCTGTTGGGATGCCAGCGTGCACAGAATGCCTCACAAATGGACTAAAAATGCCTGAGGCTGCAGATTCCAAAGATGTCTTTCCATGAAAAGCCCTAGATGTTTAAAAGGTTACTTTTAATTCCTGCAGCATCTTTATCCCCCAGACAAGGGGGTGGGGGAACAAAAGGCCTATGCCATCCTGAGTTGGTACCGCCCACAGATATGCCTCACTTCCTGTGCAGTCAGCGGTAAGGTCAGAAGCTCTGTATGAAGAGTGGGGCTATAGCTCAGTTGGTGGAGTGCTTGCCTAACATGTACAGACCCTTAAGTTGGATCCTTAGCATCATATACGAGTGGGTGTGGTAGCACACATCTGTGACACCAGCAGTTGGGAAGTGGGGAAAAGAAGTTGAAGGTCATCCTTGGCTACACCATGAATTTGAGGCTAGCATGGGTTACATAAGACCCTGTCTTAAAACAACAACAACAAAAAAAGCTCTTTATCAGAAACAAATGAATTTGGTAGAGGATAAGAGTCAACCACTTAGAAATTCTCTTTTTCCAGAGGTTAACCCCCTTTCCCCATCAAATGGGAATGTCTGGACTCACCCTCAGCACAGAGCCTATCTGGGCTAGAAATAGAGCTAGAGTAACTGGGTTCAACAATAGTTGCTTGTTTTAGGCACAGATGTCCCTCTGATCATCCAAAGCCACATGGGGGAGGCAGGCCCATACTCTACTCAACCTTACTGATGGTAATTCATGGGGATGCAACCCAAGATGAAGGGCTGTGACAGGACATACTGAGGAGCCACACTTGGGGAAGCATAGGCTCCTCTACTCTGACCAGAGACAAGGGCAGAAAGGTCATCAGCTCTCAACTGTCATTAGCTTTGTCTTTAGGTGCCTGAATCCCCTACTGGGGACCTGGTACATGTACTCACATGAATCCACCTCTTTGAATGAGCCAAACAACTAGTTCCCAGGCCCAACTAGGAGCTGAACTATCTCCTAGTCATCTATGGGTAGTCATCTGTGGATGCTTCAAGCTCTGTGTTTGCAGACAAGCCTGCCTCAAGCTCTCTGGGAAAACATTCAAGGACAACCTGAAGTCACCATTGACACCCAACCGTGAACAGGATTCCAATTTAGACTGAGTCACACTCTCTTACATGTTTGGGCAAAGCTGAAACAATAGTGACAAAGTCCAGAGAGAGAATCAATCTCATTAAAGGATCCCTGAGCCTTCCCAAGTGGCTTCCTCCACCATGGTCTAGATGAGCAAGATGAGAGTTGGAACACTGGGATCTCTAAGTCCTCAGGTACAGAACTGGGATGGAGACCTAAAGCCCCATGATCTTCCTGTAAGACTCCATGTCCATGTGCACAAAGCTTTCCTACAGTGCTACAGCCCTGACCACTGTCTCTGGGGGAACAAGGAGCAAGGACAGGTCCAGGGCCCTGGAACTGGGAATCCAGACTCACATACTCTGGCAAGGTATGAGTCCCAGAATCCTGTCTTCTACTTGACAGACCATGTGAAACAGTTCAGTGCCATTCTGATACACTGTCTTTCTCCTCTCCCTCAGAAGCCCTGGAGTCCAGGGAGAAACCAAATCCTCAAAAAGCAATAGCCCTTGCTGATCCCAAGGGCTAGCTGGACCTAGGCCAGGGCACCAGTCACCCCAAACACTCAAAGCACTTACTGGTTACTGTGCCCATCAGCACCAGCCACTCAGTGACCCAAAGGTTTGTGGGAAAACATAGAGAAGAAAAGGGCCCTAATGGCTTGCACTGTAGACCCTGGGACTAACATGTAGATCAGATTTGGGTACTACAGAATGCTCTGAGATCTTCTAGGACATGCTGTGTTAAGGAAATGGGAGCACATGTCCAGAAGGAACTACAGGACCTCACTGTGAGGCTAGAGTCTAGAAAGTCAATTAGAAGAGCGAGTAAGAGCCTAAGAGATACTGTGTGCTGTGAGTCCAGGACCTGACCTAGGATCTCTGTGGAAGAAGACGCCTCCTCAGACATCACAACTCTTACAGACGAGGAAACATTGAGCAGTCCAGATATGACCCATAAGGCTATTACCTTTACCATAGCAGAACTCCTCCTTGATCACATGACAGGAGGAAGCCACTGTACCTCAGGGGAAACATCAGTCCTAAGGATGAGTTAAGATAGGTGACCTCATCCTCCATGGGTCATGACTGCTATAGGGTAGATAAGTCCCTGAAGTAAAGGGAGGGAGGTAACATGTTGACAAGGAAAGGATTTCTCTCCTAAATAAGGAGAGCCATTTGAGGAAGATCTTCCTACCCCAACCACTTTCTCCCTAGAAACATGGACAGGATACCTGAGGGTGTAGTAGCCACTTTGTAACTACGAAGCAACATCTAACATCCCAGAGCTGGTTGGCTGCTCAGTATGTGTGTGTCTTTGTGTGTATGTGTGTGTGTGTGTGTGTGTGTGTGTGTGTTCTTATTGTATATACATACAAATAAGAACAGAACCAGTAGAGAAAAGGCCAAGTCTCCAATACTGATATAAAACCACCTCACCAGCATAAGGTACATCATCGCTAGAAAGCTTACTATAGGAGAAGCAAGAACCCTATTCGTTTAAATCCTTGGATACTTTTCCTTGGCTTTCAGCTAATAACCACATAGGTATAGTTAAGTCGTGATTTTAAATAGACTTAGTTTAATAAACATTTATGAGGTGTCTGCTAGGCACTAAGGACACACACATATACATATGTGTACCCTAGAGACACTTAGTATCTAATGGGGCAGAAGAGATGGCTAGTAAAAATACGTAACTCAGCACAGAAGAAATTTAGCATGGTGATGTATACATGTAATCCCAGTATTGAAAAGGTGAGATAAGGAGAATTGGAAGCTCAAGGTCATCCTCAGCTACTGAAGAACCAGCCTGCCCCCATCTTAGGCTTAAAGGCTATTTCATAGTAAAGACAAACTAGTTTAATTCCTGTTTATGATTAAACCTCTGTTTCTCAAGAATTGGACTATGCCACAATCTGTAACCTTAACCACAAATGGTTCTGCCAGTTGCAGGAATGGCAATCATGTCTTTGTTTCAAAGAGTTGTTTATAACCATCTTGCAAACCTACCATTGTTTCTAAAGGGTATATGACCACCTGTGAGTACCTTAGTATGTCCACCTTACAACCATGTCTTTGTTTCAGGAAGAATTTGCTATGATGATCTGCTCCTGTAACCCTGCCTATTTTGCCAGGTAAATCCCCCATTTGGGAAACCCCTACCCCTGAACTATTGTAAAATCCTTGTCCTCCTCACAGCCAATGCTGACCTCTCAAACTCCATCTTAGGAGGAGGCAGCCTATGTACACAAATAAAAAGGCTTGTTTTAATTGATTTTCCCATGATGTTTTGGGTCAGTGGTCTTTCTCCTCCATCTTTTGAATTAGCACTACATGGAGAATTGAAGACTAGCCTGGGCTGCATGAGATCCTGTCTTCAAATATAAAGGAAGAAAGAAAGGAAGAAAGGAAAGGGTGGGTGGGAGGGAGGGAGAAAGAAAGGGAGGGAAGGAGAAAGAGGAGGAAAGGAAAATATGCACAGGGCTATGGTTTAAAAAAGGCAAAAGGGAGGATGTGAGGGTCTGAGAGAGGAGACTACAGCATGAAACAGGAAGCTTTGCTGGGGTGGGGGTGGGGATCTGAGAGGAGGAGGCAGGTAGAGCTACAAGAGTTGGGAGAGCCACAGCAGGCAAGGGGGTGTCTTCTGGCCTAAAATCCTGGCTCATCCTCACCCAAGGGTCTTCCATTTCCATATCAAAACTCATAGGACACCTAGAGAGCAACTCACAGGGCCCTTAATATCAGAAAGTAAAACAGGCTAGATTAGAACCTCTGGAGCACCAAGCAGACCGGAGAAGACAGACATCCACAGAAGCAGCAGGGTACTAGAGCAAGCCACCAGAAGATCCCAGAATCCAAGTCAAAAGGACATGGGCAAGCTGGAATCCACTGGAGACTCAAGCTACCTGGGGATCCTGAGTGGCTCTCTCTGAGAAAGTAGTTTTAAAGCCTTCATTCCCTTCCCCTCAGACCCTCGGCGGGCACCTGAAATGTGTTAGTCATAGCAGCACAGAATATAGACACATTGCCAAGTCGGCTCTCAGGACCCCCCAGGGGCTTCCAGCAGGGGCAGCAGCTCTGTCTGCTGACCTTTGCCACTTTAAACCTTAATTGCAGAAACATTGGTCATCCTAATGGTGTCTATATTTCTGCATTTTTTATTTATGAGTTTTATTTATGAATTTTTATTTATTTACATCATCGTACTATGTAGCCAAGTCTGTCTTTAAGCTATTGGTCCTGACTCACACTCCTGGGTGCTGGATTATACATCTGTGCCACCATGCCTAGCTTTGTGTGTGCAGGTGAGTGTTCCCACGTGTGCATGCAGAGTCCAGAAGAGGGAGTAACCAGGTGTCCTCTAAGCCTCTCTATTCTCTTACACTTATCCTCTCTTTGAACCTGGAGCTAGGCAAGTAGCCAGCAGGCCCCAGAGATCTTATTTCTGTCCCTCCTGCAGCTCTGAGGTTGCAGGCATACTCCTGTTTTCATGTGGGTACTAGGGATTTGAACTCAGATCCTAATGGTTGTGCAGCAAGCCCTCTTATCCACTGAGTCATCCCCCAGACCTTCTCCTCCTGCCTTTAGCTATTCTGAGATAGGTTGAAACCCACTGAATGGTCACCCTAATGCACTTAGGGCTGGCCATCTACAATGGGGAGAACTTGAAGCTGTGGCAAGTGCTAAAACAAGCATAGTAGAATTAGGGTCAGAGACAGTCACCTCTAGAAGCAATTCATATCACACCTCTATAGGACAGTGAATTTTCAAAGATGTTTTATGTATTGTATTTATGCATGTATTCATTTGTGCACATATGTATGTGCTCACATTCATGAAAGTCAGAGAACAACCTTCAGGAACCAGTTCTATCCCTCTACCATGTGGGTACCAGGGATAAAATTTGGGTTGTCAGGCTCAGCAGTGGTGAGTGCCTTTAACCATGGAGCCAACTTGCCAGCCCAGTGTTGTTGGCTTTTGTCATAGGGTTTTGGCAATAATGGTTGTGCTGGTGGTTTGGTTGGTTGATTGGGTTGGGTTAGTTGGTTGGTAGATTGGTTGTCTCTTATTTTACTTCACCTTTCAGAACTAAGGACTAAAGCCAGGTACTTGCACTCACTAGACAAGTGCTTTACTGCTGAGAAAAATTCCCAACTCATTTGTTTGTTTGTTTGTTTGTTTGTTTGTTTCAAGAAACAGAGCCAGGAGTGGTAGCCCAGGCCTTTAATCCCATCACTCAAGAGACAGAGGCAGGTGCATCTCTGCAAGCTTGAGGCTAGCCTGGTCTACATAGTGACCAGTTTATAGTGTCTGGTTCCAAGACAGCCAGAGCTTATAGTGAGACTCAAACACACACACACACACACACACACACACACACACACGCACGCACAACTGAGTGACTTATGACTTCTCAGGTAGATACTATGTCAAATTATGTGTGGCAAATAAATGTTGCATATAATCAAAAGGACCCTTGCAAATGTCCCAGGTCACCTACAGAGCATCTGTCATCTGGGTGGATGCAAGCTGTAGCATAAAAAGCTTTTATGGGTTCAAATCTAAGCCTGAGAGGCTGGGGGGGGGTGGGGAAAGCAATGTCAATTCAGTGGCTGTGACACACAGCAACTCCATCTGTGCTGGCAAAGAAGCTGAACAGGGAGCCTCAGGGCTCCTACCCACTGCCAAAGCCTGCACCTTGGGAGCCATTATAACACCATGTTTTAATATACACACTTGATTTGCTTGTTGCATAGAGGATTAAATGAATGGGGTTCTGAAGCTAGCAGAGAAGTTAAACAAAGGCACTACTCTATCTTCAGGCTCCTTCTGTTTGGCTCCAAAGAGGAAGGGGGATAGAAATGCAAGATAGATTCCACACTGATAGAAGGGAGAGTTTATGAGCTGAAAGTAAGAAGCTCTCCAAAGCTGGAGCTGAGCAGACAGGTAATGAGTTTCGCTCAGCAGAGGGAACACAGACCTCATACTTGTCAGGACAGGTGGCCTTTATAGGCTGTCTCCTCCCTGAAGCTTCTGAGCTACTCAGAAGCTGGCTTCCTGCTCTCCTCTCTCTGGACAGTGACCCATGGAGCCTGAGAGAGACCTGCCAGGAGTTCCAGGTGACTGTCCAAATATCCCACTCAGGTTTTACAGCCTCCCTCCTGAGTTATGGGCACCCTGCAGCTGGGCAGAGCAGACATCCAATCAGACCACAGTAGCAGAATGAGAATCAGGCATCATGTTCACCTATGAATTCTCCCATCTGCACTGGAAGTACAGACATGGCACATTCTAGAAGGGATCTGGTTACTGTTTTAATTCTAGCATATCACTAGCATTGAGGAGAGTGAGGAAGGGCCAATGAAGGTAAGGTACCCCTTACCAAAGTCCTTACGCCCTGCCCTCCAGTCCCATCCTGAAGTATTGATGTTGAGTAAGCAAATACAAAAATGCTGTCCATGTCAGAGCTGCCTGCCAAACTGGGCAGTGTGAACCAAGTTAACGTGGGTAGGTGGCCACAGTGAGCATGGATTTGCTCCTTTACCTTTTATTAGAGTACCCAGTGGAGGCCTGTGACAGAGGAGAGCTGGACTACCCTACACACACTATGTTTGCAGAGCATAACTCTGGGGGTCCCTGTCATATGATCAGCAGATGTGAATATGATTGGATGACTATGCATGGTGACTCTCCTGGGTTTGCATCAGAGGTCTTTCTTCTTGAAGGCCAGATAGTAAGGAGAACACCAAACCTGAGCCAGGGGGCATAGGTGTTAGTCCTAGTTATATCTCTGGAATGGCTAAGTACTCTGGGTAAAAATTCACTTAGCCTTATTTCTTTTTTCTCATAAAAAATCAAGACAATTTTGTTGTATCTCTTATGGGCCTGTGGAGTATGGACGTCAGGCAGCTTCCTCTAACAGCCTGTTAGAGGCCCACAAATGTGGCTTGTAGGTGTAATATCTATGACAGTCCACTCCAAAATATTGAGAGAGAAGCCGCTGGCCACCACACATATTGAGTACTTGAAATGGGGCCAACTACCCTGAAATGGACTGGAGACTCCAACAATTTCCCACTGAGTTTTCATATCGATTTCATGATATGAAGTTATGATATTCTAGATACTGGGTTAAGTATATCAAAATTAATGTCATTTTTCCATCTACCTTTTTTAGGGTAACCACAAGAAAAAAAATGACACATATTTACTTGGGGGGGGGGTGACACTAGCCACAGTGTACATATAAAGTCAGAGAACAGCTTGTAGAATTCAGCTTTGTGCCAAGAATCAAACTCAGGTCATCAAGCTTAACATCAAGTACCATCCCCAGCTACTAGAAAAATTAAATCTCATACATAACGTGTGCGTGTGGCTGGCATTGCATTTCTTGGTGTGCATATACATATATGCTTAGATGTATGTGCAGGTGCATTCAGAGTCATGTCTATGTGCATGTGTTTGGAGGTCAGAGGGAAGTCATTAGTCTTCAGGTGCCATCTACTTTGCATTTTTGAGAAAGGGTCTCCCGTCACTAGCCTGGAGCTTGTCAAGTGGTGATCCCCAGAAATCTCTTTGTTTCTGCCTCCCCAGTGCGGGAAATTACGAGAATGAACTAGGTTTTGGGGGTGTCTTACATGGATGCTGGGGATGCAACTCAGGTCCTGATGCTTGCAAGGCAAGCTTGTTATGACTGAGCTGTCTCCCCATCCCCAACACTGGCTCTCTGAAGAACAATACTGAGCTGGTCACCTTACACCTTTTGAAGGTGTTCAGGTCCAGGGTTCTGCATCTCAACCATCATTGCTGATCATAGATACTCAGGGCCTACTCCCTGACGATTAAACTCCGGCACCCATCCTGATTCGGGAAAGGGAAGATAAACCAACTCCAGGATTTCTCCAGCTTTAGCACCCACCTCTGCCTAACAAAATCCTTACAGAGGCCTGGCCACCACCCGAAACACCACTCAAGCAGTGAGGAAGACAGCAGAGTCGGTCAGTCTCTCCTCTGAAATATCATTTCTCATCGTCTGGAATGAAACCCATTATTCCCAATTAACCTGCCATGAACCCACGGTTCTTGCTGGCGTGCCCATAATTATTCATCCATAGTAATAGCTAACGTAAATTCTGGCCGCCTCAGCCAACACTGACATCTCCCTCGGGGAAAATGTTCAAAGATGTCATGTCCTTGGTTCCTTATTGGAAGCTCCCTGCCTGGCTAGGTTTTCTTTTACTTTTTTTGTGGTTAATCCTTACAAAGGCATCCCTGTCCAGAATAGCTCCATCATTCAGAACAGCTCCATGGTGACCCTGGATCCTCAGGCAGACTGGGCAGGATCATCACTACAGCACTGGGCCCATCTAGGGCTGTATATGTAAGGTATAACCCATATACAATCTTCCTGTCTTCTGGGCTCCCTTTACCCTACCACCCCAGTAGCTGGGCTCCAAAGCTCACTGAGAAGAAAAACTTCAGCACACTTTCCTCTGGACCAGCAGATATAATTTACTAAGTGATCATCTATCCCTGCCCCACCATTACCACAAAGTGAAACAAAAACATTTTTAGAGAGAAATTGAACGTGTCCTTTAAAATTAAATGGGGTTCTTCTCATTCATGTTTCTACCTAGAAGGGATTCAGAGGTAAAAACCTGCTGTGGCAAGACAAATGACCCAAGTTCGGTCCCCAGGATCTACAGAGGAGAAGAAGAAAGCCATATCTCTCAAGTTGTTCTCTGCCACATACACATGAACACAACACACATAAACACAATAAAATATTAAGATATAAAGACTTCATTAAGGATATAATAGCTTGTTCCCTATAATTCTAAGAGTTGAAATGAGGCCTAAGTCAAGAACTACGGTGAATGATTAGTCAGATGGGGCATGGGAAACACTTGGGGAGAGAAGACAGTAAGTTGAGGCCTATGAGGGGCTGGTCCAGTGAGGAGAACATTTCTGGACAGCCAGCAGCAAGTGTGCCAGAAGCACATGCAATGTGTAGGGAATGCCTCTCCATTCCCCTACCCTATCCCCAGGGCTACTTTCTTCTCTCTCAAGAGAGCTCTACAGAGTTCTACAGAAAAAGCTCCCTAGTTAGCAGTCAGTGCTCAACCTGAGCCTGAGATGCCATAGTTGTAAGGATAAAATACATAACTGTTCGTAAACTATATACACACATGGGCTCTTCGCACTGCCATCCCCTATGAGAGGAGCAAACATGGGGTCTGAGGTACCTTGGCAGAGGACATGTGATGTCCCTTCCCCACATTGCCCTGGGTGGGCTGCTGAAGACTGCCACTTCCCATCACCAGTTCCCACTCTCTTTGCTGTCTTCAGCCGAATGGAGTCCCAGGTCCAGAGGCAGGTTACCTGTCTTGACAGCCTGCTGGCTTGCTGACTGACTGGCTTGCTGGTGACTGACTGACTGACTGACTGAGATGAGGCTGGCCCATTCCCCACCTAAGAGCCACTCTGAGGTCTGCTTCTAGCTCTAGATTCTCTACCATGGCCCAGGACAAGGTAGGGTGAGACAAGAAGCCTGGTTCTCAGTTTCTTCCTCCTCTCTGCCTCCTCCTGGCCTGCTTCCTCCCTCCCTAATTCCGGTTTCTTTCTAAAGTTCATTGGAGAATAAGTAGTAATGGGTCTTAAATCTCATCTTCAAGTTCTTCTTGAGGAAGCACTGAAGATGGTGCCTACATACCCATGGACTTTGTGGGTGCTGGGTCTCCACATGATTGATGATCACAGTACCCAGGCAGACTGCTGAGAAAGGCGGAGAAGGAAAAAAACTGTCTTACGCACCAAGCATTTTCTAGCTCAGACTCAGCCCAGGGGGAAATTACAAAGATGGAGGAGCTGGCTCTCTCTGTGCAGCAGAGGCCCTTGCCTCTGAGACAACGTCATGAACCAGGAGTGCTGAGCTGAGGCAGGACTAGGAGGCATTCTGAGACTCCAAGGTCATTGGAGGAGGCCATTGGGCTCTTGGCCAAACTAGGGCTGGTGCTGGGGTATCTGGCTGTAGAGATTCGGAACTTGACAAGAGGATCAGTCAGGTTCTGGGCTACCCTGTCCCCATCTCTGGATACTTTGTTTACCTAATTTCTTTTTCTAGCCTAGTAAGAAAACCACACAGAGACTCTTCTGCCTCACTGGTCCCCAGCTGCATCCTAAGAGAACCCATCACATTCTCTGAGACCAGCCCAGCCCTGAGGAGTCATCCTCATTTGAGTTTCTTCTCCTCCACAGACCAAACACCCTCTCTCCCTGTTCACACTTCATCGCTAGCTCCCTTTGCAAGGTTGTCATTACCCACTAATTGTCCAAAATCTCATTCCCTCATTCTTCTTGGTTAAGGATTGATTTAGGGAACGAGTTCAATATCCCTGCAGTCTCCAGGCCCTTATTAATTCCCGGTGCCTTCAGCTCCCCTCACCCAGCTGCATCCCGCACTGACTGGCAAAGCCCTGGCTTTTAGGCCTGCAGGATTGGAGGCCTAATGTGTACTAATCTATCATGACTTCACTCGGCTGGCAAAGTGACGGATGGTGGCAGAGGATGGTGCTCTGAGGGAGACAGCCCTCCGCCTCCACCAAGGCTGGCTGGAGTCAGAAGTGTACGCAGCACACAAGAGAATGACCAACACCTCCCGACTAGTGAGGCTGGGGAGGTGCTGTCTTGTAAGAGACCCAAGAAGACATCCTCTGGATGGTCCACCCAACAGCTGCACATTGCCCCAGGCTTCTTATGGTCCACCTGCCCCATCATCTAGGGTGACTCACTCTTTTCTTCTGTCTTCAGTCAATAGTAAGCAGACAGAAGAGGGTGAAGGAGGAAGGCAGGTTGTGTGTTGCACTGGCTCCTCCCTGGAGGACCACTTTGAGCTGCTTCTGTCCTTGTCTCTCCCAATTCTCCATTCCCCCACTCCCTCAGTCTAGGGTAGGACTGAACCCCACTGACACTCACCCTTCACTACCCACCCCTCACCTTTCATTACACTCGGCCACACCTCTGTGAATAGACCCTTTATTCCACACCCCTCAAAAGCCCCACATGAGTACCTCATCTTCTTCTTGCAGGATCCAGTCCAAGCCTGACCATGTCTCCCTAGAGTAATGAGGAGGATGTTCCGCAGGTGTACCTCTTCTATTAAACAATGGCAGTCCTAGAAGGTGGTCAAAGACCACACCCTGCCTAGTAACTGCACAGCATCCCTCCAGCTCCCATCCTGATGTCAGGCCTGCAAGTTGTCCTCCCCATTGTAGTTAATAATTGTCCCTTTGAACAACCCTGCCCTGCTTCCTACTTGTACATGCCCATCCTTGGCCATGACGGAAGTGAGTTGGTGCCTCTGGTTCACAGTCTTAACAAAGATGGCGGTGGCGAATTTTATGGAAACCCTCTGTGATGGAATTTTTACTGCTTCTTCAGCTGTGAACTGCCCTGCCCCCAGAGAAACCTCACAGACAACACAGAGCCATTTTCCAAACTACCTTGGAAATTGGAAATTGGCCTGAGAGCCACCAATCTCCAGGAGAAGGACACTGTCCATCTGCTTCCTAAAGAGATCTCCCAGAGACAGTTTCTCACAAGCAAACAGCCTACTGCTGTTCGCTTTAACTCCCTTAGGAGGTGTCTGCAGCCTCTGCTCCAGCACAGACCTCTGAGGGGCTGACCATACTGACTTCTATAGCCCTAGGTACCTGCTCCTATGACATACTATCTTTCCCTCTCAAAGGCTCTCATCCCAGGCTTTGGTAATGGGACCTCCCCTTAGGGCTTTGTGACCTATTCTTGGGCCCTTACTGCAGCTTGGCCTCAGCGATTCAGATCTATGCTGCCTGAGTCCAGAAATCAGCTACTTTTTTTTCCTGTAGCCACCTTAGAGTGGAGCAAATGATCACCTGACATGTCTCCCCAAAGGGAAGAATGAGGCCAGAGACCCCAAAGGTTTAATACCATGCTTTATGTGTATATGGCAGCCATAGATGACTCTGTAAAACTAAACTGGTTAAGGCAAATTGAATTTAAAAACCCTCAGTCACACTAGCTGCACCCTGAGGGTTCAGTTCTTGCTTGGGACTAGCGCAGCCACTGTCCTAAGTGGTACAGGCCCAGAGTTCCACTCTCAGAAAGCCCTCCAACAGTAGCGGCCTAGAAGCTGACTCTGTAGATGGAAAATGCTTCCTCTAGCTTCCCCAATGCTTTAGAATAGGTGCATGGACCCAAGTGATCCGGACACAGTGGCTGCAGATTAGGAGTTCCTGCACACCTGAGAAGCAGTTCTGAACATGTCAGTGTTCCCCAGAACCTAGGAAGGACACAGAATGCTCACCGTCATCCAGAACAGGAAGGAGGACATTCTTTTAAATGATGTAAGGCTCACTGAGTATCCCCAAACCAATCACTCCTCTCTCCCTGACTGAGCTACCCAGGATCAGCCCATCATTCAAGGATGCTCTAAGAGGGAACATAAAGGCACAAAACATGTAACACTCTTCATCCTTATTGACATGACCAAATGGAGTTCAGAAACCCTGGAGACCAGGCTGTAGGGATAGCTCAGAGCGTTACAAATGCATAAGGACCTGAGTCCAATCCTCAGATTTCACATAAGTAGCAGGATGTGGTATAATAGAGGCAGAGACAGGCAGATCCCTGAAGCTCACTGGACAGAAAACAAACTGTATGACTCCTGCAGAGAAATAGCACCAGAGGTTGTCCTTGGGTCTCCACAAACTTACATGGGCATGCAAAGAAAGAGAGAAACCCAAGAGGTCACAAGATTCACCTCCTCTTCCCAAAGATTGTTCATGTGTGACTGAAAGATACTCACAGAGGTTAAATGTAAAAGCCAAGAACTTCTGTGGTGGCCAGGCAGCTCAGCTGGGGTGCAGAAGGCAGTGGGAACCAGGCATCTAAGTAGGGTTACCAAGAACTTCCACAAGACTCTTAAAAGCTGGAAACTTTTTATATGCCATGCCTGTAATGTATAGACAATTACTTTGTGATGAATTTTGTGTGTGGGGGGGTGTTTAATTCCACAGTGACTGGCCCTCTTGCATCAGCTACTCACCAATCACTCCTCTCTGCTCCATCTACACAGTAATCTCTCTCTGCCTGTGTCACATATTCAATAATCCCTCTCCTGGGCTTCCAGGGGGTGGGATGAGAGGAATGTCATATTTTAAATTAGTAACAGCTGTAGCTTGAGTCCCCCCACCCCAGTTTCACCTCTACTGAAGCCCTAATAAAGATCATCAACTTCCAAAAACAACGCGGTGCCTTGCCTGCTGTGAGTCAGAAAGCAGCCAGTTTCATCTGGGTCAACTTGGAACAGAACCAAAGCCTCCAGGTGAGACGTGCTTCCTGGGCTGTTTAGAGCACTGCTCTCAACATTGCTCCTACCCAGGAGGCTCTCTCTGAATCTCCCAGCTGGATCCTCGACTCTACCTCTGACTGAAAGTTAGCAGGAAAACAAGTTCAAGAGCTGGCTTAGGCAAACAGGTGCTGGTGCATTATAATTGAGTGGCAACCTCACTCTTTCAGATGTATGACCTGTTCCTGTAGATCCTAACCGCCATGCCTCCTTGAATCTCTCAGTTGGAGGTACCTGGCTTACCTCTGGACCTGGCCCAGGATCCCAAGTTGGCACCAACAAAAGGGAACGGGGAGAGGGCAAGGGACCCTGAGAAAATGAAGTGACTCTCAGGGGGCAGTTCATTAAAATGCAGTCCCTACTCCAAACTCTGAGAATATTTTTTTTCTTTCTTTCTTTTTAAACAGAAAGGAATTTAGCAGGAAATCAATCAACACACATGCTGTTAACTTATTCCATGACAAAAAGGAAACAAAATCCCCATAAATTCCTGCAGCCTCTGGGTAGCCAACATCTAACCACCACTAATTAATTTCCAGAACTTCACTCCGGTTGTCTTATAACAGAGTCAATCTGTCAACCCCAGGAAGTGTCACAGGCCCTGTTCTGGGGGAGCTGTAAATGGAGCCTCTTCTTCAGGGAGAGGAGTATGGGAGCCAGGAGTCATCGATGGGCACCCATTTGGACTCTGCCCTGCTTCACCCGCTCTTGCCAGGAGGAATGGCATCCTGCAGGGCAGAGCACTGCATGCCACAGAGGAAAGCCACCTCTGAGCTCTATCTGGTTCCTGATGTAGTATGCTTTGAATCTGAAATCAGAGCCCACATCGAAGACTCCTGTGTCAAAGCCTCGGATATCAGCGAGGACACTGGGGCCCCAGGAATGATGACATCACTGGAGCTGATGTCATCAATGGATCGATCCATCATGGAGTCATTGTTCCTGGCATTATGTGGACGGGGTGAGAGTGAGGCTATGGGCTTTGTTTGAGAAGTGTGTTATGGGATGTGTGTATGTGTTTGGAAGGTATGTTCCCCTCCCCTTCTCCTCCTTTCTCCCTTCTCTCCCCCTGTTAGCCAGTACATGAGCAGCTTTCCTCTACCCAACGCTGCCATGATGTTCTGCCTCCCACAGACCTGGAGCCATTGTCTCTACAACAATGGACTTGCTGATAGTGAACTGAAACCTTCAAGCCCATGAGCCAAAAAATATTTCTTCCTTTAAGCTGTTTGTCTCAGGTATTTGTTCCAGATACAAAGGCTGACTAGCAAAGGACTCTTGACCCCATGTCACCCCAATGAGCATCAAAGCTGTGTGTGTGTGTGTGTGTGTGTGTGTAATCTACAACCACTCTGTGGGTAAGGACTGAGTCTTACTCAACCCTGTCCCACACAGAACATATAGAATTAGCATCATTTCACATCTAAACTGTGCTCACTGGAAGTATTCAAGGTCACAGTGGCTCCTCCTCTTCTGGCCCCAGCCTACCTGCCATCACTGGGATCTTGGAAGGGTTTCCTAAGCCCTCACTGAGGGTCAGGGAAACTCCTTTCCAAAAGTACCGTGTCCTTATCATCTGTAGAGTTCCTTGGTATCTTTCCAAGAAACCAAAAAGGAACCTAAGAGTCAACCCTTTAAAGTTGGCCCCATGGTTTAAAAAGTCCAACAAGATGACTCCAGGGATAACAGAACTTGCCCACCAGGTCTGACAAATTGAGTTTGATCCCTGGGACCCACAAGATAAAAGAAGAGAAATGGCTCAGATCCCCCAGGAGAGCTCTGCACCACACACCCTCCCCAACCCATAAATACTATATATATATGCAATGAAAATAAACAAATACACTTACTCCAGATAAGCTGTAGCTTACAGTTACCCTCAGCAATCTGAGCTCAATGGAATAAACCAGCCAGTATTAGCAGGGACCCTTCCCTGACACCATGATTTAAGAGAAGATGAAGGAGTTAGAACATTCCCCACCATCCCAGAACAGGTAAGCAGGATGATATTCTGGACAACGGTACCCTTGAAACCTGAACTTTGGTTCACCTCGGTTGTCTCTCTGGGAAGGTGACCAAGTAGGTAAAAGACTCTAAGGCCCATGTGGGAACAGCCAGTGCCACCCCACAGACCTGGAGGAGGATGGGGCAGTTTTCCCCTGTCCTCACTTCTCTGCAGGCTGTCTTATCCTTACTTTCCTGTCTTATCCATTTACTCCTTGCTGCTTCCTCCAACTGTGTGTGTCTAGAATGCATACCAGGCTCTCGGCAGGGTGGGGGTGGGAAGGAGCTTGGAGGGGCATTGGAGATCAGGGATGCATTGTAGCACTTTAGGGGAAACTGCAAGCAATTTCCATTCTATTGATCCTCCCCAGGCAGCAAAGCCACATGGAGTTTATTTGGAAAATTAAATTCTGGTGCGTGGAGCATGAGGGGCACTAGTTAAGTTGTCTAGCTCTATGACCACAATTTAATTACGTTCTCACTCTGAGCCTGTCCTTAAATACAGCGGGTGAACTGAAGGCCACAGTTAGATGCTTCCTGTTTCACAGCCCTGGCTGTGATGCCAGGGCTACAGAAGAAGAACCCTGTCAGTCACCCTCCACCCACTACCCTTCACTCCTCTGGGCTTCTTGCATATTTACATGCTAACTTATGCGATTTTGACAGAATCTGTTCATTAAGATGTAAATGTTTGTTAAATTAACCCAATTTGTGAATTTGCTCCTTTTCCAAAGGAAAGATTTTTATCTTAGCAAAAATCATTATTAGAAACAAAGTAACCTATTACTCAGGCACAAATTGGATCCCATGTGTTAGATATTCATTTGGGGGAAAGCTAAGAACCAGAGTCCTTCTAAATGCAGATACTGGGGGACTAGTAAAATTTATGCGCATGCATGCACGAGCACACACACACACACACACACACAAGGCCAATCAGAAATTTGCCGACTTTCTATATAGACACATCAGGTCTTTCCCATCATCTTCCATTATCTTCTATGACCATCCCAATTTGTGGCCCCCAAGGATGCAGGATGACAGTCTTAAAATAAAGAACCATGCTTGGCAGTGGGCCTGCAGCTGGGAAGCCCTAGCGAGAATATCCTTTTTCCAACACACATTCATGAAAGGATGGCTGCATTTTATAACAGATTCACAGGCCAACACTGAGAACCACGGGTACAGACTTTTTTATCTGCCAGCTCTGATTGTTGTTCTTTTAAGACAGATCTCACGTAGCTCAGACTAGCCTCCAATGCATTATACAGCAATTGGCTGAATTTGACCTTGAACTCCTCACCCTCCTACCTTCACCTCCCACCTAGGTTATATGTACTACCATGCTCTGCTCCAGTTTTCCTTAAGGAAAAAAAATCTATTTTTAAGATATGGTCTTGCTACGTAGTCCAGGTTGGCCTCCAAGGTTTGTTCCTTTCTGTTTCCCTAAGAAGCGTGTTTCCTGGTGCACACCTGCAGTCCTAACATTTTGGGAGAGAAAGGCAAAGGCTTGGGAATTCAAGGACATCCTCAGCTACCTAGTAAGTTTGAAGCTGACCTGGGATATGAGACCTTGCCTCAATAGAACCAGAAAGAAGCCAGGTTAATTTCAAACTTCCTATGTGTGCACCAAGTCACCTGCTCCTTTAGGGACAACGCTGGAGACAAGTGTTGTCTTGGCTGCTCCTCAGCCCGGGCAAAAGAGAGCAGAGACCACTTCTCAAGGATGCAGGAATCCTGTATACCTTCTTTTTGGTTCCACCAGCTCTGACCTGCTTGCCTCCTGATGAGGAAGCATTCCTCTAGAGAAAGTTCTAAAGCAATACCTCCTCTTAGGCAACCAGCAACACCTTCAACCCTAAGCCTCACCAAACCAGCACAGTGGCTCACATGCAGTCATATGTAACAGTCGCTGAGTTCCACTGAAGGTCTCTGGAAAGCCTCCTGACCACAGCGGACCCCCATTACCTGTTACACTACCCCAGAAAGAGACCACAAAGTCTTTCCCATGGTAAAACAGCCCTCTTAGGACTTCCAGCATGTGGAACCATGAGGTAGACTGTCTTCCAGTGACCTCAGAGCCAAAGGTAGGTAGAATCTGCCAGCCTCGTGTCCCTGTCAGAAGGCAAGAGTCCTCTGAAAGGAGTGAGGAGAGATAGCAAACAGAAGGTCCTTCCTGCTCACACTGAAGGGAGCATCAGCAGTATTTGACAAGCTGACCGGCTCCCCCAAGAGTACTGCTGTCATTACACCAAGGGGGAAATCATTACCTGATCTATAAATGATTACATGAGAATAAGAACTGTCACTCCCATCTGAGTTGGCAGAATTGGGATTTTAAAACAGGCCTGCAGACCACTACAACCTTCAGCTCCCTGGAGCAGCTGCTGTATTATTCACAAGGTAAAAAAAAAAAAAAAAAAAAAAAAAAAAAACTTCAGGCACTCAGGGGGACCGTCAAGGGCTCAGGGACTCTGCCCATCAAAGGATCGAAGCCCCTTCATGGTGTCAGCCACAAACTTAACTCAAAGGAAGCATAACTGTTCAGATCTTCTGCTTGACAGCACAGAGGCTTCACAACTCATCATGGTCTTTCTTTTGGAAAAGCAGTCAGGGCTGGAGGGGGCTGGGTTCATTTAGTCTGTGACCACAATTGGAGACTCAGGAGAAAGCTGTTTGTAGTGGAGGCAAGCTGGAGGCCTTGTTGAATGGTCCTAGCCTGTCAGGATGAGATGAGTAACACAAAGTAGGACTTCACAACACAGGAGACCACCCAACCTCAGGAAGATGTGGGCAGAGCAAAATGCTGTTGGGAAGAGTTGGGAGTGGGGAATTTGACACACCATAAAGTGTGTGTAAGTGAAGCCAGGCAGTGGCAGCACATGCCTTTAATCATAGAGGCAGGTGAATCTTTGAGTTTGAGGCCAGCCTGGTCTACAGTGTGAGTTCCGGGACAGCCAGAGCTACACAGAGAAACTGTCTCAAAAAATCAAACAAAAAACAAAAAACAAAACAAAACAAAAACAGCATAAATTTAAGAGGCAGAGGCACATAGAATGACAGTGTTTTTGTATTTTTGCAAGATTCTAAACCCATCAGGCCATGGATGAGACTGGGATTATACTCAAGGCAAAAAACGTGAGGCAAAGAAGTAAAGCCAGATCATGACGATAAACTGTTGGATGGGGTCCACCCAGCTCCTATCACCCACTCCTAACTCTCATAGGTGAAGGAAGAGGTAAGCTGCAAGCCACAGTCTCAGAGAGCGTTCTCATCCTTTCTAGTTTAACTTCCCTGGTGCATTCAGATCATGTGACACTCTCGTCACTGTGCAGATGACTGGAGTTAGGGCTCTGCTTTTTGTTGTTGAGACAGTATCGTGTAGCCCAAGCTGACACTGAAATTGGCAGCCTAGGTTAGCCTGAAACTTCTGATTCTCCTGCACTTCCCACATGCTGAGGTTCTAGGTGTAGGCCACTGTCCCCCTTTATATAGTACTGGGGATTGAACCCAGCACTTTAGGCATGATAGGCAAGCACTCTTTCTGCAAGCTCCCTCGGTGCAGACTGTACAGATACTGCTGTCTGTGGACCTGACTTGACCTCCACAGGCCTGACAGGTTAAGATAAGAGTTTTCATGTCCTCTACTCATGGATCTCAAAATAAGTATGCTGGATGGAAGAAGACAGGCAGAGAGGAGAGAGTATACATTAATCATACGTGCTTCCCCTTCTTCTACAAACCTCCGAGAAGCATCCTAATTCATAAAGACATAAAGCTGCCAGGATGTGGAGGTGGGGAGTAGGAGGGTGGGCAAGAGAAACTTAGGGGGGCAGTGGACACCTTCAACTCCTTGGCTACAGCATGATTGTCCTACAATATGTTGTCCTTCACCAAGCTCTAGACTTCAAATGTGTACACACCGGTGTGCATCAGAAAAGTCTCATGGCCCACCTGTCCCAACCAAGGATGCCCTTTTCTGCTTCAGCTGACCCACATCCTCTCTGTCACTGTCTCACATAGAGGCCACAATCTGGCCCAGGCTGTTCTAGGTTCCCACTGAAAGTCCTCACCCAACCCCCTCCACAAAGCAAGGTGATCTCATCAAACTAGATCTGGACGGGTCCCTGTCACCTCCCACCTTGACTCTCCCCACTCGAAAAATGACTTCACATACTTCCTCTAAGTCCTCCATCATAGAGCTAGTCAGAGACTACACATCACGGCATGCTTTAGGACCTACCCTTACCCTAACCAGTTAGCTTCCATGCCTCTCATCTCTACCAGGCCTCATATCTCTCTCTCTCTCTCTCTCTCTCTCTCTCTCTCTCTCTCTCTCTCTCTCTCTCTCACACACACACACACACACACACACACACATACACACACTCACACACAATCTGTCTGTAGTTTCCCCTCTTGACTGATGCTCCCCTTCACATCTTCCAGCCCAGGTGACCCTTCCTGAGAGTCCCCCTGAAAGACCCCCATACACTCTGGGACTCAAGTTCTTTCCCCTTCCTTCAATCCAACTTGCAGTTGGGCACCGTACACTCATCTGCACAGAGTTCTCCACTCAGGCTCTCTTCCATGGCACTGGAGGCCTCTTCTGTCCCTCTGTGGCAGCACCCCACAGTTCCCAGGACACAAAAGCTGCCCCATGATTTTTTTTTTTCTGACAAGATGTTTAGAGAACTTCCCACGAGGAATTTGATACTGAGGCCTCTAAGATTTGAGGCTTATCCCCTCCCATGCAATGTACAGCTTAGCGAAGAAGCCTCAACCTCTCTCCAGCAGGACTTCCGGCTGCTGGAGAAGTTCCCCTGTGTCTCAAGGCTGAGTTTCAACCCCCATTTCAAAGCACAGTCAACACAAAGCAAACAGCATGGGACAGGGCCTTTCTTCCATGGTGATACGGTTGTGCTTGAACCCAGTCGCTTCCTTTCTGGCTTTCTATCCCAAACTCTGTGGGAACAGAAAGATGCATACCGCAGGACAGGACCAGTTGGATGGAACCACAATTCCTGCTGTGAGAGGCACACGTTGTCTGGGATCCCCACAGGTGTCAGCATCCCCTTCAGCAGCCAAGCTTGGGAACCAGCTCCTAGCAAGGTAAAGATTTGGGAGGTAGGAGGACATCTCAGCAAAGAAGGGGGATAGCAGTGGGCTGTTGGGCAGCACAGCCAGACTCCTGTGGGTCAGATGCCCCATTAGCAGCAGCAGCCAGCAGCTAACAGCGGGATTCTGCCCTTGCCAGGCCCCAAAGACCAGGAATTACAGATGCAGAGCTTCAAGGTCCAAAAGTGTGAGCATCTGATCCAGCTAGGCAACAGGCCAGAGGGCCCTGAAAGTCCCATGCAGAGCTGATGGCTGCAGCCTCTGTGGTCTCTCCTCTGTGACCTGTTAGCATTTCATCATTTCTCTTCCTAGACCCACCCCCACCAATAACAGCTTGGCATGTCAGGAAATCCTCAGCAGCTGCCTGGGAGTGGGGCAGCCCTGGGGCCACTTCTTCACAGTTTGGCTCTGCCTACACCAAAGGCTGGTGGAAATGAACAGTACCCATAGAACCCAACCAGGCTGAATGGTTGCTTCCTGAAAACACTCAGAGTACCTCAGTCTTCACAAAGGCTCTTGACACCACAGGGCTTGAGAAGTGCACCACACAGACCTCTCAGAGGAAGAGCCAGCACCCAGCAACCTGAATGGCTTCTGTTCCTCTGCGCAGCCTCTGCTGAGAGGCTGAGGGATCATACTGCATGCATCTGCCTCCATCCTCTGCCAAAGCCCTCAGCAAAGGCCCCATGCCGAAGAAGTTGGCCTTTTTCTCCAAGGGCTTTGAAGTCACCATGGCAGTTCCAAAAAGGTCAGAGGCAGGGGACAGGCCAGTTACATATGCTGTAAAAAATAAACCCCCCCAAAGACCTGGCCCCTGATACAAGTTACTGATAAACAATTGTTTCATTGCCAGAACACCTATGGTGCTAGTCGCCACCATCCTAGGCCCCCACCCATGCTGAGACTACACCCACGCTCCCACGGAAACTCAGTCTCCAGTGCTAATTACATTAGCCTATGCAGTTGACAGAACCCTTTCTTTCTCCAGGTTGGCAGCTATGCTAGGCATAGCTAGCCGATTCTGTACTCTTATACAGAAAAGAAACCTGGAACACAGAGAAGCTGAGAAACCTGCCCAAGGTCACAGAGCTTGTAATAGTTGAGCCAGGACTTAAATGGGATATAGCAGCTGCTCTGAAATAAATCTCATGTACTCTCTCTCTGTGTGTGTGTGTGTGTGTGTGTGTGTGTGTGTATGTATGTGTGTGTGTGTTTTACTGGAGATTGAACCTAAGGCCTCCCATATGTTAGACAGGCAGCATACTACTGAACTAACTAAACACCGAACCCCAACTTTGACTATCAGAAAGGGTCTCTCCTAAGTCCTTCAGGCTGGCCTTGAACTCACTCTGTAGCCCACAATGTTCTCACACTTGTGATCCTCCTGCCTCCGCCTCTCGAGTGCTAGGATTACAGGTCTTGACCATCGCTCCTGGTTTATGGAACCCAGGGCTTATGTGCATGTTAGGCAAGCACTCTACAGACTGAGCTACATCCCCACCCCCAGTCCATCCACATTTTAATCCCAGATCTGGCACCTATCGGCTGTGATCCCTGAGCTGAGTTGCTTAACCTCTCTGAGCCTGTTTCCTTGCCAAACAAATGCATTAATTACTAGCTAGTTCACGAGGTACACAGGAGGACAAGATAAGATGAAGTGTATGAAAGCAACAGAACATAGAAAGCAGTTAATAAATGTTTGGGTTTTTTTTTCCCCTTCCAATTCCAAATCCTAAAACATATTGCTTTGGAACCATTCCAACACAGAGGTTACAAAGGACTTTGCCGTGGGAAAAGATACATTTCTCAAGAGTGGTTGGAATCTACGGACATGGCTGGCCAAGGTTTTGTCCGAAGCAGCTCTGAATCTCTCCTCTCCTTATCTCCAAGACCAGCCAGCCCTTTAGGGCCAGGTTACCTCCTCACACACAACATACACATATGCAAGTCCATTCTCCCCCACCCCACCCCAGACACGCACACACACGCACAGATGCACGCACACATGCACTCACAGCACTCCATGTTTCAGCAGCTGGACCCAGGCAAGGGTTCTAGAGTTTAGGCTCTCTTCACCTCGGGTTCCACATCAACAAAGTGAAGAACCCAGAGCCACCTTCCTTCAAGCCTTCCTCATGCCTGTGCTGAAAGAGCCAAGGGGCCTGAAGAGAACTTGATGCTCCCAGTCAGGTCCTTTCCTGGGAGCAGAGCTAGGCTATCAGACACAGTCACGGGCCTTACTGTTCCCTCCACCCCACAGCCCAGCAGGTCTCCATGCACCCACAGAGCAGGCTCTACCTGGGGCTTCTCCCAGCTTCAACCAGCCCCAGGTGAACACCCTTATGGGCAATCAGACAGGAATCACACATTTCCTTTATCTTCCTCCAGCAAGGAGACTGCCTTTCACAAGTCTCCAGTCAGCAGATTTGTCCTACAATCTGTGGCTATTGTGGGTGGAGCTGGCCCACAGCCATTCAGAGCAAATGGGTTATCCAGCAGGGGAAGGAAAACAGGAGCATTAACTAAATAATCAAACGACTCAGACTCAGAGAAGCCAGGAAGGGGGAAGGGGAGAGGGTGAATTGCACAAATGCAAATTAGAATTATTTAAAAATTAAAAGTTATTTTAATTATTTAACCTAATTGCTGCCCTGTTCTCCCAGGGAGATTCCCACTTGCCGTCCATGGGGTGCAGAACATTAAACCAAGTCCAGGAGCAGTGCAGACAAGAAATAAGAACTCCCAAGTTTCAAAAACCCTCTGTGTGCTGGAATGAGGAGGTGGCTGGGGACTGGCTGCTGGGAGTTGGGAGCTGGGAACAGAAAAATGGCTGATGGGGGATGGGGACTGGAGGCAGAGGGTAGGGACAATGTGAACAGGGAGATGCCCAGCAGCTATCCCTAACATGAGCAGCACCCTGTGTGGTTGACAACACCCGGACTCAAGTGGGAGCTTGCACTGTCAGTCCCACTGCAGAGCCGAAGCCCAGGAGGGCACTCCAGATGACCCCACAATCCAACCCCCACAATCCAGCCCACTTTGAAGCACAGGGCACCGTTCTGGTGATCCTGTTCACCCATTCACAATTCACAGCACATGGATACCAGCACCATGCCAGGCCCTGGGCACTACCTACAGCTTTACTCTCCTTTCTGTTCATCCAGGGAAGAGTCTGATTTTCATGTGATTTGCATAAATTTGCATTCTCAATTGAAAAAAAGAAGACCTTCAATGCCAGACAGCTGAGATAAAATAAATTGGCTTTTTTTTTTTTTTTTTTTTTTTTTTTTTTTGTCCCTGCTGCTACAATTGAATTCTACCCTAACACCAGGCTTTAGTTGTAGCCTCAGAGGGCCTATCAGGGATGAGGCTGGGTTTCATAGATGAGGAACAACAGGTTTCTCCCCAAAATCCAGGCCAGGAAAGATAGAGGGTGCCCAGAATAAGACTCAGAGTGGGCTCATTATATTGACTGCTCCCCCAGAAGCCAAGGAGAATGCTGTTCTGAAGACCATGATAAAGGTAGCCCACTCTTCAGAATGGTCACATCCTTGATCCTAGACATTCTCAAGGTCAAACTTCCAAGGCAGGCTTTTCAACTTTGAAGGTCGCTGTAACTCTTTGCTCTGGTCTGGAATCTTCACACATGCTTTGTATCACTCTGAAGGGAGACAGGTACCACCAGGGAGAGAACTGTCCTCAGAGAAGAGAAGCCTCTGATGAACCAACCACCTAGGAGGCCTGAACCCTGAGGGTCTGTGGTGTTTAGAGCTAGCATGTTGGTGCACCATGGGCAAAAAGCCATAGGGAGCAAAAATGGAGATAAGACCTGGGAGTGAGAAGCTGAAGTGACCAAGATAGTCCCAAGTGTCAAAATGGCTTTATCTAAGACAAGTATTGGACAACATAGAGAGTGACATATCTAAACAGAAAGATGGAAAGGAGCGGGACCCAGCTGGGACCCTGCCCTTTTTTTCTTCTTTAATATTTATTTTTATTTTATGTTGTGGATATATAAATATCTATGTACCACATTTGTGCTTGGTACCTATGGAAGCCAGAAGAGAGCACTAAATACTCCTGAACTCGAGTAATAGACAATGGTGAGATGCCATGTGAATACTGGGAACCAAATGCAGCTTGTCTGAAGAGCATCCAGTGTTTTTAATTGCTGAGCCATCTCTCCAGTTCCCCACCCCACCCCCTTCTGAGAGTCTCATGTGGCCCTGGGCTGGTCTTAAACAAGAAAATAAAATATGGAGTCAAAAAACCTGGGTGCAAATCCTACCCCCCAACTGGCCAGCTATGCCACATAAGATGGATCCCTCAACCTCCATCAGTCTCAGTGTCTCGTCCTTAAAATGGAAAGGATGGTCACAGTGTGACATGACAAAGTCGAACAAAATGATGCTGGGGAAAATATATTTTAGAGGAAAACACACTTTGTTCCAAAATGCCATAATGGTATGTAATACCGTGTATGCTGATATTTTTAATTAAAAATTTTAAAAGTATAGGCTACTTGCTAAAAGCCCTGTAATGTGACAGCCATCAGAGCAAAAGGGACAAGGCCAGCCTGTGGGAAGGAAGACACAGAAACACGTTTACCATACCACCTCCTGCTAAGGGCCAAGAAACTGCCCTTCAGCCAGAGGTGCCCTTTACCCCATGGGTGACCACCAAGACTTTATCAAGGACAACCCCATCATCCCAGTCTCCCCTATACTTGGAAATACTGCTGGAATAAACTGAGCATTGTCTGGTTCCCTTAAGCCCTTGAAATTGCACCTCTGTTCAGATGGATGCCTTTGTTAATATGTGTTAACACACTCACAGAGGCAGGAACGTGCTGAAGGTATCGGGAACTCCGGTTACCGTACCATGGTTCCTCTGCTCTTTAGTCCTAAACCCACTCAACTCCACAGCTGTACTCTTGTCCTTTCCAATCATTCCTGGGTCCCAACTAGCACAGAATCATTTTGTTATGTGGCTGTCCTTACTCTGTGCCCACAGATGACACCAATCCATTCAAAAGCTTCCACTACAGCCAAGCATATTAGTGTGTGCCTTTGAACCAGCACTTGGGAAGCAGAGGCAGGTGGGTTTCTATGAGTTTGAGGCCAGCCATGGGCTACATGATGAGACTCTGTCTCAAAACAAACAAACAAACAAAAAAACCAAGTCTTTTACTCATTGATTCCTAGAACAAAAATCCATTAAGCACCAAGTAGAGACAGGGATGTAGCTCAGCCAGTACAGCATCTTATAATCCAGGGTGACTCATGCCTGTAATCTCAGCATCTGCAGGGAAAGCCAGGAGGAGCAGGGGCTTGAGACCATCCTCTGCTCTTTACTGAGTTGGAGGTCAGCCTGTCTCAAAACCAACAACCAAAAGAACAAGAAACAGAACCTAGGTCAGCGAGCAAGCAAAGTGAGCACAGAGCTCAACCCCCGGAGCCCAGGCGGGTAGTAGTCCACATCACTGGGATAATGACTTCACAGGGGAGTGCTGGCTGTAATGCGTTTATATTTACCCCCTAGGGCTGTCGGAACAAACTCCACAGGACTGAGTGTTTTAAATCTCAGAAATGGATTCTCTCTCTTAGCTGGAGGCTGAGAATAAAAAATAAATAAATAAAAATTTAAAAACCTAAGGTGCTTTCTTCCAAAGCCACTCTTTTTGCCTATCTGCCCTCATCTGTTATAAGGACATCACTCACACTGGCTAAGAGCTACATGTTTTAGTCAGAGTTTCTATGGCTATGATCAAACACCATGGCCAAGAGGAGGAAAGGGTTTATTTGACTTATACTTTCACATCAGGGTCCATCATTGAAGGAAGTCAGGGCAGGAACTCTGGCAGGAGAAACCTGGAGGCAGGAACTAAAGCAGAAACCATGAAGCAGAGCTATTCAATGGCTTGCCAGCCATAGAAACTTCACTTTACCAACATCCTTAAAGGCACTGAGTCTGAGGCACTTGGGGAGTTAGGGCTTCAACACAGGATCTTGGTTGGGAGCCCAATTTGGCCTATGGTCATAGTCTGTCTTAGTTAGGGTTTTACTGTTGTGAACAGACACCATAACCGAGGCATCTCTTTTAAAGACAACATTTAATTGGGGCTGACTTACAGGTTCAAAGGTCCAGTCCATCATCATCAAGGTGGGAACATGGCAGCATCCAGGCAGGCATGGTGCAGGAGGAGCTGAGAGGTCTACACCCTTATCTGAAGGCTGCTAGCAGAATACTGACTTCCAGGCAGCTAGGATGCGGGTCTTAAAGCCCACAACCACAGTGACAGCCTTACTAATAGTGCCACTCCCTAGGCTGAGCATCTACAAACCATCACATAGTCCAAGAAACCAAAGTGAAAGCACAGATGATAGGAACTTGGCTTCTTAGCCAAGTGAAAGATTCACTAGTAAGTGACAATGTGGAGTATCTTAGACCTGGATTTGTCTAGAACAGAGCCTAAGGCAAAGTACAATGTTTCTGAATGGTACCTGGGTACATTGATGAGTGCCTGTGTGCCTGCCTGTGTGAATGTGTGCATGCCTGCACGTGTGAGTGCATGTTTTCCTTTCCTTGGTTGGAGCAAATGGGAGGAGAAGAGGGAAACGAGGAGGGAGAGGACACTGTTGAGTTGGGTACAGGAAACTTGACCAAGGGGAGGTCCTTGAAGTGTTCATCCAAGAGATGACACAAGGGAGTATCTATTCCCCAGCATCATCCTCAGAGACAAGAATGGCCTCACTAGTGTTAACTCCCTTGCTATGCTTGTGGGTGGATCCTCAAGGGTCTCAGCTCACCTTCTAAAAAGGCTGGTGACTGAAATGATGAAAAATGTGTAAGCTACCAGGAGGCATGGTCAGTCCTCGCCTGGGGGAAGTACTGAGCAGACTACTTCACAAGGTGTCTAAGATTGCTTGCAGGGGAATAAATATGGAGATTATTCATTTATGGGCATGAATGTTGTCTCGTTGTACAAAGCTATGTAATCATGTAAAAACACTTCAGAGCCAACACAGTTCTCTGAGTGACCACAACTGGTTCTCGGAGGGAACTTTACTGAGGGACGACATCCCAGTTTAAAAAAAAAAAAAAAAAAAAAAGGTGGGGGGGAGAACAGGAATGGAGGAGAGAGGAGGAAAAGGAAAGGTTTAGACACACCAGGCCTCTGGCATATTTCCCTTGTACTTCTTGATTGTTTGAGGTGTGTGCGTGTGTGTGTGTGTGTGTGTGTGTGTGTGTGTGTGTGTTGTTTTGTGGTACTGAAGTAGAGCCTCACTCAATCTCTGTACCCCAGTCATCCCTAGACATTTTCTCTTGAAACAGGGTTTCCCTCTATAACCCTGGCTACTGTTGAACTCAAGGTCCGCCTGCCTCAGCTTTCCAAATAGGAGGAATCGCAGGCTGGTGACAGCAGCAGTGGTGGTTACTTAGATTCCTGGCATTATCAGGAAATGGCAGGGTGAGCGCTCTGACTACTGAGAGCCTAAGCTGGAGATCCAGGCTTTGTGATAAAGAGCCAGCCACCATCACCAGAACCATGAATGCAAATGTTTCCGCCATTGCCTTGCATGGGGCTGATTTTTTTTTTTAAGGTTGCAACTGACATCTATATATGCTCACCAAACTTTCTTTGTCCTTGACTGTGTCCTGGTAGGTCGTATAGAGTCTCACATCCTAGCAGGAGTTCAACATTACTTCTAAGAAGGACCCTCTGAATTTATTCTCCCTGATCCTCGTTGCAACAAAGCCTCTGGGTTCCAAGAAACCCTGCCTGGAGAACAAGTTACATTTACCAAGAAATAATGAAAATACTTTTTCCAGCCGCAGATTAATCAAACCCAACCACGACTTCTGACGGGTGTGAAAACTACCCACCATTTGAACTTGACAGTGTTCTGGATAAAAGCAGAGAAAAATGGTCTCTTAACACAGATAAAATGCTCAGCAGGGAGGGGGGGTGCTGGCTTCTTTGTGAAATGTGGTGTGTGTGTCTTAAAGTAAGCCCAGGATGGAAGCCCCACCACAGATCCCCCTCAGATGCAATTACTTCCTCGGTTGCCAAGTCTCACCTGTGGTTTATCTGTTTTGTTTTAGAATTCACCCCACGCATGGTCTTGATGTCATCAGCAAGTCTAAACTTTTATACATGAAAGTCACTGAATGCTGACTTCTTTTTGTTCCACATTTATTTATTTACTTTGTGTGTGTAGATATGCAGTCACATGTGAGAATTAAAAGTCAGCTTTGGGGATAGGAACCCCCAGGAACCCACAGGTCATCAGACTTGACAGCAAGCACCTTTACCAATTGCATTATCTTGCTAATACTGAATACTGACTTTCAAACCTCATGATAAAATACTAAGTAATCAAGACTGTATTAATTCTCGGGAGTCATCCCGAGCCCTCCCTCTACCTGAATGTCCTTCGGGTAGCTTTGACCCTAGCTTCCTATAGCAGGTGCTCTCCAGAGGGGTGCTAGCAGAGGGCTGCAGAGCATGTGGGGAAAAATTAAATCTCCTCAGTGTATGATTTGATCTAACAGGAGAAAAGTCGTTTTATTAAATATTTAGTGCTCACTGGCAAGTGGCGCATGGATATTCCTTATTAATAAATTTACATATATTGGAGGGAATTGCAAAAGCAAAACTTTTTTATGAACAGGAGTGAAAAATGAGCAGACGCCGTCCCTGAAATACTCTTCCTGTCCCCCAGCCTCCTCTGCCCTGTTCCCAGACCTTCACCCTCATTGTGCTTCCAGACCCTGTCTCACACAATATCCTCTGTGTACACCTCTTCTCAGGCCTTTGAATCATTCCTCGTGTCCCCTCTGCCCAGGGTTCCCAAGGCCCCTTGGGTACAACCTGACCTTGGACCCTACCACAGATCTAACCACCAGACTCAGATCTGGCTTTTGCCAAGGCCTTTTACAGAGCTCTAGGCCCCTGCATATGTAGGTATTATGGGTAATCTTTTCTTGTGGGGAAGAACACGTTACCATGTACATGGGTGCACATGTGTGGGAAGGTGCACAAGTGAGAATGTGCTTATGGAGGCCAAAGGTTAACCTCAGTGTCATTCCTTAGTAGTTCACTTTGCTTTGTTGTGAAG
The DNA here is from genome assembly GCF_963924665.1 of Micromys minutus. Classification (NCBI taxonomy): domain Eukaryota; kingdom Metazoa; phylum Chordata; class Mammalia; order Rodentia; family Muridae; genus Micromys; species Micromys minutus. The sequence continues at coordinate 54,591,780 of NC_137985.1, read as the reverse complement.
GTGGAGCTCACTTAGCTAGGCTGCCTGGCCTGTGAGTCCTGGGCTCTTCCTTTCTCTGTTTCTCCAGTGCTGGGGTTACGCGCACATACCATCCATCACCTGTGACTTTTCATGTGGGTTCCGGGACTTGAACTCAGATCCTTGTGCTTGCTTGGCATGCACTAAGCTAACCAGCCCTCTCCCAGCTCTGTGATCTGGATCATCAACTTGGTTGAAATGGGACCTGCCTAGGAAACTAAAAAGCATGTTTCTGAGTGTGTCTGTGACATTTCCAGAAAAGATTTAAGTAAAGAGACAAGATCCTCCGTGATTGGGAGTGGCACCCTCCAATAGGTTGGATGGCCAAATAGAGCAAAAGGAGGAGAAGAGAGAACCCAACGCTAACAGTCTTCTCTGATTCCAGCCACCATGAAGGGAACAGCCCTGCTCACCACTTTTACCATGATGTTCCTGCCTCACTACACAGGTAGAACAAAGTCAGCAGACCTAGGACTGAAACTCTGAGACTGTGAGCCTAGTAAGTCTTTCTTTTTTCCTTCAAACTGTTTCTTTCTTCCACAAAAAAAAAAAAAAAAAAAAAAAAAAAAAAAAAAAAAAAAAAAAAAAACCTCAAGATATACCAAGAACATTTTTTAAGTCCTTTTATTGAGACAGTTTCATTTAGCTCAGGCTAGCCTCCAACTTACTGTGTAGCTGAGGATGACCTTAAACTCCTGATCCTCCAAATTCTACTTCCTAAGTGCTGGAATTACAGGTGTACATCCAGTTAATGTAATGCTGGGAATTGAGCCCAGAACCTTGTACATGATAGGGAAGTACTCTATTGGCTAAACTACAACCACAGTTCCTAAAGTAAGATGCTAGAAGTGTTCTATAGTGAAGTCCAAACTAGACAGAATCTCAATACCTACCAACGGGAGATTGAAAAAACCCCACATATATGGAGAGATATATTCAAAACGACCTATTATATAGCTTTTAAAAATTATGTTCTCCATAAAGTTATAAGAACATTGGAAACATTTTCAAGCTATGAGCTCAAGTGTAAACACAGACCACAAAATCCATATTCAACGATATTCTCAACTATGAATATGTAAATATGTATGAAAAATGAGCCTGGAAGGAATGTCGGCTCCTGAAATCTGTGCCTTCGACCAGCACCTGTGAGTGCAGTCGGCATCCTCTGATGTCCCTTTGTCAGCCGTAAGCTAAACTCAATCTAATGAACCACAACCGATGATGTTTTACATTTTTAGGTTTTTCTACTTTCCACAAAAAAACAAACAAACAAACCACGGTCTATACTTATTAAAAAATGCATTAGAGCCAGCCATTTTTTTAAAAAAATAAAGCCCATTCTGTGAACCCAAAGACTATTCTGATATCTGACTTGCATGCACAGACTCCTGCTGGCTCATGTGGCTTTTCTTCCTTGAGACTCCCCAGGGGGTAATCAGAGACTGTTTTACTGAGAGAACTGAGGTGGCAGATCCCCATTTCCTTAGGAATCCAGGGATCTCAATCTTATTATTATGAGCCACCCTCCATCTACACTAGGCCCCCAGGATATTAGTGACAAGCTCTGGGTTGGCCAGCAAAGATGTAAGAGTGGTCACTCCCCCATCTCTACTGTCATCCAGATGTTAGAAGGATTATTTTAATCAGAAGAAATGAGGTCAGATGGGAGAGAACTTTCAGTGTGGTGGTTAAGCCTGAGATGTAGAGCTGCTATCCATCTTCCAAGTGCCCAGCTGAGTGGAAAAGTGTACTTTTCTATCTTCCAGCCCGAAGACCCCTGAAGTAGAGACATTAGGCTGCCTCTAGAGTGGTGGTTCTCAAACTTCCTGATGCTGTAACTAACATAGTTTCTCATGTTGTGGTGACCCCAACCATAAAAGTATTTCATTACTACTTCATAACTATAATTTTGCTCCAACTATGAATCGTAGCATAAATATCTGTGTTCTCCCATAGTCTTTTGGGAGCCACTAGAAGGAATGCCATTGGAATAGCAGCAGACATTTCAAACACAAGTCTGAGTCCATCTGGCTGCCTGCACACCAGATACACCTCACCCTGAAGGTCAGTACTAAGCAGCCTCCTTGCCATTTAGGGTCAGGGAAAAGTCTCTAAGGGATGCTCCTGGAACACAGGGACAGCTCAAAATATAACCCTCACAGCCTGGTACTCAGAAAGGCCCTCTTCTCTAGCCCTTCCCTCGGACCATCTGCTCCAGCCCTCACACATCTCTTCTGTGTCAGCCCTAGTTACACAGCCTTCTCTACCCTCATGGAACCTCCTGCTCCTCAGGTCAGGGCAGACCCAGAGCATCTGGGCCTTGCAGGGAGGGAGCCCAGCCTCTGGTTGCTCTTAGAAGGGAGGAGGAAAAGAAAACAGATTCATGTGAAATGGCAGGGCACATGGGAGGCTGGGATCAAGCATTGGGGCTGGGGAGTCCAAAGTAAGAGGGTGACATGAGACACTGTAACATTCAGGGCTCTATGAGGAAATGTCTAATAAACACTGTCCCTCTGCAATGGCATCAAGGTCCGTGACCTCAGATATTAATGTTCTAACACCCTAAAATCCACAACACTGAGAACCTGCACCCAAAACAGGGTGTGATGGCACATATCTATAAGCCAGCACTTGAGAGACAAAGGCAGGAGGCTTGGAAGTACAAGGTCATCCTTGGCTTCATAGTTTGAGGCCACCCTGGACTACTTGAGCTCCTCTTTTCAAAACCCAAAAGGAAGCTCTGCACCCAGTGATAACTGGGTCCCCAATGGGAGGAAGCATTTATAAGCATCTTAAAAGATGCATCCAGGACCTAATCACTCACCACAAACATACCCAAACATGCACACACACACACACACACACACACACACACAGAGGCCCCATATGACATATAAGCATAAGCAGCACACATGCACACTGAGACATGTGTACATATGTGCATACACACACACCATACACATTATATGCATGAATGTTGTACATGTTCATGCTTATCATGTGTACCCATGTGTACACACACAGTACACACATACATAAAATGCACATGCATACTTAGCACACATTTATGCACAAAGGCCATTCATGTCCTCATCTACCATGTACATATACACGTACATAAACAGCACATATATACACATACACACATGCTGCCTATCATTGTAATCAAGTGCCAGCCAGGCAGACCCTCTGGGGGCCTGTGTTTCTGCAGCGACATATTTAATGTCAGAGGAAAGCAATCCCACCTGCAGTGACTAGGCACTGGGCCTCCTTGCCAAGGTCAGGTTCCATTCTCCTCAGAATCAGCTACTCAGCCAGCATGATGGAACATCCAGGCTGCAGAGGGAAGGAGTGCAGCTGCAGCTGGCTGTCACCTGCTTCTGCTTCCCCCACAACCTGTCCATGTCACCCCTTTTCCCCTCAGTATCTCAATGCAGTGACACCCCCAGGCCTCAACCATTCACCATTCACCAACAGGGTTTTTATTTTGTTTGAGTTTGGGTTTTTTGTTTTTGTTGTTGTTTGTTTGTTTGGTTGGTTGGTTGGTTGGTTGGTTGGTTAGTTGGTTTGGTTTGATTTGGTTTGGTTTGGGTTGGGTTGGGTTTTTTTTGGGGGGGGGGGGATTCCTTTCTCTTCTGGAAGCTTCCTTCATGCCTACGGCTGCTTTCCTTTAAACTCAGGACCAAATAGCTGTACTCCCTCCCCTAGAGTTCTGACACCACAGAGCACCAAGTGTTCTGTCAGAGGGCAATGGCTGGGCCCAGATGGCACCAAAAGGGACATTGTAAGCATGTGTGAAGAGGGGCAGAGAAAGACACATTTTTTTTCTCAGCCTTGAGGACCTGAGTATTCCACTTTCAAAAGCACGAAGGGACAGTGCCTGGCATGTAAGACAGCCTTTCCTCCACTTCCAGCCACGAGGTTTTGCAATCAGAGAAAACAGAAGGGCTGCCAGACTGAAGTCCTCAGCTGGGGACTTCTGAAGATGTACCTCCTTGTCAGCCTGTACCCATACCAGCTTACTCTGTGTGTGTGTGTGTTGGTGTGTGCCTATCCATCTGTCTGTGTATGACCAGAGGTCAACCTTGGATGTTATTCCTCCGGAGCCATCCACCTTGTTTTTAGAGATAGTCTCTCATTGGTCTAGAACTCACAGATTCAGCTAGTCTAGACGCCCGGCCAGCCCCAAATATCCACCTGTCTCTGTCTCCCCAGAGCTGGGATTACAGCACCACCAAGCAGGGCTCTTTTTAAATGGGTTCCGAGGATTAGGCTCAGCACTTCATGCCAGTGTGGCAAGCACTTCACTGACTAAGCTGTGTCCCCAACTTACTTTGTCTCTGTATGAGGCAAGCCCAAAGCTTCCTCTGCAGTCTCACTTTCCTGATCCAGACACCCAGGAACAAGTCTTTTGGAGATCAGAAAGCTAATCCACAGGTATGAAGACTACATCTCACTAAGTCCTTAAATGGGCTGTGCTAAATACAGTGAGAAGGGAGGTACTCTGAGCCACCCAATCCCTCTGGTTTCTCAAGATGGAGCATGAGCCAACTTTGATTCTTTCGTTTGGAGGTCTGGCTGGGAGACTTCCAGACTCTGGGGCCAAAGGACTGTGCCAGGGCAACAAATAAGGGATGTCCTGACTGGGAAAAGTGAGCACCCCAGGGTGATGCTCAGCTCTACCACAACTTGCCTAATTAAAAGAATACAACACACACATGAGAGCTAGGATGTGAACACTGAGAGGAAGCTTAGGCAGGCAGCCCTAGCTCTAACCCCAACCTTCTCTAGGCTTTCTTTCATCACCCTTGCAAATTAGCCAAAACAAGACACTGATCTGGGGATATAGCTAAGTTAGTAATAGCTGCATAACACACACAAGGCCCTGAGTTTGATACCCAGCACTGGTGGCAGATCCCTATAATCCTAGCACCCAGGAGCCAGAGATGAGAATTCTGGAAACTCAAGGTCATACTCAGCTACATAGCAAGTCTGAAGCTAGCCGGGGTTACATGAGACCCTGCTTAAACAAAATGAAACAAAACAAAACAAACAAAATCACACAGTTTTTAACAGTTAGAAACAATCAGCCCAGGGACCAATAAAATGGCTTAGCAGGTAAAGGTGCTTACCACCAAGTCTAACAACCTGGTTCTATCTCCTGAATGTGCATGGTAGAAGAAAACCAACTTCTGCAAGTTGTCCTCTGACATCCACATAGGCACATGCTAGCATCTGTACACAGAAGGAAGGAAGGAAGGAAGGAAGGAAGGAAGGAAGGAAGGAAGAAAGGAAGGAAGGAGCAAGCCCAGATTAACTAATACAAAGAGATCAAAGAGCCAGTACAAGAAAAAAAAATGCATGAATCTTAATTAGAATGTGATTCGGGGAATGAACTCAGTTAAAGAGACAATGGGGGACAATAGAGAAAGCTTTAATATAGACCACACATTGGAAGACATCAGGAAATTATTAATTTTGTTGGTTGTGATTATGTGTTCAATTTCCAGAGGCGTGTGCATGAATTTCATGCTCGTTTACTTTCAGATGGTACTGCAAGGACAGTAGATGAAGCAGGAGAGGAAACATCAGGAATGGCTGCGCACAGATGAAGAGTGCTCAGCAGACTATTCTTTCTGCTCTCCTACGTCTTTCAAGAAGATTTGGTAGAAAGAAGTTAAAACAATTTGGTAGCTGGGTGTGGTCACTTATACCTTTAATCCTAGCACTCAGGAAGCAGGGGGCAGGTGGATTTCTGTGATCTCCCTGCCAGCCTGATCTACATAGTGAGTTCTAGGACAGCCAGGGCTACATAGAGAGACCATGTCCCTAAAAAGCAAGGCTGGAGAGATGGTTTAGCTGATTTTAAAAAAGTCCTTGTCATTCCCAGCCATCTGAGTTTGATCCCTAGAACCCACATAAAGGTGGCAAGAACTAACTTCATCCACCAATTTGTCTTCTACACCCACATATAATAATAACAACAATAATAATAATATAAAAGTTAAAACACAAATACCTGGGCTGGAAAGATGGCTCAGCAGTTAAAAGCACTGGTTGCTCTTCCAGAGAATCAGGGTTCAATTCCAAGTAACCACATGGCAGTTCACAACTGTCTATAACTGTAGCTCCAAGAAATCTGACACTCTCATACAAACATACATGCAGGCAAAACACTAATTCACATAAGATAAGCTGTTGAGTGACTTCTCTCCAGCCTTGCCTGTTCCATGGTTCCATGGGCTTCCTTCTTCAGGGCCACGAGTTTTGTTTTATGTCTTCCCACCTATATGCACACATGCCTTGTAGAGCTGGGTACCAGATACAGGGTGTCACATACTAGCCAAGCATTCTACCACCGAGTTGTACCCACAGCCCTTTTCATTTTTATTTTGAGACAGGACTCAGTATACAGCTGGGCTTGAACTCTCCACCCTCTTCCTACACCCCCCCAAATGCCAAGCATGCTCCACACATGCAGCCAGAGCCTCAAGCATTCTAATATCTACAGTAGGGATAATAAAACCACTCTCACTTAGTCTTGAGGTCTGAATGGACTTGAACAAGAAGAAGTGTGTGCAACCTACAAAGAACACTCATTCCTGTCCCTCCTTCTCCCCCTAAAAATAGTGAGCCTTAAGAGTCAAAGAATGATGTCCCCTTCCAGAAATATAAAGTAAGTAGGGCTGGCCTGGCCTGCATAAAGCCTTTTGTGTTTCTATTCCTGCACAAAACACCATAGCCAAGAAGCAAGTTGGGAGGGAAAGGGTTTATTCAGCTTACACTTCCACATTGCTGTTCATCACCAGAGGAAGTCAGGACTAAAATTCAAACAGGTCAGGAAGCAGGAGCTGATGCAGAGGCCATGGAGGGATGTTACTTACTGGCTTGCTTCCCCTGGCTTGCTCAGCCTGCTTTCTTATAGAACTCAAGTCTACCCACCCAGGGATGGCTCCACCCACAATGGGCTGGGCCCTCCCCCCTTGATCACTAGTTGAGAAAATGCCTTACAGCTGGATCTCATGGAGGTATTTCCTCAACTGAGACTCCTTTCTCTGTGATAACTCCAGCTTGTGTCAAGTTGACACAAAACCAGCCAGTACAATTCCCAACACCACATAAAGCCAATGTGGAAACACACACCTGGGATCCTAGAGACAAGAAGATCAGGAGTTTAAGGCCATCATTAAAGATATATCGAGTTTGAGGGCAGCTTGAGACGTAGGTGAAACTGTAACAAATAAGTCAAACATGAGGAAAGTGGAGAGAAGGGAGGAGCCACCGCGATCCTCGTACCCTGAAGATCCACTCTGGTCCCTTGGTTTCCCATTGGTTTCACATGCCCCAGACTTAAAGCTAATGATCTTAGCAGCTCAGGGTTTCCAGTCAGTGTATACACAAAAAGAGTAGCAGCACAAACTTGCTCTCTCTACCCAAAGGCAGAAAGCATCCAGTGAATACCAAACCTGGCCCCACCAGTAGAAGCCACTCAGAAGATCTGACTTCTGTCCTCCCACAGGCTCACAACATGCATTGACAGCTCCCAGGGGCTGCATCAGAGAAGACCAAGAAGAGAGTTGGGACATTGACTCCCCCCCCCCCCAACTGCTAGTACACTACCTCTGTAGCATCCTTGGAGCCTGCATGACTAAAAGCAACCTGGAGAGGAAAGGGCTTATTTCAGCATTCAGTTCCACAGCACAGTCCACCACTGAGGGAAGTCAGCGCAGGTACTCAAACAGCCCAGGCACCTGGAAGGATGTCCCTATACAAAGGTCATGGAGGACTGATGCTTCCAGCTTGTACCTAATGGCTTGCTCAGCCTCCTATAGCACTCATGACAACCAGCCCAGGAGTGGCACCATATGGTGAGCTGCCCTGCCCACCACTGCCCAGCCATCAATCAAGAGTCTGCACCACAGCTTGCCCAAAGGCCAAATTGATGAGGAACATTTTCTCAATTAAGTCTCTCTTCCCAATGACTCTAGCTTATGTCAAGTTGACATAAAATTACCTAGCACAAATGTCCAGGAGACATAGTGGTCACCCTTACTCTAGAATGTCAGTATAGGACCAGAGAGAAAGGAATCTAGTCACGAGGTAACTTCCCTTTCCCAGCAAGGACATTAAATTAAGAACTGGAGTCTTTTAACATTATGTGAAAATATACAAGGTTTTGATTTAAAAAGTCATTTACCAAGTGTGGTGGTTTGGATAAGAATGGCCCCCAATAGGCTTACAGTCTTGCTTAGAGTTTCAGATGTTTAGTCCATTATTGTTATACCAAGGGGTAAAGCCACACTCAGGCAGAAGTAGCTGAGAGTTCTACATTCGGATCTGCAGGCAACAGAAGGTGCAAGACACTGGAACTGGTCTGGGCTGTTGAAACTCCAAAGCTCACCCCTAGTGACACATTTCCTCTAGCAAGGCTACACCTACTCCAATAAGGCCATAGCTCCTAATCCCTCTCAAGTAGTGCCACGCCCTGAAACTTTGAGCAAGACCCATTTAAATCTTTCTTTTCTTTCTTTCTTTCTTTTTTTTTTTTTTTTTTTTTTTTTTTTTAGAGTAGCTATGGTCATGGTGTCTCTTCACAACAATAGAACAGTGACTAAGACACCAAGCCAGGAAACAGAAAGATCTCAAACTGAAAGAGGGCAGGAGAAATCAGTAAATATAGACTTTAAAATGACAGAGACATTTGAATTGTCTGACAAAGATTTCCAAGACACCATCACAACACAATTCTTTTGAACAATTATGGACATGCTTGAGAGAAGTCAAAAGACAGAAAGTCTCAGGAAAGTAGGCAAATGAAGGAGGAAGGGGAAACTAACTGGAAAATACAGTAGCTTATAGAGAAAGTTCAGTGGTTAGTTCTGTCTTAGCTCCTTTCACTAGAAGAGACACTACAACCAACACAACTCACAGAAAACAGACTTTTCTTGGAGTTTACAGTTTCAGGTATTTCTGTGACCGTTATGGTGGAGAGCATGGCAGCAGGCAGGCATAGTGCTGGAATAGATCTGGGATCCACGAGCAAGAGGAAAGGAAACAGACATCTGGAAACAGCATGGGCTTTTGAGATCTCAAGGCCCTCCCCAGTGACACACCTCCTCCAGCAAGGCCATAGCCCCTAATGTAACTCTATTTTTTTTTCTAAGCCTTACCTTTTAATAATGGTTCTTAAATTCTTTTAGCCCACCACCCACCAGAGGTAGTAGAAAAGAAAGCATAGGGGGAAATTAACCTGTTTAAAAGGTTCTTTGGAGCAACTCCCATCTTTCATTGTGTGTCCTTTCACATGTCTGCTTTAACAGAACATCCTCTCTTTTACCTGTGTCTGCTTAGATGAAATGTTCCTTTATAAGTCTATCTTAGTCTTTCACCTGTGTCCACTTTAGGAAAACACTCCTTCATGTACTTAGTTTAGCAAAATATCATTCAACATAACTCACTTTCCAAAGAACCTTTAAATTTCCACTTTACCCTAATCCTTCCCAAACAGTTCCACCAACAAGGAACCAAGTATTCATATATGAGCCTAGGAAGCATTCTTAGTCAAACCACCAGAGATTCCACGGCAGAAAAGGAGGCAGAAAAAATAACTGGGCAGACTCAAAGATCAAACAATATATGAAACTATAAAAAAATTAAAGCCATGGAAAGGGGGGCTGGGAGCAATAGAAGTATCTTCATCTAAATAACATGGGGAAGTAGGTTCAATGAACAGAGCATTTAGACATGTGGAACATTGATGCCATCAGAAGAAGAGGAAAGAGGAAAGAAGGAAGTGGAGTTGAAAAAGCATGAAGCTGGATAGAAAGCTCAGTAGTTAAGAGCACTTGTTACTCTTCCAGAGGACCTCAGTTCAATTCCCAGCACATACATAGTAGCTCACAACTGTCTATAAATCCAGTTCTAGGGCATCTGATCCCCTCTTCTTCTGGTCTTCAGGCATACACATGGCATACAAACATACATTCAGGCAAGACACAAATACACATGAAATTTTAAAATATTTTATAAAGAATTTGGAAAAATAATGGATGATACACCTCTACAGATTCAAAAGCCAATTAAACAAGATACAGTCAAAATATATTCTAAGACATGACAATTAAACATCTAAAAACTAAAGACAGAGAAAAGTCTTAGAAGGAGCCAGAAATCTTTAAAAACAAAACAGAAATGAGGAGTTTAAGGCTTAGGGTGGGGCTTAGTGATATAGCACATGAAGTTATAGGTCCAATTTCCATGACCCTACCAAAAAAGTACAATAAATAGAAAAAAATTACGACAGGTATTCAACAACAAACTGAGCAGTCAACAAACGAGTTAGTGGCCCAGCAAGATGGCCTAGCAGGTAAAAGCACTTACCAGCAAGTTTTAACTGAGTTCCATTCCTAAAATAAACATAGTGAAAAGAGAACCAATTTCTACATGCTGTCCTCTGAGCATCACAGCCTGCTGTAGGCAGGTGCATACACACACGCATACACACACACACACACACACATACACACACATATGTATATGTGTATATACATATATAAACAAATACATAAATGTTTTAAAAAATAAAATAAATATTAAAAAGTATATTTGAATTCAGTTATCCATTCCAAATAAAAAAGTGACTTACAACAATCTTGAAAATGACAAAGCCTACTCCATATTATGAAACAGGTCAGTAAGCATGAAGAAGCGTTAAGGAACAGGATAAACAAATGAAAAAGAAATAATAGAGGGAAAGTTTCCAAATTTAGTAAAAATCACCATACACTAGAAAGTTCGGCCAATATCTAGTATAATAACCTCAAACAGATCTGCACCTAGTCATACCAAAACAGAATGGTGAAAAGGGAAATATCAAAAGACACCCCTGAAAGCAGCAAGAGAAATAACTTGTCACACACAAAGGAACTCATCAAAATTAAAGACTATTTTCTCATCTGAAACCATGGAGGCCAGAAGGTAAGGGAATATATCCAAATCTGAAAGAAAAGGACAACCTTGCATTCTATACCCAGCAAAACTATCCTTCAAAACTGGGAAAAACAAAAACAAACAAACAAACAAACAAAAACCAGAAAGAACTAGAATGAAGATAGTCTTCTGTTTGCTTCCTCCAAATGCAAGCATCCAGATGTCAAGTCTGGATGGTGCTTGCTCCTAAGCTTCAGCACAGTGGGCTGGCACAGCCATACCTCACCTAGATCAAGCCTCTCTACCTCCACAACCCACTTGTTGCTCCTCAACTGGCTTCCAGGGACTATACTGCACTGATCTCTTAACACAATTTTTTTTCTTCATTTTGTTTGTTTTGAAAAAAAGTTTTCATGTATCCTAACTAACCTTGAACTTGATATATAACCAAGGTTAACCTTAAACTTCTAATACCTTTACTTCCACCTCCCAATTGCTAGAATTATAGTTATGAGCCACAATGACTATAATTTCGTGAGGTACTAAAGATCAAATTCAACTTTATGAGGTACTGGGGATCAAACCCAAGACTTCATGCATGCTAGGCAAGCACTTTACTAACTAAGCTACATTCCTAGTTCCTCAGATACTACTGGCTAGAACAGGGCTTCTTAAACGTTCCCCTCAAGACTCCTTTTCCCCCAAGAAATTTTTAGATGACCTGTGGTACCTAGAGTAGGCATAAAAATCAAACATTTATTGATAACTAATCACAACTTTATCTTCAAACAGTTCCTTGGTATACATATTTTTCATTTATTAGATGCAAAAGTAAATCTGCACACTAATGAGATGGATATGCTTGTTTGTTTTTACATAAAGAATGAAGTCTTGCTGAGTATTTGATGCTCCCAACACAGCATCTTCAATGTTTTGCAGAGTCGATCAATAATTTGATTTTATAAGTGTCAATGCTGAGGGTGCTGCTTCACATAAATATATAGCATAAAATGGCAGAAGTATGTTTAGAGCCATTTCAGAAACTGCTGGAAATTCTGTCCTAATCCCAAGCCAAGATTCACTTAATGATTTTTTTTTTAATGAAAGTCAAGTCAGCAATTCAAACAGCAGTTTTTCAAATCAAATGCTCCAACACAATGCAGTCCAAAGATAGACTAATTTGTTACTTGCATGCTGGGGAATAATAGTAGAGAAGTGATAAAAGCCATTGTTTTTCATAATTAAACCATTATGTTTCTATAAGAGCAGGAAAATTGGCAGATATAGTAATGATGCGGCATTCCATAATATACAAGGCTTAAACCTGAGGCAGGGGATTCAGGCAGTACTCACTTTGCTATGTAGCATGACAGCATGAACATGCCAAGTGTCCTCGCTATAGACTCATGGGTGCAACTGGGTCAGCAGAACCTTGGGTTCATAGCAGATTTGACTTGGAGCTTATTTTTTGATCACCGAACATTTATAACATTTTACTGTTGTCAGATTTTTCTACAACCACTCCATATTTGGTTACCCTAATGGTGTCAGAGTTTAAGAAGCAGGGATCCTAGAAGACCAGGTTAAGCCACTGTTGGTAGGCAAGTTGACTATGGCAGATACATTACTCACTTTCTCTCTTTACTGAGACTAAATGCCTGATAAGAGCAAGTTAAGGAAGAAAGGGTTTACTTGGCTCAGGGACTGAGAGGAGATATAGTCCATTATGATGGCAGAAGTGTCAGGTGACTGGTAACATTTGTCTATAGTCGGGGACAGAGAAGGATCAATGCTAGTACTGGGCTCACTTTTTTTTTTTCAGTTCAGTTCCAGCCCATATTCAAGGTATATCTTATTTCCTCAGTTAAACCTCTCTGGAAAAAACCCACACAGACACACCCAGACATGGGTCTCCTAGGTGAGTCTAGATTTCTTCAAATTGACAATAAAGATGTCCTATTACAGAAGAGAAGTCACCCTGCTGTCCTCTGAGAGCCAAGGAACGTCAGTCAGACTTCCGCTGCACAGCTTGCAGGACTTGGGCTGATTGTAGGGCTCCTGGGTAAGTTCTTGTGATACCTCTTGTCCCACATGCCTCCTTGAATGAGCCCTTCCCTGCTTCTCACACCTGAGCTATAGGAGGAGTACATTGTAGTGATGTGACTCAGCAAAGCTGAGGTATAAAACAGTATGAGGTGCCCTGTCGGATCTGAACCCTGCAGAAACCTGTTCTGGAAATTCCAGGCCTCATGCTGACTGGTCAGTGATATATGATGTTATCTCAGATATTTTGACTATGTCCCTAAGGAAGGCACGGTTTAGAGTGAGCTTGTTTGTTTATTTATTTTAAGACAGGGTCTCAAGTAGACAAGGCTAGGCTCAAACTTGTTGGGTCGCTGAGGATGGCTTTGAGATTTTGATCCTCCTGCTTCCACCTCCCAAGTACTAAAATTACAGGTGTGTACCATTAGTCGTGGTTTACACAATCCTGGGCACCAAACCCAGGACTTCATGCACGGGTGGGAAGGTTTCTACCAACTGAGCTACATCCTCAGCTAACACTTGTGGCTTTAATGTGAGGTGTCCCCCATAGGCTCAGGAGTTTGGATACCACCCCAGCACATAATGCTGCTTTGGGACACTATGAAACCTTTAGTTAGATCCTTACAGGAAGTGGGGAGGGGAAGAAGCTAACCAGAGGCAGAACTCAAGGGGCCCACACAAAACTGAGCTTCTCTAGGTTGGAGAAGGTAAAGAAAGGATGGGTGTGGGGCAGCAAGAGGCAATCAAAGGGCCAAGGACACCTAATCACACAGCCACAGTCATCATAGACCCACCATCCAAAGAAGACTCAGTGTCTGGGTACAGTTCACAGGTGTGGTGTGTCCCCAGCCAAAAGGCTGGCAGTCAAAGAGAAGCCAGTGTTCTCTAAGCTGTCAGGAAGGGCGGGAGATATGAAAAAGGAAGTTTCAAGCACTGCCAAATCCTCGGCCTACAAATCTCTGGACCAGGCTGGAAGCCCTTTCTTCTGCCAGGACCCCTGCACTAGAAGACAAGTCCATTTCCTGGCCTCCTCTTAGAAGAGAGCCCCCAGCCATACTGGAATAAACTTTCTTACTTCCATCCCCCAAATCCCCCACCAGCTCCTGCCTGGCTTTGCTACAAGCCCAGGATCCTAAGAGGCAGGCTCTGTCCCTAGATGTACCAAGAGAGTAGCCAGCAGAGTCCCTGCTGCCAGGGACTCCACTCAGGTCACAGCACAGTCAGGTCTGGGAACATAGAGGGACCAGAGAGAAGAAGAGCCATAGGCTCTGAGCAGCTGTGGTGGGACACACATGCTCCAGGATTCCGGTGAGCCCCTTACTGTGGCCCACTTTCTCGCTCTTGCAGATCTGCTAGAGAAGTTTGGTACCAACGAGAAATTGCAAAAATGATGAAGGGTTGTGACAGGCAAGCCTGCAAACCCACATGGAGAGCCTTATGAGCTGCTACCAGATCAGATGCAGAACTAAAACTCTGACCAACCCTGTTCCTCTGATTCCTCCTTGTGGACTAAACAAAATAAAGATCTTTAAAACTCAGGCCAGTGAGATGGCTCCTGAGGCAAAGGGACCTGCCTCCAAGCCTGACAACCTGAACTTGATCCCTAGCTGAACTTACATGTTTGTCCTCTGACCGACACACCATGACACAGGCATGTGCACACACATACAAATAGATTTGATGTAGTTTTAAAATTAAATAAATGGAAGCAGCCAGCTAGATGCTTTGGATTGTGGCTCATTAAAACTGAAAGGTATCCCAGAGAGGAGGCCAACCCTTCAATTTATGGATAAAGAATCCCAGAGAGAGGGGAAGCAATATACCCAAGGTCATATAGAAAGAGAGGCTATACTATTGGTTTAACTTTCTAAATCTTTGAATAGTCACCACCTACTATGTGTCAAGATGATGGGGACACAGAAGAGACAAACCAACCAAGCTCTAGCACTGGTGTTCTACAACCAGGCTGCTCCCCAGGACCTCCTGCAATGTGAAAATGTTCTGTGTTGCTCTCCCTTACTGTAGCCATGAACCATGTGTGGCTTTGGCTACTCAAAAAACTGACAGTGTGACCAAGTGACAAAATTCTTGCATTAAGCCTATTATAGTTCCTATTGACTGTCAACTTGAGAAAATCTAGAGTCACCACAGAGACAAAGCTTTGGGCATGTCTGTGAGTGATTATCTAACTAGATTAATTGAGGTGGCAAGACTAACTCTGAATATGGTTGGCACCATTTCATAGGCTGGGGTCCTGGCATGGATTAAAAGGAGAAATCACAGGGCTGGAAAGCTGGCTCAGCAATTGAGAACACTTGCTACTCTTCCAGAGTCTAACCCAGGTTAAATTCCCAGTACCCACATAGTAGTTCACAATACTCTGTAATTCCAGTCTCAGGGGATCTAACACCTCTTCTGGCCTCCACAGTTACTACATATGCATGGTCACATGGTGTATAGATATTCATGCAAAACACCTACATACACAATACACACACACACACACACACAGGATGAAAAACTGAGCTCAGTACCAACTGCCTCCTGTCCCTGCCACCATGTCTTCTCCACCATAACTGTGCCCTTAAACTGTGAGGCAAAATAAACTCAAGTTTCTTTGCTCAGGGTATTTTGTCACAGCAACAAGAAAACTAATTGATACAAAGTATCTCATAGCTCTGGTACTTGGTGCATGGATACTTAAGGATGTTTGTTTTCCCGGTGGCTGACCTGTATCATTATAGAATGTTTCATCTCTGTCCCTGACAACTCTCTTTGCTCTGACATCTGCTTTACCTAGCAGCAACCAAGCTATTCCTTCTTGATGCTGATTAGTTTTGCATAATAATCCTTTTGCACCACAGACCTGAATTTTTTTTCATTTTAGTTCTTTCTTATTAATTCTAACATATATAACCACATGTGGCTAGTGTAGCTATTGTACTGGATAGCTTCAGTACCGAGAAATCAGGTTGGCAAGCTGTGTTCTCCAGCTGCCAAGAGCTGAGCAGGCAGCTCTTCCACCAAGGAAAGGACTGCCAGTGTCTCTGTCTGTCTGTCTTAGTCAATGTCCTAGAACTACAACAAAATTTCTGATGCAATTTATTTATAAAGAGAAAAAAAAAGTTGCTTAGCTCAATTCTGAGATCCCAACCCAAGATTTATAATTTTACCACTTTTGGCCATTGGTGAGAGAGCCTGTGTCAGAACAAACCCTCTCTTACAGAAGAAACTGCCACTGCAACATGAGCTAATTCTTGTCAAGCAGAGACAAATGCATCATATCAGAAATCATTTTCTTTATATCCACTTCTTTTTATTTTATGTGTACAAGTGTTTGCCTGAATGGATGGATGTGCACCATATGCCTGATGCCCATGGAGGCCAGAAGAGGGCATCGGGTCCCTGAGAAGTACAGTTACACAGCAATTCTAGCCTCTATGTGGATTCTGGAAGTCAAACCTGGGTCCTCTGTTAGAGCAGCAGGTGATCTACTATTAATCATTTCTTTAGCCCCCCCATGGCTATTTTCATGCAAAAATTGCATTTCTCATAGATAGAAGACAGGCAAGAGTCCCAAAATTCCCCTCATAGGTACACCCCAAATGTCCTAAGGACCTCCTGGGTTCCATCATCTCCCAGGAGTGCCATGTAAGCTACTATGGACCTTTAGGGGAACACATCTAAACCACAGCACTTCCCCCATGGAACTTTCTGAGGCCCAATCTACAGACTGTTCCTCCTTCACTATCCAAGATGAAGGAAATATCCCTGAGCATCCTCCCATCCTGAGACCTCAGAAATGTATGCCCGGGGGACAGAGGGCACTCCAGGGAAAGCTTCATCTCTGTCCTTACTCAGGAGCTCTATCCTCCAACCCCAGCCTGACACCTGTACATCAGTAGTGTGTATTGGGAGGTCATGAGACAGAGGAGGAATGTGGAGGGACAGAGGACTTGTTGTCCCAAGATGGTCAAGTCTGGAAAGGGCACACATGGAGGAAATGGAGCCCAGGAAGGGAGAAGCAGGGCCGGGTCAACTAAGATCTCATACAAAACACAAGCCAAGTGGAACCCACTTACAGACAAGGACTTGCCCACTGTCCCTCCTCTGGCTGCACTGTGCTCTGTGTCCCATCTGTCACTTCATCCCAAGCTGATGTAGAAGTTACTTGTACAAAATATCTGTAATAAACTTAAAGAAAAAGGATTTCTTTCAGTTCCTGGTTCCATAGACTTCAGGCCATTGTCTTTGGTTCTGTTGATTCCAGGCTGGGTGGCAGAGCATCATGCTGCCAAAAGCACACGGCAGAGGCTCATGGTAAACAGGAAGTACAAAAAAAAAAAAAAAAAAAAAAAAACCGAGGATCTACGAAGCAACCAGGACAAGATAAGAGTTTCCAAGAACAAGTTTCCAGTGACCTACTTGCTCCCACAACCTCTTCTGCTTTTTACCACCGCTAATCCATCCTATTATGAACGCATCATACAATTAATCTGTTAATTAAGTCGGAGCTTTCAAGGTCCAATCACTTCCCAAAAACCAACAGCTGACAACTGAACTGCCAGGATTCAAGCCTATAGATGACAGTAGATTCAAACCTCAACGTCTGATACTCCAAGGTGCTCCCGAGCTGATAGGCTCTCCTCGGCTCACTTCACACCTACAGAGGCTGCCTTCCTCCGGCAACAAAGCCAGACTTAGAGCCCAGCTCAGAGCCAAGGCAGAGAAAAGCATGTGTATGAAAGAAGATGGGACTGTGTCAAAGGGAGGGGTAGAGATAAGGGAAAAGCAAAGACTGCTCCTTAGACAGCATGTACCCATCTGTAGAAGACAGGGGAGTGGGCAGAGGCAGACTCGTTGCCTCCATCTGAAACATACTTGCTGCACACTACGCAGACCTGAATTTGATTCCCCAGCACCCACATGAATGGTCAGTAATTCCAGTAATGTTTGTAATGCACTGAGGAAGCAGAGACAGGAGGACACCTGGGTTTGCCGATCAATCAGCTTAGCTGAGTTGGTGTCTTAGTTGGGGTTTCTATCCCTGCACAAAACATCATGACCAAGAAGCAAGTTGGGGAGGAAAGGGTTTGTTTATTCAGCTTATACTTCCATATCACTGTTCATCACCAAAGGAGGTCAAGACAGGAACTCACACAGAGTAGGAACTTGGAAGCAGGAGTGGATACAGAAGCCATGGAGGGGTGCTGCTTACTGGCTTGCTTCCCCTGCCTTGTTCAGCCTGCTTTCTTATAGAACCCAAGACTACCAGCCCAGGGATGGCACCACCCACAATGGGCTCTCCCACCCTTAATCACTCATTGAGAAAATGCCTTACAGATGGATCTATGGAGGCATTTCCTTGAGGGAGGCTCCTTTCTCTGTGATAACTCAAGCTTGTGTCAAGTTGATACAAAACCAGCCAGTGCAGTTGGCAAGCCCCTGATCCTAATGAGAAATCTGCCTTCAAAGAAAACCAAATGCTCCTAAGAAACAACACCTGAGGTTGACTGGTTTACACAGAGAGAGAGACACAGACACAGATAGAGACAGAGAGATAGAGAGGGGGAGAGAGAGACAGAGAAACAGAGAGAACACAGAGAAGGTCCCTAAACCCCCTTTACCATTGCCTCCTCATACATTCCTACACACTTACAGCCCTTGGCATTAAGACCCAAAGCTTAACTTGTCTTCCAGTCCCAGCACATTCTGACATTTTATCTCTTGACACTATCACAGTATCCTTCCTCCCAGTATCTTTTTTCCAGCGTCCTTCTCCCACCCTTCAACTTCCCCCTCAGCAGCCTTTCTCCCAGTATCTGTCCTTCCAGCATCCTTCCCCAAAGCATCTTTTTTTTCCCAGTATTTTCCCCTTCAATTTCCCACCTTCTAGGATCCTTCCTCCCACCATCCATGACTTCAGTTTCTTCCCTGAGCTAACAGAGCAGTGGGGGCTCAAAGCCTAGCATGTGGTATGGTAGGATTGGGGATGCCCCCCACAGGGGTACCTGAGCCCAGAGACCCTTCATATTGCCCTGAACACACCTCCACTTTAATATGCATGTCATATTTCAATTTCTTACCAAATAAACTGCCATGACAATACAGGTACTGATTCAATTCAGACAGAGCTGTGTAGATCACATCAGGAAATGACTGATAGTCTAGATGTGGGAACTGCATTCATCACACAAGCTAATAAAACATTAAGACATGCTGGGGATCAAGGTTTTTCTCAGCACTGGAATACACCCCCACCCAAGTCCTCCACAAAGAAGACATCAGCACAAGCTCAAGGTGAGGTGGGTCAGGGCCAGAGAGCAAGCCAGAGTCACACATAACACTCCTTGTGGACTGAGCGAGGGCTGGCTGGCACCCCAAAAGGACCTGGGAACAGCTGGGATCTGTGCTGGAAGTTCCTGGCAAGTCACTCATGCAATTTACTGGTCCAGCTGGAGAGATGCATCTTTGAACTCCAGAAAGCAATGCAGAAAACCACTCTCAACCCAGGCCCTCCATCCCCTGCCTGAGCTGAATCAAAGGAGCGGTGCGCAGATCAAGGGGACACCCACTCTCCTTCAGCTGCCGGCAAGCTGATTAGACAGATGAGCTCACAGCTGAACAGGCACTCAGGCTGAAAAAATAAAATAAAATAAATGTGAAATGCAGAGATGGATGGCTTCTGTCACCAAGTCTCTCCAAAGCAACCATCTGTAATTGGAACTCCAATGCTAACATCAAGGATGGAAGCTCAGAGTGGCAGCCATGGCCCGGAGGGATCATGGCAAGACCTCTAGATCGCCTTGAAGAACAATGCAGGACTGGGGATGGAGCTCAGGTGGAAAAGGACTTGCCTAGCCTGCACAATGCCCTGGGTTTGAGTTCCAACACTGTATAAATTGAGTGAAGCCGTGAACACCTGTGAGCCCAGCAGTCAGGAGATACAGGCAGGAGGAATGGATGTTCGAGGCTCTTAAGACAGCTCAGTAAAGTAAAGACACTTGCTGCCAAGCCTAGCAAACTGAGTTTGATACTAAGGACACATCTGACAGAAGAAAAGAACAGATTCCCTCAAGTTGTCCTCTGACCCTCACATGAGTGTCAGGGCATGAATGCCACTCACGTCCCTCTAGTACACACACACACACACACACACACACTCATAAAATAAATAAATAAATGAAAAACCCCCAGATGCACTGCAGAATTTGGATTGTGACCAGTGCTGGGATCCCTAGAACAGAGAAACCACATCCCAGGAAGACAGCACTACGCTAAATGACACCCGTGAGTTCTGCCATCAGGGGCTCTGGCTAGGACCAAATTCTTTCCCCTCTGTTTCTATAGTTGCCTCGCTAAAGGCATCTTGTGACTCACATTTCTCCAGAAGTTTCCCCAATGGGGCTTCCTGCTCAGTCTCCTTCTCAGGAACCGTCAACTAAGTGAAGGGATACATGGGGAAAGCAGACAGACTCTCTGAAGCATTCTCTGGCTGGAGACTGGGCCCCTGAGAGGGGGCATGATTTAGCTCAGAGGAACCCAGCCTGTGTGTAGAGACATAGAACTACCTCCTTCCATTTCCCTCTCATGGAATAGACTGAGCAGGAGAGATGGTGCCCCTGGGAGGTGATTTTTCATGAGCGAGAGTCTTTCTCTGTCAATCTTCACACTTAAGGTAGGACCCTCCCGTCTCCACATCCCCAGCACTGGGATCATGGATACACACTGCTTTACCAGGCTTTCTTTTATGGAGTACCTAAGACTCTAACTCAGGTCCTCAGCTTAAGTGACCAGAACTTTCCTTACTGAGCCATCTCCAAGCCTTTGAAGAACTGGTCATCATCTGTTTCGCAGGGCCAGCCATGTAGCTGAGGCCAGGAGCTGATGACCTATGTGCTCCAACCCAAACCTAAGAGTTGTCAGGTAGAGGAAGCTAGAATACCATAAGAAGAACAAGACCTGTTCTAACTGATGTCAGAGTTCAGTGCAGTCTGGGACACCATACAGCCTTTTGTATCAGATCGAGGGAGTGTGGGAAAGGGGAAGCAGCTTGCCTTACACTCTAAAGCTTCAGGTCTTCTACACCACACTACACTGGAGGGATCATGGCAAGACCTCTAGATCGCCTTGAAGAACAATGCAGGACTGGGGATGGAGCTCAGGTGGAAAAGGACTTGCCTAGCCTGCACAATGCCCTGGGTTTGAGTTCCAACACTGTATAAATTGAGTGAAGCCGTGAACACCTGTGAGCCCAGCAGTCAGGAGATACAGGCAGGAGGAATGGCAGAAGCAACCCACAAAGATGCTTCCAGAAGCTGCCTCGGATCATGAGCCTCAGAAGCATCACTGAGAAGGCCACAACCTGCTGTCCACTCATCCAGCTTTGTTTTATTTTGTGGGAAGTCCATTGTCTTTGTGCTAAAGCCCACCTGTCAGTGACGCCCCCAGTGGCTCTCAGCTTGTGGCACCAACATCTTTCTCAATGGTAAGCACCAGAGTCTACACAGACTATGTGCCTCTCTTGGGAAAGGATGGCAAGAAATACCTTTGTTATTCCTCAGCAAGGCTCAGTGAGCAGCCACAAGTCTCCAGACTCTAAAAATGGAATAGGGGGGGAGCTAGCCAGAGGGTTGAGTGGGTAAAGGTACCTGCCACCAAGCCTGATGACCTGAGTTCTATCCCTGGGATCTATATGGTAGAAAAGGTAACTGACTCCTATAGGATGATCTCTGACTGCTGCACCTGTCCGTAGCACCTGCACGCATGCACACACACACACACACACACACACATACGTGTGTCCACATATATAGACATGCACACATAAACACACACATACAAACAAACAAGCAATCAAACAAACAAATAAGCAAATAAATATAAAAAATTAGCAGGAAGGGATTTGCCAGTGTTTACAGTGGTGTGAGTAATCTAGAGAAAAAACCTTCACAAGAAAGGAGAGAACTGAAAGCTGACCTAGTCCCAGTGCTCTGATGCTTCCTTCTGTTGAGCTAGAAGCCTGCTGTGTTCTACCCTGGTGAGAACCACAGCCTTAACCATCACAGCACAGATAGAGCAGGCCATTATACTCTGAATGACACCCAGTCCTACTCTGAGCCCTGTTTCCCCACTGAGGGAGATACCTTATACCCTGACTTGACAGCCTTTCCTCCCCCTGTCATGGGGCCAGATGGCCAGGGGTTCTAACACCCAAATGAGCAACTTGGTTTTTTTCATCATCTTTCTGCTTCATAAAATGGGGCCCTAGGTAGGGAAAGCATGACCCCTTTGGTCTCTTTAAATTGGCCTCAATTTCTTCATCTTTAATGTGGAATGCTCTCAGACCATGAACACCCAGATGTTAGTCCCATTCAGCAGATAACCTGAAGAGTGACTTCAAGCCCATGCCTCTGCTTCCCTGGGGTCAGCCTCCTCAGTTGGAAAACCAGTATGCATTGCTCTGAAGGTCTGGAAAGAAAGGTATAAGGAAAAGGATACAAAGGGGACACCACTCAGCTAGTCCAGGAAAACCTAAGGAGAGCTTTGATGCTAACAGCCCAAGCTTTAAGGAGAGAATCAGTAAGTCAGATTTCATGGAAAGTAAGCGCTCTATGGTAGACAATACTAAGAGAATGAAAAAGATGTGTCACCATTGGGAGAAGATATCTGCAAATCACACATCCAACTAAGAGCTCTGGGTAAGGAGCTCCTGAATTCAATGGTAAGAAATCAGCCATTGAGAGGTAGAGAAGGCAGCCCAGTGGTGGTGGCACATTCCTTTAATCTCAGCACTTGGGAGAAAGAAGCAGGCAGATCTCTGTGAGTTCAAGACTGGCTTGATCTACAAAGTGAGTTCCAGGACAACCAGGGCTACACAGAAAAATAAAGAAAGAGAGAAAGAAAGAAAGAAAAGAAAGAAAGAAAGAAAGAAAGAAAGAAGGAAAGAGAAAGAAAGAAAGAGAGAAAGAGAGAGAAAAGAAAGAGAGAGAAAGAAAGGAGACAGAAACAGACAGACAGACAGTCGTGGGGGGAAGGGAGAGAGGGAGAAAGAAAGAAAAGAAAGAAAAGTAGAAAAAGGAATGAGTCATACTGGCACCCAACTTTAGCCTCAGATCTCAGGCAGAGGCAAGTAGACCAGCTCCAAGCCATCCAGGGTTGCACAGTGAGACCCTATCTCAAAACAAAGATACAAACAAAATAAAACAAGCAAAAGGATTAAGATTAAAAGTGGAGAAAGGGGCCAGCAAGATGGCCCAGGCTGATGACCCAAGTTTGATCCCTAAGACCCACATGTAGAAGAAAACAGATTATCACATGTTGTCTTCTGATGACTCTCACACACACAAAATAATAATAATAATAATAATAATAATAATAATAATAGCATTATTAATAGTTATGAACCAATAACTGTGATTTCAAATTTTTAAGTAGAGAAAACCCTTGAAGTGACTTTGCAGATGGGAGCATAGCATGTGCAAAAACATTCAGCATCACCAGCCCAGGGAACATGGTATCACTAGAACCTAGGGACATGCACAGACTCTCACACCAGATGGATAAAATAAAGACTGCGACATCACCAAGTGCTGGCAAGAATGTGGAGAACTGGACGGCTCATACACTGCTGGTGCATATTTAAAATCATTCAGCCACTGTGAAAAACAGCTCAGCAGTTTCTTTAAAACCTAAACGTGCTTGAGCTGTGACTCAGGAATTACACTCTGGGGCATTTATCCTAAAGATAACTTTTGTCTGTGAAACCTCCAAAAGAATGTTTACAGCATTCTTTCTCATCAAAAGGAAAACTTGGAACTTCCTTTGATGGGAGGCTGGGAAACACCAGTGCAGCTATATTGTCTGCTGGGTTGAGTAGTATCACCCCAAAATTCAAGTTCTCATGAAACCCCAGGGTATATAGCCCTCTTAGGGTCTTTGCAGATGTGCTAAGGTCATACTGGGAAGAGTTGTTGGCAGAAATCAGAAGTTAGGGAGAGTCACAGAAGGATCCCTTCTAGGGACCTGTTTGGGAAGTCCAGCCAGACCTGCTGATGCCTTGGCCCCCAGAACTGTGAGGAAATTAGTTTGTGTGATTTGAAGCTACCCTTGTAGCCTGAGAGGGCCTGGGACCTACCTCGGTGGGTAGACATACGTTCTCCTCCATCCCCAAAGGGTCCCCCTTTCCCCGCTCAGTTACTCTTGTGATTCCTTGGAGCCAACATGAGGCACAGGACCTCTGTGACTCCTCAGCCTTCAACCCTCCTCTAGCTCCCATGTGGGAAGCTGGACTCCTATTGACACCCCACAATATCAAGGTTGAATGCACAAAAAGACACCAAGACAGGGACAAGGCCCAGCCTGAATCTTCAGGTGACTCTACAAGAGCCAAGCCCGGTCCCAGGTTTCCTGCCAGCATCCAGCCCTCAGCCCAGGTTCCATGTACACAACATTCCTTGTGAGCCTCCTCGGGGCAATTCTCCCCAGAAGTGCACTGCCTGAGTCAGGGACAAACAGTAGCCTGACTCCTTTTGCCCCTCCACGCTCTGCCCACCCTTCTAGCCCAGCATGTGTCCACTTAACTTCTGAAAGCTTTTGAAATTATTCTGCCCCACAGGCTCTTTCCTTCCACAGACAGCAGCTCTGACCCTTGAAGCCACTGATGCCTGCAGGATCTCAGGTGACCTCTGCCTTGTCTTCCTAGCCAATCACTCCTGCCTCACCTCCCCAAGAGCTGGGTACCTGGATGCTGGGATACTTGAAGATCTGCCTTCCCCCACAGTAGGCCACTCTCTCCACATTGCCAATCACTGCATCGCCTCCGGGAGCAACCTAGTGAGCAACACACCTGCCTAACATCCTCCTCCGAATGAAACTTTAGGGTCCAACTTCACTTTCAAGTGGAGCCCCGCTCCTCTTGTGGCTAATAGAGATACCAGCACCAGATCGAGTCTTCAGACCCATTAAATAAAGCCATGCAGGCTGCCTGCTAACGGCCCTCGCCTGAGCGTCTCAAGCTGGCCTGCAATAAGTATTCCTAATTGTGCTTGTTAAAAAGCAGATTTATGGATCCCAATTAGGCCGCCTGCACTTCCACCACAGCAGTTTTCGACACACCAAACCTTCCTTCTTCCCAGGATAAAATTATTTTTTTTTTGCTGGGTGACAGGATAATTACTAAAACATAAAAGGGTCCTCCCGGAACCCCACGCAGCCTCAGCAACTCTGTTAGGAGCCCTCCAGGACAAGCAGAGGCTTGACAGAAAATTTAACGTCACCTTGAGCTTCCCTTTGCAGTCCCTCGGCCCAGAACATCTCCCTTGGTTCTTTCTCCTAAAACCCAGCCCTGAGCCCTGTGGCTGGCCTGGCCCACTTCTCTCTCTTCTTCCCTACTTGCCAATTCCAGACTGCTCCCCAGTGAGGCCTGTGCTTCTTCCCTCCACAGTCTATTCTGTTTAACAGCCTCTCCTTTGTCCTCTCCTCATCCCCCTTGAAGGCCAACTCAAATGCCTCCTCCTCCAGGAAGCCCTCTGTATCATCACTATTCCTAGGTTTTGTCAGGCAACAAAACACCTGACATAGCTCCTTTTACATATACTGTCCAAGTCCCCCACACTGCTGTCAGCTCTCAATAGAGTGCTTTAGTCCTGCACTAAACATTGAGTTCTCTGAGGAGAGGAATTGAGTCTCACTCAGTGTAGCAGCTCCAATATGTGATATAAGATAGACTGGCTCATTCATTCAGCTGCTCATGCATTCATTCAACAAACTTTCTGGGACCTAATTTTGAAAAATAGGCATAGAGGGACAGGGATCAGTGGTAGAGCACATGGATAGTATTAGGGCCCCAGGTTCAATCTTTAACATTGCCTCCCTACTGCCCCCCATAAAAAAGAGGGAAGGGAGGAACAGGAGATAAATGGAAGGAAGGGGAGTGGGAAGGACAGAGGGAAGGGAAAGAGGTGGTGGGACAGATCTGAACAGACACATCCCCAAGAAGATGCACAAATAACCAATAGGTTCCTGAGAAGATGCTCACCATCCGTAGTCACAAAGGAAACATAAAACAACTGAGAGGTTGCTTTCGCAGCACGAGGATGGCTACAACTGAAGTCCGATTCTGTGGAGAAGGATGTGGAGAAACCAGCCCTCACTGCTGCTGGCCGGCTGCGACACAGTGTGGTGTGCTTGTCATGGGAGCCTGGGAACCTGTGTCTGGAGTGCCAGCGGGCGTGTGTGCAGGAAGAAGTGGGGCAGTGTGGCCTGGCCAACTTGAGGACCCTGAGACAAGGGGACCAAGGGCCTCGGCTGCAAACAGCCACCAACCAGAAGGGCTCAGCC
This sequence comes from Micromys minutus, assembly GCF_963924665.1. NCBI lineage: Eukaryota > Metazoa > Chordata > Mammalia > Rodentia > Muridae > Micromys > Micromys minutus. The sequence continues at coordinate 54,565,446 of NC_137985.1, read as the reverse complement.
CTGCCATCTGCTCCTCAAGCCAAAGTGAGTTGCCCTGGTGTGGGTTCACCCAGTGCCTTCCAACAGCTTCCTGAATGGTTACAACAAAGCCAAGGCAGAAACCAGTTTCCACCCTCTGGAAGAACAGTCCACTGTGCCTGAGAGAGAGGCTTCTCGACTGAACTGCTGTGACAGCAAGCTCTCCCCAGGATGCTGATGGCCAAGGAGCTACAGTGAGTGAGGTCACTCTGTACTTATTAGGTTCCTTGATACGGTTGGGATCCCTCAAATGCCTCCTAATGACACCCTGGGGATGCAGGGACCCAGCAGGCATATCTCATCTGGTCTCGCAGACACATCCATACACACGTTTTCAAACATACTTAGTTCACATGCACAGATGAACAATTTTCACACACACACACACATTCACATACACACTCACAAGCAGACATACAATAATGAGCACACACTAGCACAGGGTCACACAAGCAGAGGCACACAAATATGGACAACTGTAAGTAAGTGGACAGGATCATAGCTGGCCCAGCCTCTAGCCTCTTTCCCTCTAGAAGGACATGCAGTTGGGCAGGCTTCCCGGGAGGGCAGACTTCTGATAACTACTGCTCTGGAGGAAGGCTCCCAGGAGGCTCAGAACCTGTTGAGGGCCGACCCTACCCTATATAGTGACCCAATCCCTTTACATTTCTAATCATGTCTTTTACTATACCTCAGGCCCAAACATCCACTGCTGGAATCCCGGAATTCTTGTCAGACTCTAACTGCGGTAGGACCCAGAAGCTATACCAGGTCAACATTTATGACCTTGGGCTACTAAGTTCCTATATCTGGATCTCAATGTACAATGCAAAGAGGAAGGTTTGTAAGGACCTTAGAGCGGGGAAATTCTCTGTGATGGGAAGATAAAGGAATGCTGATATCCAGGGAAGCCAAATGAGAAGGTAACCTGGGGTGGGGAAACTTCAAGAATCAAAACACAGCAGGACCATCTTCAGAAAACTTCTCAGGAAAGGTAGCTAAAGAAGAGAGCCATCGCCTCTCCAGTTGACAAGGTTCCTGATAGACATTGCCTTGTACCTTTGGGAATAGGCAGGCTGTTCTTAGACCTTCTGTCTCATCTCCATTAGCAAGCAGCAGGGCTTGGTTACAAATGTAACCAAGTACGAATACACCCCAGGCCTCAGCCCAGCTTCTATGAGTGGAGGCCTGAATATTCATAAATATTGTAAATTTTTTAAAATGTGTAGGCTATGTCACCAACTGGACAGAATCTATTACCTGGAAAATGGGCTTCTGGGCCTATCTGTGGCAAATTATTTTATTTGAATTATTCTGCCACTGTGGGTGGCTCTATTCCCTAGGCAGAAGATCCTATCTGTTTATTTGTTTGGTTGGTTGGTTGGTTAGTTGGTTGTTTTGTTGTTTGGTTGCTTTGGGGTTTGGGGTTTTTTATTTTGTTTGGTTGGGGGGCAAGCCAGTTAAGACAGGGTTTCTCTGTGTAGCCCTGCTGTTCTGGAACTTATTGTGTAGACCAGGCTAGCCTTAAACTCTGAAATCTGCTTACCTCTGTCTCCTGAGTTCTGGAATTAAAGGTGTGTTCTCCCCCCACCTGCTCATCAGTTTTAGAGTGGAGAAGGTGAGCTAAGCTCTAGCATTTGTGCATCCCTTGCTTTCTTCTTCAGCCTATGGATATAATGTAACCAGCTGCTTCGAGTTTCTGATGCCCTAATGCCCCCACTATGACTAGACTATAACTTCAAACTGTGAGCTAAAATAAACTTTTTGATTCTCATGTTGCTTCTGTCAGAGTATTTTGTGACTACTACTGGAAACAACTAAGACACTGAGCATCCTTGGTGACATAGGCAGGGACAGTAATAACATGCCATCTGCATAATGAGGAATGTTTCACATTGGTTCTACACTTTAGAATCAGCCGGGCACTTTGGCAGACTTCATTTCACTTCCTCTTAAAAACCCTTCCTAGGAAAGGGAGAAGGAAGATGAAACCAAGTAGGCAAGATGCTGACAACTTCCAAGGCAGAGCTACAGACGGTGACACGGTGCTACATTCTCCACTTGGAGTCTGATGGAGAATTACCATCATAAAGAGTTAAAAAAAAAACTCACAAATGCAAATGAAAAAAGAAGCATTATCATCATGTGTTTTGTGTGTGTGTGCATGTGTGTATGTGCATGTGTGTGTGTGTGTGTTATTAGTTCATGTAGTTTGAGATAAGATTCAATGGTTAGTGTTATCAAGAAAGAATCTAGAATCACATGGGAGATAAATCTCTGGACAGACAAGTAGAGAATCATCTTATCTTTTTTTTTTTAAACAGGGTCTCACTACATAGTCCTGGCTGTCCTAGAACCCACTTTGTAGACCAGGCTGACCTTGAACTCAGAGACCTGAGTTCTGGGATCAGAGGTGCAAGTAAGGAGTCATCTTGACTGAGCTAACCGAGGTAGGAAGACCACACACACAACACACACACACACACACACACACACACACACACTGTGAGAGGCACCATTTTCTCGCTGGGATCACGGACTGTGTACATGAAAAGGAAGCTGAGCTGCACGCAGTCTACTTTGTGTTACTGAGTGTGCGTGCCGTATGACTAGCTGCTTCAAGCTCCTACTTACTATCTTGATTTCTCCACAATGATGGACTTGCACTGGGAACCAGAACAAACCTTTCTCACTTCAGTTGTTTTCCTCACAGAATTTTGTCACAGCAATAGGAAAAGACACAGGTTCTCACATGGCTCAGGCTAGCCTTCAACTCAGTTTGGTTTAGGAAGAAGCATAAGACAGTTCTGGCTGGGAGGACGGTTAAAAACCCATTGAGTGACCTCTGGGAAGACTTTCTCTGCTCTCTTAAAAACGTCCAATGGGAGACAGGCATGTCTTCCCACTAGGTACTCTCCTGCCTGAATATGTTGAAGGTGACTATCACGAGCCTGTGCCAGTACACAGCGAGAGCATCCAGAGGGAAGGCAAGGACCTGGATTCTTCCTGCATAAGCTGCTGAATCTATGACTTTCCATTACCCGAAATTTAACTAATACAGCTACAAAGGAAACAAAGGTCAGTCTGTCTGCCCTTCCCTAAACTCAAAACCGGATCATTCGCCTCCAAGCCCTGAGCCTGCATCTGTGTTGCTCCTACCTAGACAAACTCAGGTATGAGCTAATCCCCTTGACCTTGTGCTGACAGAAAACACAGGTCAGGTGCCCAACCCAACCTGAGCACCCAGTCCTGACTTTAAGCCCCAAAGGGCAATGATCCCAGCAAACTGCTCCCTATAGATGCCTACCCTAGAAGGAAAGTCCTGAGCCTAGTTGTGCCCCCCCCAGGAAACCGCCTCTGCTCATTTCCATTGCCTTCCTCTGCCACTGCCCCATAAATCTCCAGTTTATTAATCCTTTACATGAAGCAGTCGGTGTGGGATCCTGATTTACTCCCTGTTCATAAAACACCGAGAAATTAAAGATGGAAATTACCCAGAAGGACACGAGCCTCCAGTGGGGGGCCCCCTAGCAGTTCCTGGCCTAAACCCAGGTCCTCTCTGCCCTTCCTACCTTCGAAGCTCAGGAACTAGTGACATCATCTCCCTGTCTCCATCCCTCCCCTTTGAAGCAATCTTGCTTCCCACCTGCACTGGCAGCTAGACTTGGTTCTGCACAGCAGGACAGGAGGCATCACACAAATGGGTTTCCCCCAAACCTTTGAAGATCTCTTCCTAAGTCCCTTTCGTCACACAGGGGTGGAAAACTCAAGTAGGGGCCAAAATTTTAAGCTGTTCAAATGTCAAACTATGGGAGCTAAAGATGCAGTTCAGCTGGTAGAGCGCTTGCCAGGCAGATACAAGATCCTGGGTTCCATCCCGAGAACTGCGTCTAGGAGGCATGATGGTGTGCACCTGTAACCCCAGCACTCTGGAGGCAGAAACAAAGTTCAAGGTCATCCTTAGCTACAGGGCAAGTTTGAGGTCTGCCTGGGGTAAATAAGGCATCACCTCAACACATTCTTTGGACAAAAAAAAAAAAAGTAAAACCACATATGAAATTCAGAGACAGGATCAAAAAAGAAACAAAAGAAAGCTTTTTTTCAAAAAAAAAATTTTAAAATCTTCTAATCAATGGGCTCAGGTGTGTAAGACCACCCTCATTTCTCAGGCTAGAATACCTCACCCCAATACTCCAAACCCTTCTGCCTATTCAGTGCCCAATGCTTCTTAAACGTCTTGTAGGAATCTCAAGGCTCCAAGCTGCAGTGCCTCACACTGCACCCTGAAATTACCTTCCCAGCCCCTCCTCTTCCCACAGGTCAGAGAGAGCCTTTGGATAGTATCAGGGCCAGGCTACCCCAGTTCAGTGTGACAGCAAATCTTCAGGGAAGCCACTGGCTACAGGGCCTATGTTTGGCTAGATTCCTGCCATGAGGGCTCTCTGGGATTTTGAAACGTTGCAGGGGAACAGGAAGCTGAATCTTCCAGCAGAAGAAAGACTTTCTGGAGGAAGCAGTGTCTGGTCTAACCTGTGGAAAAGAAGAAAGGGTCAGCCAGACAAAGAAGCCAGCAGAAAGGTGGGCCAATGATGCTGGAAGCATGCTTAAGCCCGGGGACCATGCAGCTTGGTAAAGGGGAGAATTATGAAGAAAGGCAGCTAACCAGGCCTTGACTGCCACGCTAATGAGTTTTGACTTTATCCTGAGGGCAATGGGGAAGCATTAAAGGGTTTCCGACAGTGCAGTAGCCTGGTCCACTTTGCACTCAAAAAGATCCTCTGTCCTGCCTCAGAGAGTATGGATTGAGATGGGCTGGGGGAGGGGCATGCCCTGTGAAAGTTCCTGGGCCCGGAGCAAGGCTGCCTGTCACCCACCGAGGCCTCAGTGGAGGCCCGGAACTAGACAGAGTAGGTCTTAGATGTATAGGGTGGGCTATACAGAAGAGAGGTGACTTGACCCCAAATCCTCTAACTCAAGAAAGCTCCCTATGAGCATGTGCACGCCTGCCACAGTGGTTGTCTGTCACCCTCATTCTCAGGTGCCCCCATGTGCCTCACATGACCAATCCCCTTCTTCAGGACATTGTGTATTGCTCTCCTGGGCTGTCACACTAGACCGTATGTCTCTTCATTCCCACAGACACAGCCCCTCTAGGATGTGCCTGCTGCCCCCATTCTGACATGGAAGCTATGGAGAAACCCTAAGACTGACTTAGGGGTTGGGCTTTTCATGGAACCCACTCTTTACAGAACAGGCCAATCCCCTGAGACATGGCATCCAATTCCTTGTCTCCTTCCAAATCACTTTCTCCAATGGAATCTCCTCGGTTCCTCTGACTTCCTTTTTCTTCTCCTTTCTCTTGAGACACGGTCTCAGTGTAGCCCAAGTCAGTGTCTAACTCCCCAAACAACTGAGGGTGGTCTACTCATCCTGCCTCTACCGCCCCAGTGCTTGGATGTGAGTTGCTGTGATATCTATTCAGTGCTGGGGTGGAGCCTATGGCTGTGTGCATGCTAGGCCAGTGCTCCTTCTACCCACTGAGCCACCCCCCCCCAATTCGCTGCCAAATAAGAAGGCATGATCTGGAATCCTCACACAGTTACGCAGAGGTGTGTATGCTGCTATCCCAGGGGTGGGGAAACACCATGGACTCCTTCCAAGACCACCTGCCTGCAGAGAGGATCAGGGGCTCAGGAAAGCCTGAGTCTTCGTCAGCAGAGCAAGTAGCTCAGAAGAGTAGCTCCCAGGCAGCGTGGGAGGCCTGGGTGGGGGAGCCATGAAGAAGCTAACAGCAAAGGGCTTGGGGTGTAGCTCAGTCGGTAGAGCTGCCTTGCATGCTCACCGCCTTGGGTTTAATGCCCTACAACTCATAAGCCAAGTCTGGTGGTGGTGGTAGATACTCGTAATCCCAGTGCTCGGGGGATGAAGGTAGGAGGAGCAGAGGTGAAAGGACATCCTCAGCTACACAGTGAATTCAAGTCCAGCCTAGGCTACATCAGACCTCACCCTAAGATACCAAAAAATAAATAAAAAGGTTTCAGGTGGCCACCACTCACTTGGGCATTGTGCTTTCTGGCATTTGCAGCCTGCCCTCTCTTTCTCCTCCATGGTTTCACCCACTGTGAAGGTGGGAGGAGACCCACTGCATCAAGGAGAACGATGAGGGGACAGATAAGCCACTCTCCTGTCTGGGTGGGTATAAATCATAGTGGGAGCTTTGGGGCTGGTGTCTTCTTTGGCATTCAAAGTGTCATTAATTATACATTAAGTGTTTGAAAGGAAAAGACATCAGTAGCCTATAGGATGTGTTTGCATGGTAATAGAGGATTGATTAGATGCAATATCTATACTGTGGGCTACCGGGATTTGGGTCCCCTAGCTTTGCAGATGCAGTAAATTACAACCACAAAAATCTCATCTGTGGTGAATTATGGCATCTGAATCGCTGAAGGGATTCTCAGTGCCTGCGAATGAGAGACAGTAGTCACCTGGCCAAGAGCAGGAAGCAAGCATGGTCCCATGCCCACTGCTGGGAACCTGGTTTCCTGGGTAGGAAGCCCCCAGCCCAGGCCTGAACCCTCCCCCTCTGTAGGAGCTCAACAGACAGAGCAGGAGCCGCTTCCTGAGCCTGGGTTCTGCCAACAGCTCAGTCACGATTCCCTCTGGGAGTCAGAGGCTTGAGTAAAAAGATGTGAATGTTACTTCTTTAACTGAAAGCTGTATGTCCCCCTTTAATGAGAAGCTGGGGAAGCCTGGAGCAGAGCCGCTCCCACTCCTGGGGAGATGAAGGCTGCCAAAATCCTGCAGTCTGGAGCCCATGCTGGTACCTCAGGAGGGAGGCAGGAGAGATTCACACCCTGTACAAGGGCAGATCCACACCCGACATATCGATTAACTGACTTTTTAACCCTCCATCGACCCTGTGTGCCAAGTGAAACCATAAACCTCAGGCCAGGGCAGAGAAGATGGCTGGGTGGGTAAAGTGATGATTGTGTAAGCATAAGGACCTGGGTTCAGATCTCTAGCAGCCAAGGTGGGGCAGTGTGTCTATAATCCCAGCATTGGAGAGGTGAAGACCAGAGGATTCCTGGGGCCTGCTAAACAGTCAGCCTAGCCAATTGGTGAGATTCGGTTCACTGAAAGAACCTGCCTCAAAAGATAAGGTATCCTCAATGCCCGCATCTTATCTTCCCATGCATATCCTCGCACACACACAAAGAAATAAACAAACCCATGTACAAATGGGGAGACTGAGGCATGGAGCAACATTCCCAAGACATCAGCATTCAGAGGACGCTTTTGTAGAAACCTTCCCTGACCTCATGTATAACTTTAGCCCCTCCCCAGCCCACCACTCCCTCTCACTCACTCTGTCCCCGGTCTCACTTGCCACCCTGTCATCTGCTAACTTATTTATACTCTAACACACCCACAGGGACCAGGGTGGTGTCTGTGTCTCTTGTGTTTTCACACTGCTTCACCACCAACAGCCCACAGCAGGCACTCAGTAATGCCTCCATGGATGACGGGATCCTGTTGAATCACTCATCCAAGGTGACCCAGCTTTTACATGCAGGGCTGGATTCAAATCTAGACACCCTGGTCTCTGACTCAGTGGCCTGCATGACAGAGCTTACCAGGGAAGAGCCTTCTCTTTGATTGAAATGTGAACATAGTGAAATGCCAGCTCACTCCACGATGACTGAGACTCCCCTGGCAACAGCAAGCCTGGAGCCTTTTGAGTCCCCCAACCCCCAGCCCCCAGCAGAGCTAGGAATAAAGCCAGGACTTGTAGAAATGGCTCCCATCTGACTCTTTGCGAGCAAAACCATGCAGACTAGAGAACGAGCCCTTTCCAGATACACTTCATCTGATCAAGAGATGCTGGTGGCTCCTGCCTACAAGCAAAGCCCAGCTCCAGCACTTGTCCCCAAGAATGAGTGCATTCTGGTGGGGGACAAGTGAGACCCTGGAGTTGTGTGCCTGGATTTGCTGAGTTCCACCTGCTTCTCGGGCCATCAGTCACTATCTGCACAAAGACTACAGTCTCACCTAACACTGCCCCTATCCCAGCATCCCCTGGTAAGCCAGCTTTGGTACAGTCTCCATCACACTGAAGAACAACAGTGTCCCAGAACAGGTTTCTTCTCTAGGCCCATGGCTTGTCAAATGCTCTTTGCACCCAGAGGCAGCACACACCAGGGGAAGGAGCCAGTCTCAGTGGTCCAGGCAATATTAGCCAATGTTCCATCATGGTATATGAACCAAAGAGACAGTAGATAAGTCCCTCCCCTTTTTCCAACACACAACTATGGAATCGTGAGGTGCCACTTATTCATCAGGGCATCCCTTGGTGCTCCTGTACTGGGCCTGGATGCCTTTGCTGGTTTGCATCCTTATCCTGACTTCCCCACCATGTTTATGTGTATATGTGTGAGTACGTAGGCAGAGGTTAGCCTCAGGTGTCGTCCTTCAACCTCTGTCTAGCTTGTTCTTGAGACAGAGTCTCTCACTAAGACCTGGTTCAGTCTCTTTCTACACAAGCATGAGAACATGTGTTGAGATCCTCCAAAATCCACACAGAAAGCCAGGCCGAGCAGTGCACCCTTGCAGAGTACTGCAGAGTACTGGGAGGTAAGGACAATAGATCCCCAGAGCTCACTGTGAGTTCTAGGTTCAGTGAGAGACCTTGTCTGAAAGAAAAAAAAGGAAAGAAGGAAGGAAGGAAGGAAAAAGATAGATAAATAGATCAATCAATCGATAGATGATAGCGTAGAGACTGACTATGAACAATCCTCAAGCATGCATGTACATACACACACACACACACACACACACACACACACACACACACACACACACACACACACGAGAATGAGCAGAACCAAGACTGCAGTCCATATTCACAGAGAGAACATAGCACCTGGCACTGGGCTGTGAAGAATATGCTGGTCAGGTGTCACCTTCCTGAGGAAGATTTTGGGATGCCATTTGTGACATAAGAAGACCAATTATGTGTTAGGGGTCTTAAAGGGAAAAAAGACACAGTTCATCCTTTCTGTTTTCCAAGGCTAGCTCAGGCCCAGGGCAGCACGGACGCTCCCCTGCTGTTCCCTTCTGCAGATCTAAGCCCAGGAACTAGAGGAACAGATGACAGACACAGGCTGAGCTGGTCCCTGCCCAAACCTACCTCAAGAGAACATCTCCCCTTCACTGTTCTCCCAAAAGCCTAGGACCTCAACCTACAGACCCAGGGACTTTACCCGACAGCTGGAGGAGCTGCGAGAAAAGCAATGGTTTCTAGGTGTCTTTCTGATGCTCCCTTTCCCTGAATTTGGTGGGGGTGGGGGGGAGTCTGAGCCAGAAAAAAAGAAAAGGCTAAAAAGGCTTATTATAATGACCTTCAGGAAAAGCAACTGCAATTTACCTTGAGAACGGCAAAACGCAAAGTGAGTCTGTATGGACCATGCAAATGAGATGCAAACACGGATGCAAATGACCTAGGGCCCTGCCAGCTTAGGCAGTAGGAGCAACAGAATGCCTCTAGAGGGAGCTAGAGAGAAGAGACAGAGGGCAATTAGCAAGTGTCCTTCAGACTCTAAGAGGCATGTCTAGGGATGGGAGGAAGAGCAGGGGATGTCCTAAAGACCTTAGGGAGGCCTCAGGCCCCCAGGGTGCTCTATGCACTAGGCTATCCAACCCTGGCAAGATCTGTCCATTCTTGGGCCTTCAGTGCATGCAGAGACGCATGCACACATGAGGGTGCGGACACTCAGATGCAGCTACTTGCAGACCAAAAAAAAAAAAAAAAAAAAAAGGACACAAAGTCATCACAAAGACACATCTCTTTCCATATATTCATAGAAAACACAACACAACAAGAGACATCAGCACCTGTACAGACCCACGAGAGTCAAATGCCATATATACAGATACAGGGCAACCAGCGGGTCTGTCTAGAAAGAAAGAAAAAAAAAACCCAATTGACTAAAATACCTGCTTGACAAATATGGCAAGGTAACTTGAACCTGCAAAGGAGCCATAAGAAGTAAGGTTGACTATTTAATATTCATGGATAAGGAAAAGAAGGCGCCCCAAAGGTGAGCTGAGCCAGGCATGATATTGTAAGCCTATAATCCTGATACTTGGGAAGTACAGGCAGGAGCATCAAGGCCAGACTCCATAGGAGGCTGAAGCCAGCCAGGCTCCCTAATACCCTGTCTCAAAAAGAAAAAAGGAAAAGAAAGAGGAAGAAAAAAGGAAAGATGAAGACCTGATATCCCGAAACCAACAACAAAAAGCAAGTGAAAGAATTAACTATATTTTTGCAGTGATGGAGAACCCAGGCTTGGTATAAGCCCTCCACCCTGGAGCTCATTGCAGCCCAAGATAGATTTTCTGTTTTGAGAGACAAGATCCTGCCTCAGCCTTCTGGGTGCTGGGATTACAGAGGGATACCACTATACCCAACCTAAGACACAGTAGCTTTTTTTTAAGACCGGGACCCATGTAACCCAGGCTAGCTTCCAACTCACCTATAAACCAGGATAATCTTAAAACTCCCAATCCTTCCTCTACTTCCCATGTGCTGAAATTACAGTGTGCCCGAAACCCCTGGAATTATGCAGGTCTAGAGATTGAATGTAGATCTTCATGCATGCTGGCAAGCACTTTCCTACTGGCCTCAGCTCAAGGTCCCCCCACCCCATTTTCAACGATGCGTCATGCACTTCTGTGTCCAGCTGCCCCAGAACCTTCCCAGTCCTAGTGAGACTGAAATGTCATACAGCTCCTTGCCTGGCAGCCTGGCCTGTAGGTTTTCACCCTACCTGGTCCTTGAAGGCACCTGGGCCTTTTCCCACCCTGCTCTGTCATCATCTCCGCTAAGAATGCTCGTTAATTCTGCTCTGTGGATAATCTAATTTGGAAGTCTGAGGGAGGAAAGAAACGATTTCCAAATGGGATACAAGACAGGGTTTTTTAGAAGCCACCTGTCCCTGGGTGACTGTTCATAGAAGAGAATGACTCTTTCCCCCAAAGTATACAAACTTGAAATGCCACCCAGCCCACTCGCTCCTCCACATACAAAAAAGAAATGTGCTTTTCAGAGCAAAGAATGAATAAGCTGCCTTGCTTCCTGCCACAGAGCATGAAATCATTCTGGGAAGTCACCACCCCTCCAGGTCTCTGTGTCCCTAATTACCTACGAGAGACAGAACAAGCCAGCTCTGGAGGGGTTGTCCCTCTCCCTCTCATACCTTGTAGACTTCCTGACATTCACCCCACAGCGCTCCCCAGAACCAGGCCCTGTCCCTGGTGACTCATTGCTGAAGCCTGAAGTAAAAGGGCAGCTGAGGCCTGGTCTCCAGTCCAGGGAGCAAGACAAGCTCAGAAAAAGACCCAGAGTGAAGCTCACCCACCACCCCGAGCCCCAAGCCCCACTACCCAAGTCCCTTTCCATCTGTCCCATAACTGCTTCAGATGAGAAGAGAGCCCAGGATGGAAGGGGCAGCCTTAATACAAGAGGCCAGAGGCCTGATTATTGGCGTGCAGCCGCTCTCTGGCTCTGAGTGTAGCTGGGAGCCTCAGACTCCCTTTCCAAATTAATATTCATGGGGCTGGCACGCCGTTTATTTGCATATGTAGATATTGCTCATCCTCTGCAGGAAAGAAAAAGTTTGGGGGTGTTTATATTTATTGTATTTATTTTAAGCTCGGGTGATAAAGCAGGCGGGTCAGGTTGCTGGAGCAGGAAAAGTAGATCCTAGAGATAGGATCCACAAAACCAACTCCAAAGCAATATTTGGAAGGCATCCCATGGAGCCCCTCCCTCAGAAGGCCGTAGAAGGTTAGCATTTGAGATAGGTATACAGTTTGGCCTGTCTCTTGAACTTTCTGAGACCCGCTTCTTTTATTCAAATGTTTGTTCATGTTTGTATGCACCTGGGGGCTAGGTGTTGAGTTTGGGTGACAACTCTCCACTCTTAAACCTTGTTTCAGGAGGAATCCCAGGCTTAGAGCTTACACTCAATCCAAATGCTTACTCAACTGTGGTGCCCTAAGGAGGCTCTAGATCACTCCCTCCTGTGCTAAACACCTGAAGCTCCCACTCCGCCCACTGTAATCTGAAGCCACTCTGAGAACCTTTATTCAGGCTCCTCCTGGTCCACTGGTCTCACCCCCTTTTCTGCCTCAGATAAAGTGTTCAGCAGAAAGCTGACAGTCTGAAGTAAGTAGTTCAAGGTTCTGGGGATTTACAAAAGCAGCAGAGCAGTGTGAGAGCAAAAACCAGCAGACCAGGGGTGGTGAGAATGTCCACAAGATACTTAAGTATAAATAGATGAAGGCCAGCCCTGTGCTGCCCCCAGCGCCCCCTGCTGGCCACCTCTGCTCCTTGAACCCTTGCAAGACAAGACAAGGTAACTGTAAACAGCCTAAAGTAATGTTCCACATATGGGAAGCATTCATTAAAATTAAAATTAGTCCCTTCAATTGAGGTTGAGTTAGAAAAAACTGTGGGTTTTTTTTTTTCAGGAAAATCATCTATTTCTCTGGTTTTAATTCAATAAACACCTGCTGAGAGCCAGGCCTGGTGATACATGCCTGTATTCCCAGCACTCAGGAGGGTCAAGGTCATCTGTGGCTACACAGCTAGTTCAAGGCCAGTCTGTGCTGTATTAGACCCTGTCTCAAGAAATAAACAAATATCCACTGAATTGCCTTTATGCACAAGGCCCTGGTTCAACACCACCACCTAATAGGCACAGTGTTAACTACAAATAACCACCCAGCCTCTCTCATCTTGGATCTCAGTGGATTCAGGATCCAACTGGGAGAGGCAAGGAGCACCCTGAAATAATGCTGAGTAACGCCAAAAGCAGTGTCCTATTAAACATGGAATTTGTGGTGTGAGCAGTAATTGCTACAGTTCAGGAAAGGAGAGGTCAATACTTCGAGATCACTGTGGGCACCGGCACTTAGGAAAGCTCTAATGAGGATCCAGCTCGAAGCAGGCCTTAAAGGGAGGGGTTCTTCCAGAAAACCCAGAGAAGGGCAGGACTTACTGCCCTGGAAAAGAAGCCTTGAGGGGAGATAGGGAGAAGCCCAGAGGTGAGGTGGGTAGAGACCTAGCAGGGGAGGTAAGAAGAGAGGGAACAGGTGAACTGAGAAGGGGTTAGGAGGTAAGAGGCTTAGCAGGGGGAAAAAAAAAGATAAGATGAAGGCAGACTGTGAGAAACCCAAATATCTACTTGGGAAGCTCATGCCTCATCCCGTGAGCGAAAGGTCCATGTAAGCCTGCTTCGGAAATAACTCAAAGGGGGAAAAAAAGAGAAAGTTCTCCAGCTGCTTCACAGTGGCCCTGGAGCTGCACAATGGGCTCATAGTGTGAATTCTGAACCCATAGCCACTTCTGCACTGACATCTCACCGTCTCCTTAACAAAGTCCCTTGGACTGTTCTAGAAAGCATGCCCTTTCTCGAACCCATCCCTGCCCCACAGGATGACAAAGTGGGAGGCTGCTGTCACCACCCAGAAAGCCGCCAGAGTTTTCTCCGGCCTGGGAGCTGTATGGGGGGGTGGAGGGATAGTAAAGACAGAGGTTGTGCTTAGACACTGGGGAGGGAGTACAGGAGTCATGGGGACGGCAAAAGGCTCTGCTAAAGTCGGGCCCATCCAAGCACGGAGAATCTGGCCAGCGAAAACAAAGAATGAGATTTCACAATGGAAACCAGGCATCAAATATTGCTAATATTCCCCAAGCCAGGGTCATGTATACTTCTGGGATCCCAATACTCAGGAGGCTATAACATGAGGATTGACAGTTCGAGGATGACCTCATCCACTGGTAAATTTGAGGCCAGCCTGGGCTACACGAGACTCTGTGTCAAAAATACATACCCCAAACCCCCGCAGTGAAGATAAGAAGGAGGAGGATGGTGATGATGAAGATAATGATGATGATGATGATAATGATGATGAAGGTGGTGGAGGCAGGAGGATTCAAAGTTCAAGGTCATCCTCAGCTACACAGGGGATGTTTAAGACCCTGTCTTGAGGCAGCTTCCGGGACAGCACAGGAAGATTGCATTTTAGCCTGATTTGTTGTGTACCACCACTGATAAAGAAAAATAAGTAAACCAGGCAAGCGGAGCTTTCAACCTTCCTTGACCTCAGTGCCAGTCTTGGATTATGCCCTAATTACTACCACCTCTGGGGAGCCTGCCGTGACTGCTGTGGCTCCCCTGATGGCATGGTTTTCTGCTATGGTTGCTTTTCTGGCCATCTTGCCTCTTCTGCCTCTGCCGCCTGAATCTCTACCATGGCTATGATAAAATCCACGTACATCTCCTGAATTCAGTTATCTACTCCCTGATGTCCCAAGTCAAATCTTCAAACCCTCCATTTGCCTCGTATTGATCAAATATAGTAATTGGGCTAACTCAGATTTATCTTCCTACTCAATCCCATTATATGGATGAGTAAACTGAGGCACAAAAGGTTAAAATACTTTGTTCAGAGTCATGAGGTCTAAACAGACTAGAGAAGATTCAAATCCCGGTCTTAACTCTCTGTAGCTTGATGCTTTTGATTCTTTCCAATTTTGTTCCTTTCTGAGCCTAGGTAGTTCATCAAGATTGTTCTAGACCAAAACTGTGAACATCTCTTCCCCTTGCCTCTGCTTAGTTTAGGTGTGGCACTGGACTCACAAGTTCAGCCAAGAAGACAAGAGGCAAAATTTATTCAGAGCCTGAAAGGCTCCCTTCCCTGCCTTTTCTGCCACTGTGCATGATTTTGAAGGCGAAACACTCGGAACCACTGCAGCCATTTTGTGACCTTGAGAACCAAGGATGAAAAGTATCTGGATCTTCGATGATGCAGCCAAGCCACTGAAAGAAACAACCTTGGAGCAGAAAATAGCCTAGACCTCTTGTGATAGGAGATACCAGGCTCCTTATTGTTCCAGCTAGGAGAGTTCAGGTCTTCTGTTGCTTGCAGCTCTGACACCCTCTCCAGTCAAGGGCTCTTGTCTCTATAGCTACCTGAGCTGTTACTGATGATAAATGAGATATATTAGTCCTATTCCCCACCCTCATTGAGCCAACCCCAAGGTTGGGCGTTCAATAAAGATTCAATCTATATTTGATTCCGAGTCTCCCCTTCCTCATCATCTCTGACGGGATCATTTTTCCCTTTTCTGAGCCTGGCTGATCCCAAGTTTCTGCCTAGCATTCTGACAATGGTCTTACCATAACTGACCACTGGTCTTCCCTTCTCTTCCTCCAACTTCAAGGATCAAGATACATGCAAAGTACTCACGCTGACCGGGAGAGGCCATCAGCACAAGTTCGAATTCTGAAACATCTTTTGTTCTTGAAAACATCTTTCTCAATTAGATCTCACCCAAATGCTTGACTCAGGCTGAATGAGCTGAATGAATTCCAGCCTCACGCCCCAGAACGACATGTTGTGGCTGCATAATTACTGCAGCTAGCTTTATTTGTTATTAAAAAAAATAAAGAAAGAAATAAACATGGATTGCTGTTCCTTCTCAACTGTAAAATAATCAATAAATAGAATCCAGATGAAAAATACCAGCATTTAGGGAGAACAATCCTGTTACAATTCTTTTCTTTGGGGCCTAATTAATGCACATGGTAGATGGACCCCCATCAGTGAGTGGAAGAAGCTCCCCCTCCTGCTGAGATTACTCTTCAAGTCAGACACAGACAGACAGACAGGCAGACAGGCAGACAGAAGGTGTCAACAAACAGAACATGTGCTGCAGATGCCTCAAAGCCTTGCTCTGTTCCCACAGGCTGTTTCTTGTTGTCTTTCTCTTTTTTCTCTCTTTTCTTTCTTGTCTTTTCCTTTGTTCCCTAAGAACACTTTGCATGGAGACTGTCAAATAACGCATGGCTAGTCCAGCTTCTTTCTTCCTTTATTCTTTTCACCCTCCCTCCCTTCCTCGCTATGAGACAGGGTCTCACTTAGCTCAGGTTCTCTTTGATCTGGCAGCTTAGGGAAGGACGACCTTGAACCCTTGACCCTCCTGCCTCCACCCCTGGTGTGCTGAAATTAGAGGCCTGTGCTACCACACCCCGGTTGTTCAGTGCTGAGGTTCAAACAAGCAATGGCAAGCGTTCTGCCATCAGAGCCACCTCCCCAACCGACTGCCTTCCTTTTAAATGAAGAAGACACACCTTTCTGGACAATGACCACCCTGGCCATGCAAGTTTCATGAGGGGCTCAGGGAGTGGATGGCACCTTCTCAATTATAACACCGCTCTAATAAACCCCCACAGAGCCACGGGGCACAGAGTCTGCAACCAACACATGACACCTATTTATTCCCTAATTACATGACAATATATTCTGTGTGTGTGTGCTGATGAAGATAAAATATTCTTTTAATTCTACGGCCACCTGGGGGCTGGCGGGGATGGGACCGCATATAAGCATTCCCTGGGAGTCCCTGGTGCTAAATCACAGCCTTGTCCCAGCCCCCACTCCAGTAGAGTCTCCAAGAAAATCAGTCCCTTTCCTCTGTTGCCCACACCTAGAGTGTGGTTCTCACAGTGAGAGCATCAGCATAGTGGAGAACTGGCTAGAAAGGACAATTAGCAAGGCCACCCCAGGCCCACTGAATCATACAGCTGAGGGTGAGTCCAAGGAGCTGTGTTGCTATGAGCCCTTCCCCCACAGAAGCATGACCCCTTCGGCCTCCCAGACAGACAGAAGGGCTCCAGTTCTTATGCTCATTTATTTTATGTGTGTGCATGTGTGCATGTGGGTATCCTGGTGCATATGCACATGCCGGTGCATGCGTGCATGCAGAGGGTGGGAGTCAACCTCAGGTGTCATCTTCAAGAACTGTCCATCTTGTATTTTGAGGCTGGGCCTCTCGCTAGGACCTGGGACTCATCCATTAGACTAGACTGTCTGGTCTGTCAAATCCCAGGGATCCTCCTGTCTGTGCTTCAGCCTTTCATGAGGGTTCTGGGATCAAACTCACACTTACACAGTAGGAACTTTACTGACTGAGTCATTCCCCCAGTTCTGAAGAACAACACTTTAACTTAAATGGGACATCAAAGACACCTGAATTCTGGGTCCCCTAGACTGCACTGCTGTCCCAATCTACAGAGGGTCCACTTACCAGTGTGTTCAGTGGGGCTCTAGAGCTTACCAAGTGAGTTTCAGAGGCACACAGTCACCTGGTAGCGGTCTCTATGGAGACCTACCTAGCAAGATTACAGTTGCCAACATGCATCAGCTACCTCCTGCCAGGCTCTGACCAGCAGAAACTCTCCAGGGCTGCTCTCTAGTGCCGCATATAAGGTCAGCAATACAGCCATCCTGGGTCACCCCTGGCAACCCGCTGACACTCCAAACTTCAGAGCCAACTGTTGTCACCACAGAACTACTTGAGGTGAGGCTGGGGTCATTTGTTATATTGCCCACCGTTCTTCAGAGGCCCTTTATGTGTCTCTTCCTTGCAACTAAACTGTACGCACAGGAGGATAGGACCTAAGGTGTCAACAGTGAGCTGGGGCCGTCCTTGGCTGGGTCCCCAGGTCCAAGGAGGAGCTGCAGTGCTAACTGCTGACCACATGTCCCTAGGAGGGGAGTACCCAGCTCATTCAAAGCCCAGGACACCCAAGCACCTAGATTCTATTACATTTGTTTGTTTATTATTCATGTCTTTAGGGATAATGGGTGCATGTCTTGGCAGGCATGTGAAGGCAGGACACATTTTGTGGGAATCAGCTCTCTCCTTCTACCACGTGAGTCTCCAGCATTGAACTCGAGTCGTCGGGCTTGGCCACAAGCTCCCTTACCTGGCTGGACCATCTCATCGGCCAGCACTCGCTTCCTAAAAGTGAAGCCTGGCAGGAGCAAAGGAATGTGTGAAGCCTAGGAGGTGTTTGTGAGAGAAAGAAGCAGGAGAAAAAGGGCTTCAGCAGCTATCTCCCTGGCCCTCAGAGACAACTGCTGACCTTCCCCTTCCACAGAGGCTGTGAACCTGTAAGGCCAAGTGCTGAACTTGAGTTCTCCCTGGCCCTGGCCTGTCGTTCCACTTCCTGAGGTTAGCAGTAAAACCTTAGCTTGGAAAACCCTTCTCCTCCCGTAGCACTGTATGAGGCGCACTCTAGATCCTGCCAGAATGGTTTCACCTGAGAATGCTACGCAGCAATCCCTGTTGTGCCCCCCCCACACACACACACTTGTGCTTCACAGGCCACGGGAGAAGCAGTACGTGGCGCCTAAAAGCAGACACAGCTGTAAGCACATACTTGGTATACAATGAACATGGCTCCTCTTGGGAGATGCTGGTTACTGCGTCCTGCCTCTAACCTTGCAACCTCCTGGCCCTCCGGACTTTTCATCCTTCAGTGGCCTAACTGGGATACCTGTCTCACGGTAAGAAAGTAGGAGATAGCAGGGGAAGTCAGAAAAGGTGCTGAGCCCTTAGGCAGGAAGACTGGATTACTCCCCCTTAGTCAGCTGTAAGCGAGTCCCTTCGCTTCTTTGGGCTTCAGTAGGCTGATCTGTGGAATGGAAGGAAAGGGAGGACTGCAGTTACAGGATTCAGTTTTCTAGGGGCTTAAACAATGTTTGAGCAACAGCAAGAGCCCGGTGCTCGATGCACACTGCAAGAAAATACGCCAAAGGAACAGAAGGTGAAGCGCCACATCCTAGGCTGGGAGGTTAATGCCAATGCTCTGGGGCACTGAACCCAACATTTAGGGCGGGGGGGGGGGGGCTGCCGATGGGATGGCCGGTAGGCGATGCTCTCTGCAAAGACCTCCAGATTTTTTTTTTCTACTTGTAAACCTCCGCTAAGCTTCATAAAAGATCGTTTCGGATTGCAGTCCAACAAAGACTGAAATCTGGAAAGCGATGAGGGTCGGCGAATCCAACCTCTGGACTCCAGGAGCCAAAACACCATCGGGGCAGGCTCGGACAGTCCCGGCCGCCGCGCGCCACCACCTGGTCGGGACAATTAACCCCAGTTTCCCCCTGGAGAGTGATGGGCGCGGAAGCACGGGGCACAAGTATCCTTGCCACAGAGAGCTGGGAAGGCGGGGAGCCCTAACCTCCTGGTAAGCATCCTCCAACCTGCAGGAGGTCCTGCTTTATAGGCTACCAGGGGGGACCAGGCGTGGGAGAATCTGATCCCAGTCACTTTGACAGGTTTTTCTCGAGAGCATCACCAGCCCGGAAGAAGGCCGGCTGGCCTCGCAGCAGGCACTCACAGAGACGGATTCTGAGAAGAGGCGACAGTGGGATGGAGCGTGGGAGTCAGTTCCAGGAAAAAGCATCTGGGGTTCGAGAGCTCCGGGACCGCCACTGCTCCCAGACTACAGACCAATGGTGACTCCGTCCCACTCCCAACCTTGATCCCGGGAAGGAACAATTTTACCTCTTTTTAAGTCTTTTCCCCCCTAAAAATTAAGAGACTAAATCAAGTCTTAGAGGAAGGTGGCTGAGCAGGCTTGCCGCTAGGACCACTGTGTCCCACCTACAGCACTGCCGCCCGCGATTGGGAGAGAAGTTAGGAACTTCGGGACAGCCACCCACGAGCGCAGGAGGAGGGACTCGCTTCTCTTTTTTTAACTTTGTGTGTTGGGGTCTCCGCCAAGGGTCAGAGATATGTCGCCAGGGACGACCCTCAGGACTGCAGAGCGTCCGGGATTCCCCCATTGAAAGTGAGTAGACAGGATCAAAAAAAAAGAGAGAGTGAGTCCACGTTGCGCGTGGCACCGGCTGGGCTTGGGCTCCGCGGGGACCTGCGCGCGGCCCGGCAGCTCTGCGTCCAGACCCGGGTCGGAAGGACGTGGTGCGGAGCGAAGGTCCCACATATCTAGAATGGCTCTCAGCCGAAAGACCCCAGATTTGTGCAGTGTTGGCAGGTTCCTTCTTCCGGACACCCGCACCGCGGCTCTCGGGTCTTCTCCCGCACGTGGAGGCGCGGCGGCCGCTGCGTCCTGACTGCGGCCGGAGGACGCGAGCCTGACCCAGCCGAGGCTCTCCACGTCTCGCATAGACCCCCCGGGCGCTCCCGCAAGCCCAGCCATCTACCTTCTGCCCCTTACCAAACTCGCCTTTCAGAGCCCGGACCTGGCCAGGGCAGTCTGGGAACCCACGGAGCTGGTGGAAAGTTAGTCAGTCACGGCGCTGCAAAGCCCCCTCCCCTGGACTGGAACACACACACCGACCCAATGCACCCACAGTGCTCCGTGGCACTTGGTCCCCGCGGACCCCACCCAGCCATCTACCTGCTTCCACGGCGCGCCCAGGGTTTGGGCCAGCCAGTCGCGTGGTCCTATCCCCCCGGAGCCGGAGCGGCTTCAGGTCCCCAGGCAGGAGCGGGAGCTGCGAACCGCCCCGAGCCGGGCAGCCGGCTCCGGGCACTGAGAAGGAGTGAGCAAGCAGGAGGCTGGAGCCGCTGCGACTGCTGCCACGGCAGCCCCCACCCACTGCGTCCCTCGGCCCCTCCTTCCTCCTCCCTCCGCTCTCCCTCTCCCTCCCACCTCCTTTCAGACCCTGCGATCGCGCGCGCGTTCCCTCGCTCTTTTCCCTGGCTTTCTCTCTGCCAGTTGCTTTCTTTAATTCCCTCTGTTCTCTTCTCACTTCCCCACTCTGCATCCACGCGTTTTCGTTCTTTTACTGCCCCTGCTCCCTCTTTTCTGTATCTCTTCCTTTTAACCCCTCGCTTCTCCTCTTTCTCTTCCCTTCTCCCCCCCCCCTTTTTTTTTTTCTTCTGACCGACAGTTCCAGCGTAGCCTCTGCACCTGTTTTTTGTAGATGCTCCGGCTGAGGAAGCCAGCCCAGGATGGAAGGGGACCAGGAATATGCCCCAAACTGAGCTTTTAACAAGCTGAGGACAGATACCCAGGGGGAGTAAGAAAAAGCAAAGAGCTCAATGTACAGAACAAGCTGCTCTGAGCTGCACCAGATAATGTGCAGGCCCCAGAACAAGAACTTACCATGCTGTGGTCAACTCCGAAGGCTGGGCTTAGACCAGCTCTGCTTCTTGCAGACTTCAAGGTCTTCAAACAGGGGACTTGGGGGAGGGGCGGCAGAGGAAGGTGCACGTTAATGGCAGGGTGTCAGAGGCCTGGCACTGCACCCAGAGCCGCCTGGAAGACTTCAATCTGATGCGACACCTTAGACTACATCACATGTAGTGCTTGTAGTAGGTTCTGGCCAGGTGGTGAGAACACCTGGGCATTGGGAATGTCACAGGAAGCCCCTACTCCTCTCCAAGATGTGACAGGCTCACTCCTGCTTCCCTGTTTGCCAGAGGTGGAGGTGGTGAGGTGTTTTCTTCCTCTGAAGTGAGGAGTCCTGCACTTGGGAAAGGTGGCCTGCATCTGGGGAGAGAATTTTGCCACTAAAGCAGGCAGATAGTCTGTGGCTTTGGGGGAAGCCACTGGGCCCACGCTCCCATGCAGCCTGAGGAACAAGCTCTTTTCCAGGAGTTTCCCCTGTCATTTCAGCCCAGTGGGGTTCAGAGAAAACAGAAGAGACCTCCCCTTTCCCATTTGGCCCACAACAGGAAGACCTGCTCTGGAAGCACCAGACCAGGTTTCTATCAGGCCAGGTTCATCCAATAACTGCTAGGGCTCCTTGCCTGTGAGCAGAAGAACTCTTTCTACATTTGGGGTTTCAGGTCCCCAAACTCCATACCAGCATCCCCAGAAGTTCTTTACTTTGGAGTGTCAAATTAAATGGACAACTGATGTCAGGGTCTCCGTTCACAGCATAGAAGCAGAGCTTGAGACAGGGTGAGGCACTTAGACAACACCCGGGCAGGGAGACCGAATCTGACTTTGAAAAAATTCTCCAACTCCACAGCCCTAAGAGGTATGAGTCTCACACTGGGAGGCCAACTCCACTCACTGTGACACTAAAAAGATCATTTAGTCCCCTCTAGCCTCAGTTTCCCAGTTTGTAAAATGGGAATGCTGACAGTACCACAAGCCTTCTGGGGATTAAACCACAGCCCATTTCCTGGAACAGTGAATGGTGGCACTTGGCCACAGTCTGCAGTTAATATTTAACTTAATTAAAATTAAACTAGGCTTGCACAGCTTCCTCTGCACATCGGCTCTTGGATTCTGAGCTCCACCCCTACCTTGCCTCTCACTATGACTTCTGCATGGTAGCTACCCATGTCTAAGTGGGTCCGTGGATTCATAGAGCTGGGTAGGTCTCTCTGGATAACCATTGTACTCAAGAGCAGCACAAAGCAGGCTGTCCTGCACCTCTCGTTTCTTGGCTGCACTTACATACTGCCAGGCAGGAATCGTGTGTCTAAGGATGGCTGAGGGACAGGGGGGTGGGTGCCTGGTTTTCAGCCATACTCTAAAAAGCTGCACGAATCTATAAAGCTGGGCTTTCCCTGCCCAGATGGGCAAGCCTCCAAGAACACATGTCACAACAGAGCCAGAAGCACTTTTAGCAAACATCTCTAGGAGTCAGCTCAGGGTCGGCCGGAACCCACAATTCATCATTCTCTTGCCAGGGGAGCCTGTTTGCAGGAGGCACTGTAGTGCTTGGCCTGGCCCAACTTCTACAAGTTTATGTGGAAACATCTAAGACTATGCTACTCACCAAAGGGCGGAGTATAAAACAAAGTCCAATTGTCACCCAAAAGCTTACCCTCAGCTGAATGTGATGGTGATGAGCCATGCCAGGCTACCCTTGAACTTCTTAGGTAACTAAAGATGACCTTGAACTTCTGATCCTTTTGCCTCCACCTCCCAAGTGCTAGAATTCTAGGTGTGTGACACCATGCCAGGTTTTACACAGTGCTCGGAATCAAACCCAGGACTTCACGTTAGGCAAGCACTCTACCAACTGAGCTACACCCCTAGCAGACACATGCACACAGTAGCTACATCCACACATAGAAGTTTGCATCCTACCTTAGGAAGGAGGGGAAAGGGTGCCATGAGCCGACTAAGGAACCCAGAATCAGACGCCCCCAACTCAGTCTTTTGCTCTCATCTGTCCTTTGTGGGCACAAAGATCCGCCTTTCTGCCCGAACAGGGCGGGAAGGGCAGAAGCCAGAACTCTTCTGGCCAAGCTGGGATGACTCCTTCCTGGAAATAAATCCCAGAGACAGGGGTGCCCAGGGCTAAGAAAAGGGGTACTGTTTTCTTAGTGAGATGGCCCCTCATGCCTTCCCTCTCCTCAGTTTCTTTGCTAGGATCACCTTTCCTACAAAGACCCTCTCAAAACCCCAGGAGGGAACCCACTGAGGACTCTCTGGGACACGTGGGACTGGCTGGGTAAAAGAAAGACCAGACCTTTGGGGTATTTTTTATTCTTCAGAGGTACAGGAACATGACAGTGTAGATAGAGCACTGGAGAAAGATGTCTGTCTCCTCACCTGACTCTAGAATGTTTGAGGCTGTCCCATGTCTTACTCTCCTCAGATCCATCACAAAGCCTAGACTAGGGTCTGGCCTCATCACAAGAATAAGATATTTACAGTATGTTGAGCCAGTGAAATGGTTCAGTGGGTAAAGGTGCTTGCTGCCATTCCTGGCAACCTAAGTTGTATCCCCAGGACCCACATGGTAGAAAGAGAAAACCAACTCCTGGAATCTGTGCTTTGACCTCCATGTATATTCAGTGGTGTAAATCACGAATACTTTGAATAAAAATGTATAAGATGCTTATAACATTAGTAAAATACACATATAATGTCACAACAATCCTATACAATAAGCATTATCATTCTCTCTTTAGAGAAGGGAAACCGAGGCTACAAAAGTACGTTGCTCAAAGCCACAAAACCAGTGGCAGACCTGAAATGGAGCTCAAACTTGTCTTTTCTCAATGCTGCGGTGCCTTCTTCCACTCCAGGGTGAGGACCAGGGTGTGGCTAGCAGAGACAAGGGTGTTCACTTTATAAAAAGATTTTCAACTCCGAGAGCTGACTTCATTCACATAACCCTGAGGAACAGTAGCCTGTGGAAGCCACCTTGAGTTATAGTGAACCACAGGACCTCTAGTGTCCTAGCCATTGGTGAGCTACAGAAAAGAAACCACTAAAGGAGCAGAATATAAGGTAACCCGCCAGTGTTACATCCGCTCACACGACACACAAGGTCATATGCATCCCAGACTCGTACCAAACAGTAACTCAACAACTTACAACAGCCCAAAATGCTCACACACATTATGTGACTGATTCTCACAGTAAGAAACAGGGAAGGAGCCAGTGGGATAGCTCAGTAGATAAAGCTGTTTGTGGCCAACCCTGACAACCTGAGTTCAATCCCTGGGTCTACTTCCACACAGGTGGTATGGCATGCCCTCTGCCCCTGCACACAGACACCCAAAAGAACTAGAAGGCAGCCCAGAGTGAGTGATGCTGAAGGTGGTTCTCAGGTTTGACCTTTTCACAGGGGTTGCTTTAGTCCATCAGCAAATACATTATGATTCTATTCATAACATTAGCAAATTTAGTTATGAAGTAGTAACAAAAACATTTTTATGGTTGAGGGTCATCACCACATGAAGAACTATATTAAAGGGTCACAACATTAGGAAGGGTGCTAAGCACTGGTCTGTGAGCTCTCATGAATCCACCCCCAATCGAAGGCTTGATTAACTTGCTTGTTGTTATTAAATGGTGTTCAATATTTAATAACTTTGAATATGGATTGAATATTTAATAAGATTGGTAAAGAGTATTTGTGCCAGTCATTTTGAATTGTGACTCATCTCAGAAACCAGCCATGGATATCACTTCACATTGGCCTAAGTTTCTTTAAATTATAGGTTATTGGGGAGCTTTACTGAGGTTTAAGGCCAACCTGGTCTATATAGTGAGTTCCCAGCCGTCCCTGAACTACATAGCTAGACTCTGTCTCAAATAAATAAACAAAAAAAAAAAAAAAAGTCTGTAAGTAGATAAATAAGTAGCCAGGCATATTGGTGCATGTCTGTAATCCCAGCATTCTGGAAGCAGAGGCAGGTGGATTTCTGTGAGTTTGAGGCCAACCTGGTCTGTACATGGAGTTCCATGCTGCCCAAGCCAGGGGGAAGATACAACCAAAGTTACACTGAGTCTCTACCTTGCCTTCTGTCTATCAGAAAAAGCAATGCCCATTACCCTATGAAATGCCCTCTATTTTAAGACCTCAGACTTGCCCAAAGTGACAGGTAGCCTGGGAACAATTGACATAGGAAAAATAATTTGTCTAAGACATATTTTATCAAAAGCAGAAACACAGATTTCTGAGTCTTTATTGTTATTATCTTTAATGAAGCAGGGTCTTATTATACAACCCTGGCTAGCCTGGAGCTGTCTATGAAGAACAGGCTGGCCTCAAACACACAGAAATCTGCTTGTCTCTGCCTCCCCAGGGCTGCAATCAAAGGTGTGCCACCACCATGCCCAGCTCAACCTTGAGTCATTTTTACAGAAATGAGGATTGGATGTAAGACTCAGATTTCAGAGATATCTCAGGGATTCTCACACATTGACGGGAGGAGGTGGGATTCTGGGTGTTCATAAAGAAACTTACCTCAGAAAATTGGATATAGTACTACCTGAAGACCCAGCTATTCCACTTCTGGGCATATACCCCAGAGACACTTTAATACACAACAAAGATATATGCACCACAATGTTCATAGCGGCTCTATTTATAATAGCCAGAAGCTGGAAGGAACCCAGATGTCCTTCAGAAGATGAATGGATACAAAAATTGTGGTACATATACACAATGGAATACTACTCAGCCACCAGAAACAATGACTTAACCAAATTCTTAAGAAAATGGCTGCATCTAGAGAATATCATCCTGAGTGAGATAACCCAGTCACAAAAGAACAGACATAATATGCAGTCACTGATAGTGGGATGCTAACCCCAGAGGCTTGCACTCCCCCAGAAACAACTCACAGACTGTATGAAGTCCAAGAAATAAAGAAAACAAAACAAAACAAAAAAATATTTACAAAACAAGAAAACTTTAACTATTTCCATGTTACATTTTGTTTTACATGTACTTTAGCTCATTGTAACTATTAAGTTTTCAAGACATACAATCAAACCTTGGAAAAAATCACGTACTGACTAAAAAATATATTCATATAGTTTTATATAAAAATTATGTTAAAATCTGAAAAAAAAAGTACTGACAAAAAATGTATAATTTTAAGCAAAAAATGTTTAAAATCTGTACATTTATCTTTGTTTTGTAAAATAAAGTTGTTTAAAAAAAATAAACTTTATAAACATGGAACTAAAAAAAAAAAGAAAGAAAGAAACTTAACAGACCCGAATGTGAGGATTTTACAGTTTACAGGCGTCCCCGTGGCTGTGTTAATGGTGCTCTTTGGCTAATAAGTAATTATACAGCACGCTTTGTTAGAGGCAAAGTGAAATCACTGGAAAGGGTCCTTATGCCACAGCAGGCTGCAACCCAGCAGGATGCAAACTGCTTACTCACAAAAGAGAGCAAATGTGCTCTCCATCAAATTATTCTTCTCACTGACACACCTCTGTCACACTCTTGTTTGCTTTGATTTGGGGTCTGGAGCCAATGTAAATGAACACTGTCTAAAGAGTAGCAGTGATCAAAAACCGTGGGCAGAGCGGCCTCTGACTGAAACCAGCCTCTTTCTGCTTCTGGCTACAGTTCTCATCTTATTTGCAACAGAGAAACTGGAACAGGTATAACTGAACAGTTCCCTGTAGCAGATCGAGGGTCCTAGGATGTCTGAGACCAACATAATCTCCCCATCTTTAACAACCTGCCAGTGAGTAAACCCTGCCAGGTATCCACAGAAAGGCACGCCTCCCTAAGTCCTCCAGTGTCTGGGTCCTCAGCTTTTACCTATGTTCTTTTCAGAGGCATAAGGATTTCCTACTCTACTTCAAGCTTCAAAAACATCAGTCTGACCCTTCAAAATTCCAATCATCAATAAACTTCTCTTGGCTAACGGACCAGCTAACTTACCTGTTTTTCTTTTTTCTTTTTTAAATCATTGTGGGTGTTTGGGTGTTTTACCTGCGGAGATGTCTTGTACCACACGTGTGCCTGATGCCCACGGAGGACAGAAGAGAGCGTCAAACCCGCTAGAACTGGAATTACAGACAGCTATGATCTGTCATGTGAGTGCTGGAAGCCAAACCCAGATTCTTTTGACAAGCAGCCAGCGTTCTGAAATGCTGAGTCATCTATCTAGTCCCAAGTTACCTTTTTTTAAGATTTATTCTGTTTTTTATTTATGTGTATAGGTACATGTGTCTGTGTAAGTACCTGTGTAACATGTTGGGGTAGAGTGCCTAGAGAAGCCAGAAGAAGGCATCAGATTTCTTGGAGCCTGAACTTCAGTCCTCCTGACTGAGCAGCCAGAGCTCTTATCTGCTGAGCCATCATCGCTCCAACCCCCAGTTGATTGCCTTGACTAGAATTTCTCACTGGTGTTTATTTGCTTATGGTCTAACTAACTCCAGTGCATTATGGAGTCATTTCAATATCTCCAGTACCTTGCACAATGCCACCTTAATTATGGAAGGATGCATGCATGCCTAGATGCCGGGACAGATGAGTGGATGGATAGATAGGAGTGGCTGCATGCAAAGACAGCAAACACATACATAGCTGGACGGGTGTATAAAAGGACAGGGTGTAAGGAAAGGCACGTGGGTCTTACTTCTGACTTCTTGTCCTTTGACACGAATTAAGCAAAATATTGTAAGCAAGGTCATCTTATTTTACAAGAGTCTTATAATGCCATTTATTCTTGGTCAGTGGTCATCCCCCCCCCCCCTTTGGCGATTTTGTTTTGTTTTTTAAGGAATTGTCTTATGTAGCCCAGGCTAGGTTCAAACACTCCTTGATCCCTGCCTCTACCTCCCAAGTGCTGAGAATGTGTGTGTGCCACCATGTTGGGTATAGAGAGGGCTTCGTGTATGCTAAGCAAGCATTCTGCCAACTGAGTCACATCCTAAGCCTCAAGTCAGATTCCAATGAAACTGGCCATTCCTGCTTTGCAGATAGAGATTGTCCAATAACGCATTCATCTGATGAACACTTAAGAAATCCCTTCTGTGTTCTAGGCACTCTGCGTGCTGCCTAGACTTAGAAGCCAAACCTCTGAGTCAGCTCAAGGGCTTCTGGAAGCCCTTCCTTCTCCAACACAGCCAGCAGTCTCCCTGAAGCTACCCCAATGAGAGACTTTGAGGAAAGCAGACTCTCCTTTGGAGGAGATTCAGGAGAACTCACAAACGACTTGACTTCCCGTAGCCTCAAGTGTGTGGGGTGTCGGCTCAATTCTCATGCATGGAACAATCTGCCCTCCTCTTCTTCAGCCTCCTCTGCACCCTGCCCTGCTTTGCACTGTGTCTTTCTATCAAAGTTGAAAAGGAAATGAACCACGTGTGCCTGGACACAGGCTCCACAGGCACGGGGCTATGTTTGTCCACCATTTTGTATCAGTCTCCAAAGTTCCCATGGTGCACAGGTAGATGCTGCTGGTGAGCTTCCTGTATGGTGGGTCCCACTTGGTCTGTGCCAGTGATGCCCCTCTGTTCAGAATGACTTCCATTCTTCTTTGGCCTGGCAGTTACTCGTGCAGGCAGACTGAGCTCAGGGATGTGGTCCAGAGGAAATCTTCCTTGAAGCCCTGAGGTTGGACTGAACATTCTCCCCTTATGCTTCCTGGGTCCTGTGCACAGGCCTGGGTGCCCACTGGCCACACATTCTGTGTTTCTCTGTGTGTCTGCTCCTTGCACCTCACTTTGGGCATCTTGAAGACAGACACCGCATGCTATTCATCTTCATACCCTTGGCATCTTGGCAAGAAGTCTGGAGCAGAAAAAGCACTCTATAAAGATCTGTCAAGTTGAACTAAACAACCCCAAAGTAGATGCAGATTGGAGAGCATGGAACCTGATTGCTGATTCATTTGGTCATGTGGCAAACATTGATGGAGTACCCAGGGTGTGCCAAGCCCTGTCCTGGTAGCTGGAGTTCCGGTGCTCAGCTGCACAGGCGGAAATGAAGATGAAGTGACCATGTGTCAATTACACAAGTCAGAATTTTTAGCAGGCTAGTTACATGGTGGGGAGAACCCATATGAATGATATTTAAATCTTTGATTTGGGCTGGAAAAAAAAATGGCTCAGTTAGTAAAACTCTTGTCATGCAAATTCAAGGGCCAGAGTCTAGTACCCAGCACCCACATTTTAAAACAAAACAAGGCCATTGCAAACACAGCACTGTAAAAAGCAGAAACGGGCAGATCCCTGGGAGTCACTGGCCACCTTCATAGGCAAATAAGCAAGTTCTGGACAAAAGTGAGAGATCCTGTCTTTAAAACACACACATACACCCACACATACATACACCAATATGCACACACAGACACCTACAAAAAATAGCTAAATTTTAGCGGTAACTATTGTTTAAGTCTAGGCAGGTAATGTAGGGTCTCCAGCTCACTGGTCTCTCTGTCTCAAGTACATAATAGATACATACTCTAGTCTCCCGTGGGGTATGTCGGGATATATTTATGCAGGGTCGTCTGAAATTCCCTGAGCATTTTAAAATCTCAATAATTTGCCTAGAAGTGCTCTGCTAACAGCATTAAGCATTTTGGGACTTAGAAAATCCTTCACAATTGCACAAAATGCATTTGTATTTAAGATCCCAAGATAAATAAAAAATTGAAGTCCAATCAACTTTCAATTCGGTTGAGATTCAATTGGGTTTCATTTAAATGCCATTTATAGACTTCTCTGATCATTCTCTCTCCCCATCCCACTCCCAACGTTACCCTGAACACACTTTAATGGTCAGCACTGAAGAAAATAAAGATTAATAAGACAGGCTCTCGACCTTCAAGGAGCTCCCAGGGTAGCATGAGAGACCTATTGTCACATATGATCTTAGAAAACACTGCGAGTCAGCCAGCTACCCATGCACAAGGCACCGAGACCACCGTACTCGCTTTGCCTGCAGAGGTGTCGGGAAAGACTTACAAGGAATGAAGCCTGGGCAGAGCTTGAGTCAGTGGGTTTGGCTAACAGTGCAAATCTGGGATGAGGCAGAGAGGCAAGCGCCTCACACACGGAGAGCACAGGCAGCATCCGGGAGGCAGCTGGAGCAGAGTGTACTGCAGGAAGGGGCAACAAGACTGCAGGGTGAGCTGGGCCCTGACAGTGAAGGATATTGAGTGATAACAAGGTAGGGTTTTATCTTGGAGATAATGGAAAATGTTATTAAAGCTTAAAGGTTTTAAAATTTATGATGCCCTTATGTATATATTATACATAAGAACATGCATTATAATACCTGTCAGAAACGGATAAAGGCTAATACTACCCACCTTTATGAAGTGTTTTCCCTAGTTAGGTGTGTTATGAGGTAGGCATCTCCTATGCAATGTCATATTTTATCTTTACAACAACCCTGGGAGGGAGACACCATGATGCCCATTTTACAGATGAGCCAGTGGAGGAAGCGCATGGGTGTCTGCTGATATCAGACCTGATTGCCGGCCAGGCTGACCCCATAGCCCATGTACTTAACCTCAATGTTACTGCTAAAGATTCTACAAACAAGGAGGGCCTTCCCGAATCAGAAGTTCACATCAAGGCTGAAGGGATGGCTCAGCAGTTAAGGTTTCATATTGCTCTTGCAGAGAAGCTGGGTTTGGCTTCTAGCACCCATGGTAAGTGTTCACTACAGCCTGTAGTCTCAGCTCCAGGGGCTCTGACACCCTCCCTCCTCTAGCCTTCTTGGGCACCTGCACCCACCTGCACCAATAATTTTAAAAAGAGTTCACACCAGTTTTTTTTAGACAGTAGAGATTTAAACAGTAAATGGTTTGCATTCTTTAACACAATATGAGATTAAAGAAATATATCGAATAATCTGTCTACTCAGAGATGCATGTACAAGGATGGCAGTTGTGATATGATTTAGAACAAGGGAATGTTGTTACAATGCAAAAGTCCTGGGTTCCATCCCTAGGACTACATGAAACCAGACAGGGTGGTGCATGCCTATGATCCTAGCACTGAAGAGAGAGAGGCAGGATGACCATTATAGGACTGGAGAGACAGCACCGTGGTTAAGAGCACTGACTGCTCTTCCAGAGGATTTACATTTAATTCCCAGAACCACAGGGCCTCTCACAACTGCCTATAACTCCAGTTCCAAGGGATCCAACACCCTCGTCTAGTCTCTCACGACATTGCATTCATGTGTTGCATAAACACACCTGCAATCAAAACACCCATATGTCTAAAATTAAAATAAAAAAATGTTAAGGTGAGCATTGTATAGAAAAGAGAATTGTGTTTTTATGACCCCAACTTTGACAAAAATATACAACAACCAGAAAATAAAAAGAAACATAAAAATGTAATTGGCAACAGTGTTTGTGAAAAGGAGGTTAAAGATGGTGTTCCTCTTACACACTCTCCAAATTTTCTATATTTGACCATCTCTTTCCTGACAAAAATATAAAATTTTGTGACCCTGAAAGGTCAGTGGACAAAAGTGCTTGCCACCAAGCTTGAGATCCTGAGTTCTAGCCCAGAACCACCTGCACTGTAACAGAAAGGACAAGTTGGTTGTCCTCTGACTTCCACATACATGCTGTACTCATAAACACACACACACACACACATATGCACACACCACAAACACACACACACATCACACACCACTCATACTACACACACATGCTACACAAACACACCACACACAACACACATACACATTAAATAAATAAATGTTTAAAAATTAAATACATTCATTAAATCTACCCTTTAAATTGATTACAGTTTCAATTAGCTGGGTCAGCCTGGGCAGTGGTATATGTATTAGCCACTTGACCCTGGGATACATGAAGAGCAACACGTTATCTAGCCCAGCGCTCATAACAGGCAAGGGTCCATGTTCAAATCATTCCATGTAATCATTGTCACTCATAGGCCCAGAGGGAGCAGACTACCAATTCATGTTCTGGTTTGGGTTTAAGTTTAGGTTTGATTTTTGGTTTTGAGTTTTGGTTCTGAGACAGTATGTAACCCCTAGCTGGTTTGGAACTTGCTCTGTATACCAGGTTGACCTCAAATTTACAGAGATCCACCTGCCTCTGCCTCCCAAGTGCTAAGATTAAAAGCAACTAATTAATCTTAAAATTGAAAACATCTCTCTTAAGCCAGGCATAAGCATGTGTGCCTGTGACCCTAGTGTTGTAAAACAGAGATAAGCAGGTCACAGAGAATCACGTCATCCCCCAGCTGAAATGCCAAACTTGAGGCTCAGTAAGAAATCCAGTCTCAGGAAACTAAGACGGGGGTGACAAGAAAGGGCACCAAGCACTTCCACTGGCCTCTGAAGCTCACACACGTGCCCACATACCCACTGTCTATTCTCAGAATGGGTTAGCATATTTGTCAGGGATTGTCATGGCTGCTCTTTAGCCTACCATTGTTAATACTTCAAGAGAGGTAAGAGGGAAAGGAGAAGAAAGATCATTCTAGAACTTGGGGGGACCCACTGTCTGGTTAAAAGCTGAAACTTACTATCAAATGGCCAAGTCCTCTCAGAGGAATTAGAGTTAAAGCTAATAACCCAATTTGGAATAATTTAAAGCTCTTTTTAGGGAAGTTTTTTTTTTTTTTTTTTGACTCAATTGGGTTCATTATGCACGGGTTTAATGTGTAACAATTTGTTCTTGAAAGCTAACATTATTGTTGGCAATAAAGATAGGAAGTGGAAATAAGTTTCCAATATGTAAAGCAGATTTATTTCTCGTCTCATGTGGACCTGTTCCGGGTCTCTGCTTGTGAATCACACCGGGCTCCCGCAATAGGCTGCTGTCCGTGCGGCTGGTTATGATAAATGGCCTGTAATTGTGAATCTGATATTGGTTTTCAATATTGAATTTATCATTCTGTCCTCTTAACAGATATTAAATACTTTTAAGAATTTATCCATTTGCCTAGTCCATCCGTGATTTTTCAATATGTAAAATTTATTATTTTCCTAGTTTTTTGAGATTTTAACAGGTCGACAACACCATTAATAACCCTGAATAATGGAGCTGACCCCTTTTAAACCTGGTTCCCTTCCACTAATCCATAGCATTTCAGATTGAATCAGAATGTATTCATTTTAGGGGCTTGTGAAGAAAGAGACTGTGGTAGAGTGGGGTGTCTGGTTTGAAATGCAGCTGCTGCAGGGCTGGCAACAATGTCATGGCTTCACCTTTTCACCTCAGGGCCCTGGCAGATGGAGCCAGGTCTCAGTCAGTGCCTCGGCAGCAGCCTCCTCCTCTCCCATTGGACACGTTCCCTCACCCTGCAGCCTCCTCCCAGCAACTGCCTCAGTTTCTTCCCAGTCGGTGATGGATGATCATAATAACAGCGCTTGTCTGGCTCCCTGGCAGAGAGTACTTGGTGAATTAATGAAAGCTTGCAGGCTGCACACACAGGGAGTCCCTCCAGGACAGCAGGCATTGCTGTCCCTGGAACTTGCATCAAGCTTGGTTGGGAAGGAGTTCTTTTTCATGATACTGAGACAGTGCAAAAGAAAGCCTAAAGAAAGTAGGCTTCAGGAGCTGTGGCTCAGACTAGCATGTGTGAGGCCACCATGGATGTGGGCCCACGCCCAGCAATGCCTAAACCAGGCATAGTGGCACATACCCACTATCCTAGTACCGTAGCACAAGAGAGTGTCAGGCCTAACCTCAGCTACATATCCTAAGCTGTGTGAGATACTGTCTCAGATTAGGTCAGGGCAGGTAAGGAGAAAGAAAAAAAAAAGGAAAGAAAGAAAAGAAACCAGGCCTTGTGTAAGAGAAACAAGGCTGTATGTAACAGCAGCAGAAAAGCTGGACTGAACTTCCATTGGTTCTGTATGCTTAAGGCCTCCTATGCTTGCTGTCACCAGAAGAGCATGAGTTAGCTCAAAGTCAGAATTACAAGCTGGGCTCTGCTGTTCTTAATCTGCATTTACATTTGCTGACTTCAGAGGACTCCTGGAGGCAAAAGGTCTGCTGGTTACCAGTTCAGGGGTTCCTTCACACATTGCCCAGAGAGGCATGAACACAGAACCAAGAGTACATGCAGAGAAATAAAAGACCTTCGTACAACAGAACAGAGGAGTGGACAGACAGTCTGAGAGGTCCAACTAAGTTTCCCGGCCTTGCATAAGGGACATGGGGGCTGTGTATCCAGTGATGCCCAGAGAGAGGAGCAGTCCCGGCTGCCTCGACCTTGAACATTGAAAGTCCATTCTGTTTCCCTCTCTGAAGATCCGATTTCATATTCCTGCTGCCGTTGATTGACTTTCAGTCCAATGAAAATCAGTTCCCTTGACATTTTTTGTCTATTTAAGGACTATAAGCCAAGATCAAACCCTTCAGAAAAATCAGGGCCTGTCAATAGGATCACCAAGAGGTAATGTATTTCCAAAGAACTCCTGAGTTAAGTACCAAGTGGCTTCTTTTAAAATCAGAAGACAAGAGGTTAGCTGTTTCCAGAGATGAATCACTAGGCTATGTCTGGTACACATACACATGTATACAGAGGCATATATACACACATATGCATATACAGAGAGAGAGATTCCACCTCAAAACCTTTGCTACCCAAACTGAGGACTGCTGTAGGGACAAAAAAAATTATACAATGCTATCTCTTCCCTCAGGGAGAACCAACGATGGCCCTGTGCTTCTAAATCAGTTATTGAACACTTACTGCATGCCTGGCACTGTGCCCGATGACAAAAAGAACACAGGAAAGAGAACCACACCCAGCCCCTTCCTGGGAGCTTACCTCATCCCAGAGGGATCTTGATACACTGAGCAGAGTAGGTCATGTGATGTGTTGGGGTGCATGGCAGAAGCAGTCAGAATAAAGGGTTGGGAGGGATCGATGCAGGTTGCAGGTGATTTCGGTAAGCCATAAAAAGCACCTGAGAAAAGAACGTCTGGAGACAGAAGGGAGCCAAGCTAGGCTGCCTGCCTATGGGTATGGGTGTGTGTGCTAGGAATTACTGTCTCTGTGTGTGTGTGTCTGTGTGGTGTGTGTGTGTGTGTGTAGTGTATATATGTGGTGTGTGGTGTGTGTGTGTGTGTGTGTGTGTGTGTGTGTGTGTGGTATGTGATGTGTGTAGTGTGTGGTATCTGTATGGTGTGTGTGTGTAGTATGTGTGTGTGAGTTGTATGTGTATGGTATGTATGTGTCTAGTATATATGGGTGTGTATGTGTGTCTGGTCTATATGTGTGGTGTGGTGTGTGTGTGTGTGTGTGTGTGTGCTTGTATGTGTGTATCTGGTGTGTGTATGTGTGTATTTGTGATATGTGTATGTGCTGTGTGTATCTGGTGTATGTATGGTGTGTTTGAGTGTGTGTGTGTGTGTGTGTGTGTGTGTGTGTAGGCCAAAGACAACCTTGATTGCTGTTCCTCAGGTGTTGGCCTCCATTTTTTTCTTCTTCTAAGACAGGATTTTTCACTGACCTGGAGTTTCCCAAGTAGGCCAGCTGACTAACCAGCAAGCCCCAGGGACGCTCCTGACTCTGTTTCCTTGGTGCTAAATTTAAGCTTGTACTAAAATGCCTAGTTTGGGGCTGGAAAGATGGCTCAGCGGTTAGGAGCACTAATTGTTCCTCCAGAAGTCCTAAGTTCAATTCCCAACAACCACATGGTGGCTCACAACCATCTGTAATTGGATCTGATGCCCTCTTCTGGTGTGTCTGAAGAGAGCAACAGTGTACTCATACAAATAAAATAAATAAATCTTTAAAGAAAGAAAGAAAGAAAGAAAGATACCTAGTTTGTTTTAGAAGGTTCTGGGATCAAAATCATAACCTGACGGTTACAAAGCAGACACTTTACTGCTGAACTATCTCCCCATATCTCACCTTTTTTTTTTTTTTAAGACAAGTTCTCATGCTGTAGCCCAGGCTGGCCACTTGAACTCAGTGTAATCCTCCTGCCTCAGCCTCTCAGGTGCTGGGATGATAAATGTGAGCCAACACACCCACAAGGAGTTACTATCTTTCTCATATATTTTTCTTAAATATCTGCCTTCTATGATCCTCACCTTTATAAAGAGAGACTGAACATCAATGGTGCCTACCTAGCTCTGCACTCAGCATCCACACCACAAGCGCCCTCCCTAGCCACTCTGCCAAGAAGACTTAGTATGCCCCTTCTACAGAAAGAGAACCTAGAGTTCAAAGGGTGAATCAGTCACATGAGCAAATATCACGAAATCACTGGCCAAGCTGAGATGATCACAGGGGAATAAGGACTCTTGGAAACAGAAAGGAGAGGTACCAAGAAAGCCACGCCCGGCTGGGCTCTAGAAGGCAAAGTAAGGGAGGGGGAAACTGTTCCGTTATCTGTCTTGGCCAGCATGGCAAAGCAGCAAGGAGCACACTGGGTTAGACACAGCCTTCTCTGAGTTTGGTTGGGAGGACATTTCCCAGCTGACTGGTGATAGTTGCTCCTTACAGCAAACACCAGTCCTGCTCTGCCCTGCAGCAGCTGGAGTCTCCACTGGGGCTCCGCGTCCTTCATCCAGGTCAAAACAAGCTCAGAGAAGTAGGTGCTCCGAGCTGGGCCATATCTCAGCTTTGTCTTCTTCCAAGGTAGGGAACCCCGCCCCCAACAAGCCAGGAAATGCAAATCTCCTCAGTATTTAAGTGGATCCTATTTAAGCTAAAATCAATGTAATTAAAATAATAAGAAATAAAACCAAAGGGTACCCCCCACTGTACTTAATTATGGGCAAGATGAAGAAAAGAAAAAATACCTCTGGTGTGGGTTATTGACAAGCCACAGTCCTGAAGTGGGACAAAGGAAAGAGAGGAGAGGAAAGGAGAGGAGAAGAGAAGGGAGAAAAGAAGGAAAGAAGGGGTGAGAGAAAGAGAGGGAGGGTGGAAGGGAAAGAAGGAAAGAAAGAGGGAGAGAAGGAGGGAGGGAAAGCCCAGTAGATGGCTGTCTCAGCAGATAAACATATTTGCTGCACAAGCCAAGAGAGCTGAATTAAAGCTCCAGAACCCATGTAAAGGTAGAAGGCAAGACGTGACTCTTCAAAGCTATCCTCTGACCTACACATGTGTGTATGCACACACGCGCACACACACACCACACCACACCATTCATACGTATACAAAACCTGTACACACAACTTTTTTAATTTAAAAAGCAAAGGTGCCATTATTGCTTCTTTAAAGGCCTTTTTGAACAAAGAAGTCTGATCAAGACCAAGGCTGTCGGGGAAGCCCACTCCTTCTGAATGCTGTGTGGGAGATGAAGACTTGGGAAGCCCTAGTCAATGGGACTCTCCACCTCCACCCTCACCCCCAGGACTTCCTGGTTGTCTTCCAACAGCTTTCCCAAGAAGAAGAGAGAACACATAAAATGCCGCAATCCAATGTGCCGGAACATTAACACACATCATAAGGCACCTTAAACCTTTTAAACCCCTTGGCACACCAAAGGGATCAGGGGTTCACCTCGTGATTATTGTTACTTGTTATAGCTGTTATCATAAAGGAGTATCCTGAGCCAGCTGGACTCAGGCCTGGCGGTAGACCCCAGACCACCTTCCTGACTTAGGTGGCCCAGCAGGTGGCCCCAACCCTACTGCCCTGCTGCTTTTTCCTGATATTGTCAGATATTCTGGAGTCTATTCTGGGTTTTTAGCCTCTGCAGCCCTAGTCAGGGCTCAGGGAACAGGACAGAAGACAGAAACAGACATGGACAGCCAGGATCCGTGGGAGCATCAGAGCAAGCGAAGGGCATCCATACGGCTTTTCATGACTGGTAAGACATCAGCCAGTTCCCCTAACCTCACTCCTATGCTGCCCCAGGTCCTTTTTCTATCATATCACAGCAATGGTGCACAGCTTTGAACCCAGTGCTCAGGAGCAGAGGCAGGTGGATCTCTGTAAATTCAAGGCCAGCCTGGGAAACAGAGAAACTCTCTCAAGAAACAAAACAGAAAAACAAAACAAAACAAACAAACAAAAACAAGATTCCTGGCTGGAGAGGTGGCTCAGTCAGTGAAGTGTTTGTCATGCATGCATGAGGACTTGAGCTCCAACCCCAGCACCCACACATATACAAAGGGCACAGTGATACACAGTATCACACAGTGGGGAGTGGAGACAGGGGCATCACTGGATCCAGCCAGAATAGTCAAATTGGCAAGGGTCAGGTTCAGTAAGAGCCCAGAAAAGATAAAGTAAACCCTGGCATTTAGTTCATGCCTCTAACCCAGCATTCAGGAGGCAGAAGGGTAGGCAGATCCTGGTGGATTCAAGGCTAGCCTGGTCTACAGAGTAAGCTCCAGGTCAGTCGGGGATGTATAATGAGACCCTGTCTCAATCAATCAATCAATAAAAATGGAGAGTGGTTGGAGGAGACACCTGATACCTACTTTTGGCTTTCATGCATATGCATATAAAAGTGCATTTTCACACACACCCTCATGTGTGCACACTCCTACACAATGGGATTCAGGGGCTGAGAATGAAGCTCAATTCTTAAAGTATTTGCCTGACATCCACAAGGCCCTGGGTTCAATTCTGGGAACAGGGAGGGGGGAAAAAAGCCACAATCATGGTGACACACACCTGTAATCTCAGCATTCAGGAGGTGGAGGCAGGGGGATTAGAAGCTCAAATTCATCCTTGGTTATATAGTAAGTTCAGGATGGGCCTGGGCCACATGACACCTTGTCAAAGAATGGAAGGACAGCAAAGGAGGTAGTAGAGAGGGAGGAAGGGAGGGAAGGAGGGAGGGAAGAAAACAAAACTACACCATAGTCAATTTTATCCATACATACTTCTGGAACACAAAAGCATTGACCAGAGACCACGTACATCTAAGACATGCACAAATACTATACATAAACAGCAGCTCTTCCACAAAATGGAACTTTTCTACCGCAATTCTTTGAGATGAAGTAAAGCCGTAGATTTCACCAGAGTAAGTAACTTTTTATAGACCAGGCGGGGGAGGGGTGCGGGCAGGTACACTTTCATCACTTTTGAACCAACAGACTAGATTGCAAATGAGAGACTCACTTTCAAGGTGATTGGCTGTCTGAGCTTCCTTGTCACAACAGAGCAGGCCCAGTGGATGTGACTCTTATCCTCCGGAATCTGGATGAGAAGATAAAAGACTAGCTTTGCTACTCATGAATAATGAGATGCAGGCTTTATCAGTGAATGTAAGGTCACCACCAAGCCCAGCCAGCACCCCATATATGTGTGTGTTCCATCCACTTCTCTGTATAATGTGAGCCAGCATACCAGGGAGAGCCAAAATGGCCCAGTGTGTAAATTAGCCATTTTGAAAGGCTGCATTAAGTCTTTCGGGCCACCAGGGTGCCTTTTACCGAACTGATGCCCCTCTTCAATAGATATGTCTCTTTTCCATCTGACCTGCATTTTGATGACAATCTGACAGAAGGGGTTGCTAGAAGGACTCTCTCCAGAGTATGTCTGGAACTAGACAGGGAGTGGAATGTAGAGTTGCAGCTGCCAACCATCCATGGGCATGAGCTCCTCGGAGTCACATCTAAAGCAAGCTGTCAGTCAAATAATAAGTGAGCCAGCCTCAGTTTCCAGAGTGATTCATCTGTGCCAAAGCTGAGAGGAAGGTGTGCTATACATTAGGGAAGCTCCGTAAGAGAAAAGTGAAGAGGGGAACCAAGGTGTGTTCTAGAACACTGCACAAGATGGGCGGTATTTAAAAGATAAAAATGAGATGAGTTTGAAAATGGTTACTCGCCCATATGACCTCTGGCCTGGAACATGCAGATTTGATTTTCTTGTGGCTATCTGTGTTGTTGATGTTGATGTTGTTGTTGTTGTTACAAAGTCTCACATAGTCCAGGCTGCCCCTCAAATTCTCTGTGTAGCCAAGGATAGCCTTAGACTTCTTTTGCTTCTCTTTCCCTAGGGCTGGGATCACAGCATACACCACTATGTACTGTTTCAGGTGGTGCTGAGGCTGGAACACAGAGCTTTGTGTACACTAAGCAAGCAGTCCATCAACGTTTCTGCAGAAGAGAAGACCTAATGAGAAGTAGCAGAGAAACAAATTTTTTATCTACTTTATTTTCAATGTACAAACACACCATTAATTCACTGAACATATTTTTACTGAAAACCTGTATGCCAGGCATAGCTCCAGAATCTAAGCCCCCTTCTGGGGTCTTATACCCGATGGGAAGACAGACAATAAGCAAACTCACATGCTATCCTTTTGTATGGAGATGGCATCTGTGCAGTAAATTCTGGGGCCTGGTTGCCCAGATCAGAGACTACCTTTGAGGTCTACACACAGAAACTTGGGGAAATTATTTCACACTTGCTGGCTCCATGTCTTCATCTGTAAACTAAGATAAAACTGACAAAACCTAATCCACAGAATTGCTATTCATATTAGTTTCATATTCTAGAGAGTATTTAGAACACCATCAGTGCTACTATGTCTCTCTCTCTCTCTCTCTCTTTCTCTCTCTCTCTCTCTCTCTCTCTCTCTGTGTGTGTGTGTGTGTGTGTGTGTGTGTGTGTGTGTGTGTGTGTGTCAGTTTGGGTTTTACTGCTATGAACAGAGACCATCATGAAGGCAACGCTTATAAGGACAACTTTAATTGGGGCTGGCTTACAGGTTCAGAGGTTCATTCTATTATCATTAACGCAGGAGCATGGTAGCATCTATGGTACAGGAGGAGCTGAGAGTTCTGCATCCTTATCTGAAGGAAGCCAAGGAGCAAACTGGCTCCCATGTGGTTAAGAGGAGGGTCTCAAAGCCCACCCCCACAGTGACACACTTCTTTCAACAACAAGGCCACAACAACTCCAACAAGACCACACCTCCTTATAGTGACACTCCCTGGGCCAAGCATATACAAACTACCATAGTGTGTGTGTGTGCTTGCTAACATAGATTCCCTTTTCATAAATACAGATCAATGAGCACTTGCTACTTGTGCTCAGGATTTGGGTTCAGTTCCCATCATCTACATTTGATTCCCTCTTCTGGCCTCTATAGGCACTGAACACATGGTACATATACAAACAAATACATGCATATAAATGAAAAAAATGTTTAAAGTTTAGAGTTGATGATACAGGGTCATGCTTGGGATGACAAGAGCAAGATGCTAAAGGTTACTAATGCACAAAGAAAGGATTGTAGGAGGCATGATTGGTGAAGGGGGCCTCCGGCTGATGCTTTCTGGCCTTGAGATGTGGTACAGATCTTGGGCACTATTCTAAGAATAACAAAGTCAGTGGATGGGCTGGAGAGATGGCTCAATGGTTAAGAGCGCTAACTGCTCTTCCAGAGGTCCTGAGGTGTGGCCTTGTAGGAGAAAGTCTGTCACTGTGTAGGTGGACTTTGAAATCTCCTATGCTCAAGCTCCACCAGTGTGGAATAAGAGCCTCCTCTTGGCCAGCTGTGTATCAAGATGTAAAACTCTTGACTATCCTAGCACCATGTCTGCCCAAATGCTGCTGTGCTTCCCACCAGGAT
Source organism: Micromys minutus (assembly GCF_963924665.1). Lineage (NCBI taxonomy): Eukaryota > Metazoa > Chordata > Mammalia > Rodentia > Muridae > Micromys > Micromys minutus. The sequence goes on along the minus strand of NC_137985.1, from coordinate 54,523,863 downwards.
GATAATGGACTAAACCTTTGAAACTGTAAGCCAACCCAATTAAATGTTTTCTGTCTAAGAGTTGCCTTGGTCATGGAATCTGTTCACAGCAACGGAACCCTAACTAAAGACAGTATCCCATACTAACCTTGAAGTCACCATGTAATAACTCATGCTGTTTTTGAACATGCGGTCTTCCCTGCTGCCGCAACTTTCCAACTTGGATTATAAACCACATGCCATCACACACAACTTCTCTAGTCTTTTCACCTAGAATCTCTCGAAAAATATTTAGACTTCATCTAAGTAATTTCCAGCTGCCAGAAGTGCAAAGCCTTCTTGATAGGTGAACGAGAAAGCTCAGTACTCAAGTCCTATAATCGTCATAAGTCATAAAATTAATGAAGTAAAAACTACTTGAAGTACATGAAGACTTGACTCTAGGGAGAAGTGGTCCTTTACCGACCTCCTTTAGCCACTAACCACACAGGAGACTATTCTAGAAACCCAGGGGAGAAATAACAAGGCTCCCACCTCGATAGTGGAGTTTCAGTGATGGGAGTCGTCCACTTGGAATCCATTTTGAGAGCAGAATCAGTAATCTCTACTGAAGGATCAGATATGAGCTAGTGGAGTAAGAAAGGTGCCAAAGATGGCTCTAAATATTTGGCCAAGGCCACTGAATGAGTCAGGCATCAAATTGCCATCAAGAACAGGAGACTTGGAGCCTAATGAGCAACTCGATTTTTGTTTTGTTTTGTTTTAAGCTCAGCCTCTTTGGGATTCTGCTTCCTGACCTAGAAGATGAGATCAGTGACAGCATCTTCTTCTGCCTTGTAAGGTCAAAGCGACCATCATGATGTAACAGCAGCTGTCTGGAGATCGTTACCCATGTCCATAGCTATGGGGAAACCACACACCATGCAATCCTAAAATGTCTTTCCAGTCATCGACCCATTAAGGGGCTTTCAGGGGCCTTAAGAACCGGGTGAGGCCATTAGAATCGTCCCTTTCTGGTGAGACCCAGGAGTTCCAGCTCTGTGTAGGACCAGTCTGGAGAGACATTACCTAGAGAGCTGCTACAAAACACATCCCTTTTTGCCAGTCAATCATTCGCATGGCACCAGATTTGGTGAGTCATTCAGATACAAACGTATATTTGCAAGCTCAGAGGGAAAATGTTTTGTTGTTGGCTTTTTTCCTCACCCCCCCCCACAGGAAAGCTAAAGGGTAAAATGCACCAACTGTAACACAGAAGGAAAGAAGCAGCAGGTCTTCAAATTGGAGACATTTCCCCAGGTGGTGGTGGCACACACCTTTAATCTCTGCACTTGGGAGGCAGAGGCTGAATCCCTGTGTTCGAGGCTAGCCTGGTCTACAGAGTGAGTTCTAGGACAGCCAGGGCTACACAGAGAAACCTTGTCTCAAGGAAAGGGGGTAGAGGAGATGTTTCTTGGTCCAGGCAGGGTCTAGAATCCAGGGCAAAGATGGTAAGACAAGGACTTTAGTCCCACTGGCCACAGAGAGCCTTTGGGTTTTAAGGTCTCATCTGAAAGACACCCACACACCAAATAGCCTAGTATTCAATTTATTCTCTGCAAAAGAATTAAAAAGGAAACAACAAAAAAAAAAAAAAAAAAAAAACCCATGTAATACTTGTGCAAATGTGAAGTGGGGTTCTAAAGAAGGGAGAGCAGCCGCTTAAACACTCAACCACCCCCTTCAGACAGGGGAGCCCATGTACACTAAGGACAGAAACAGTCCTGGCTTTCAAAGAGTACTTGTGTTTCCATTATAGTGAAAGGCTGTAGTCAGTGTTGAATGACAATAAGAACTCCCCCGGGGAGGTGGGATGCACCCAAATCAGAGGCATGCACAATAAAAATGCTATTGTGGACTTTTGTGAATATAAATAGTTCTTAAAATGAGGCTGCAAAGACTGGCGTCTTCAATACTCACTACCTGGAAAAGAGTCCAGGTTATATATTCCAGCTTTTGCACCGGCCACCAGGTTCAGCTGGATACTGCAAAAGGAGCTGGCTAATTCTTTTGCAATGAATATCAAATGCAGTCTGCTCGCGGGGCAAAGGAAGGCGATGTAGATTGAAGTGAAGGGCAGATAAAGGGCAGAGGGAAGGGGTTTGACGCTCTGTGAGAGAACAGAGGGTGAGGGTGACGTTCTGTGAAGGGGAGTCGGCAGGACAGCGGATAAGAATAAAATAGAGCTAGAACCCTTTCCCCAGGAAGTCTGTCAAAGCAGCTATTCCTCACTGGATCTAAAGGTGATGTGCAGCTCCCTGGCTCAGTCAACAGAGCATGAGACTATTAATCCCAGGGTCATGGGTTTGAGCTCAACCTTGGGTAGTATCTGTATTTGTCTGGATGAGTTTATGCATTTAGTTCAAATTCATAGGGGTGGATATTGGCTCAGTGGTTAAGAGCACTTGTTGCAAAGGACCTAAGTTTGATTCCCAGCACCCACATAGAGGCTCACCACTTCCTGGGCACACATGCGGTGCACAGACCTACATATAAACAAAACACTCACACACATAAAATAATAAAAATAAATCTAAAAAAAGGTTTTAAAATTGTTTTCCAGCCTGATCTACAGAATAAATTTAAGGACAGCCAGAACTACACAGAGAAACTCTGTCTTGAAAAACAAAACAACGAAAAATTGGGGTTTGTTGTTGTTGTTTTGTTTGCTCCTTTCTTTCTTTAAAAGATGAGCTTCCTAGGATAGATTTAGCCATAATCCTGGGTGCCAGGGCACCAGTTTGGTTCCCCTTCATTCTGGAGAAAGAATTGCAATAATTAATGTCTACTCAACAGAAACAGAACAGTCTCTATGCAGGTACTTCCCTTAAGATCACTAGGATATCACAAGCCTCTGAGATCCAACTAAGGGAAACGAGGTACCCTAAGGGATCCATCATGGAGGTCAAAGGTCCACAGAGCAGTGTAAATCAAGCCTAAAGAGGGCCCTTGTGACAGTGGGGGAGGGGGGTTATACTAGGTGGAGAATTCTCCCAGCTGACCCAGTGAGGAAGGGCACCTGCAGTCAAGACTGACCATCTGAGTTCAACCAGCAGAACCCACATGGTGGAAGGAGAGATCTGACCCTCAAAGAATTCTCCCCTGATATCTACACACGTAAGTATATACTCCATGCCCTGAAATAAGCAAATATGAAAACTGAAAAAATTCAGGGATCCAGGACAAGCCCCTGGGGCCATTCTATCTTTCATCTGTCCAAGTCACCACGCTGTGACCTCAGACTGATCTCCTAATACACTGTTTGGATCATACCATTCCTCTGGTCAGAAATGTCAGGAGGTCACACAGTTGCTGAAGTCCATCCCTGTGGGAGCTCACAGCATGCTCTCATACGCCTCTAAGGCCCGACATGGAGCTACAGGGTTTGGTCATTTCTTGCTGTTCTCTTATTCTTCCATTTGGAATGAGGGATGATTAATCTGAGCCAACATATGTTGGAAACACGTAACTTAAGGTTTTTTGTTTTGTGGGGGTTTTGTTTGCTTGCTTGTCTTTTTTTTTTTTTTTTTTTTTTTGAGACAAGATTGAGACAAGATTGAGCCAAGACTAGCCTCCAAATAATTATGTAGTCAAGGGTGATCTTGAACTCCTGACTCTCCTGCCTCCTCCTCCAAAGTGCTGGGATTTTGGACCTGCACCACCACACCTAGTTTATGTGGTGCTAAGAATCAGACCCAGGGCTTTGTATATGCTAGACAAGCACTCTGCCCATTGAACTACACCCCCAGCCCTGTAACTTTGGTTTGGTTTTTGTTGTTCTTGTTGTTTGTTTGTTTTACAGGACTCAGAATTTGGTGCCTTAAGAGTTTTTATTTCTGTGACGAAAACACCATGACCAAAAGCAAGGAGACACAGGGATTATTTCACATTTCTGTTGTAGGCAATCCTCCAGGGAGTCAGGGAAGGGACTCAAGGCAAGAACCTGGAGGCAGGAGCTAATCCAGAGGCTGTGAAGAAATGCCTCTTGTTAACTTGATCCTTATGGTTTGCTCAGCTTGCTTCCCTTCCAGCCTCACTCTCCTTGAGACTTGCTTTCTCTGTGTAGCCTTGGCTGTCCTAGAACCTAATGTGTAGAGCAAGCTGACCTCAAACTCAGAGATCTACCTGCCCCTGCCTCCCAAGTGCTGGAATTAAGTGTATACCACCACACCAGGCTGTTGCTTTCTTATACCAACTAGAACCACCTGCTCAAAGATGGCACTGCCCACAATGGTCTAGGCCCTCCCATATCAATCAGTAAATAAGAAAACACCCCACAGGTTTGCCCACAAAGGTATTTTCCCCCCCTTGGCTGTGGTTCTCTCTTCTCAGATTACTAATTTGTGTCAAGTTGGCAAAACAAAACAAAAACAACTGGGATCTTAGAGGAGACTCTGGGCTTTCAAGTCACACTGGACTTGTTAAGACTATGGAGGTCACTGGGCTATGAGTTGTCTGGAGACCAAAGATAAAAATTTAAAAAATAAAAAAGAATGCTATGGTTTAAACAAGGAATCTCCCCAGTGGGCTCAGGTATGGGTGGGATTTGGAGAAGTGATAGACCTCTAAGGACCCCGTCCCCAACAATCCATTAGTCCCTTGATGGAGCCAAAACATAAGGGCACTATTGAAAGGTGATAAAAAGTCAAAGATGGGGCCTGTTTGGAGACAGGAGGCCGACGAGAGTGTATGCTTCATGATTTAGCTCTTGTCCTGGCTCCTTCCCGAATTCCCTTTGTTTCTGCTTCCTGGCTGCTGCCATGATGTGAGCTACTCTGCTCCACCTTTCTTTCCCACCATGGCAGATGGACATCCCCACCCCCCATCCCAGCCTCCCCAAACTGTGAGCCAGTATAAATCTTTCCTCTGCTCCAGATAAACAAGTATTCTTCCTAGGGTTCTCTACTCCCCAGTACAAGCCCCAGACTTGCTGTGCTGACTCTGAAGACCTTCCCCAACCCTGCCTTGTACTTTCTGACCTGCATTCTGTCACAGCTTGTGCCATATTCCATAGTTCTACAGCCGGGTAACTGTTGGTATTTCCTCATTGCTTTGCCTAAATTTGAGTCCACCTTGACCTCTGTTGCTCAGTCATCGGACACCTACAGTACTAGTTGCATCTAACTTCACAGACAGTACCCTTAGAACCCCTGCCATAAAGTGGCAATTACTTCTCCCCACATGGAACCCCTTACATTGGATGGTACCACAGCTGAACACCTTTTCTCTGTGCATCCTTGGACTCCTTGTATACTCTGTGTATCATGTACTCTTCTATGTGCAGGTTCTGTCTGCATGATTGGCATGTGTGCAGTCATGCGTGTGCTTTGGGCGTGTGTATATGTGTGTGTGTGTGTGTGTGTGTGTGTGTGTGTGTGTGTGTGTGTGTACTCCGGGAGAGCAGATGTCAATTTCAAGGCTCTTCCTCCTTATTGCTCACTGCTGTATTCTTTGAGACAGAATCCCTCATTGCATGTCCCAGAGACTGGCCCAACACCAAGAGCCTGGGATCTGCTTGTCTCTACATCCCCAAACCAGTACTGCAGTGACCACTTGGCTTTTGTTTCTGATCTTAGAACCCTAACTCTGGTCCTTAAGCTTGCATGGCAAACCCTTAACTGATGGAGCCATCCTCCTATCTCCATGTGATCGCTTTCCTGTCCTATCCTGGAGCCCTAAACAGTTTTCAGTTAGGGGAAAGCCTGGAGAAGAAAAGTACCTGGTTTTGTATGTGTATTTTGGGCGTACAGGCTACACCGTGGCACACATGTGGAGGTCACATACAGGAGTCTGGTCTTCCCTTCACCATATGGTTCCCAGGAGACTGAACTCAGGTAGACAGATTTGATGAGGGCCTTTGTCTGCAAAAGCATATCTCTGTACCCGTGCTTTTTATTTTCTAATGAATCCCCACCCCAGGACACAGTGTAATAGACCTGGCTGTCCTAGAACTCACTAAGTAAACCAGGCTGGCCTCTGACTCCCCAGTGCTGAGATTGAAGGTACCAGTGGGTTTGCCTATTTGCTTGCTTGCTTTTTAAAGACCCCTCAGTTTTTTAAGTTACTACGTAGCCAAGTCCTGTCTTGCCTCTACCTCATAAGAGCTGGGATTGGAGGGGTACACTGAGAGGCCAAGTTCAGAATATTCTTCACTGACTTCTGTGAGGCCTCAAGACCCAGTTAAGACAGCATTCTCTAAACCCAAGGCAAGCAAGTGTTCTGTGCCTCTGACCTCCACTACTCAACTCAGATTAAAAATTCAAGAGCTTCACCAGAAACACCTGCCACAGGTCACCCCAGCAAAGAAATTTTGCAAAGTTGCCAGCTTGCTTCTAACCCAATAAGGTTGAGGGTAACTGTAGCTCATGACATGAATCCCTACCTCTGGGGCTATGACAGCCTCGAGTCCTAATGGAGTAGAAGCTTGTTCCTAGCCCTACAAGAACACACACAAACACAAACACACACACATACACACACACACACACACACACACACACACACACACACACATCCCTGCACACAGACAGAGACAACTTAATAAGGCCTGGCGGGATTTTGAAGCTTCTCTCCCCAGTAGCCCGTGGAATTGAATTTCTGCTCTAAGTGCATACGTGGATATGCGGTTTCCATTACTTGTTTAGGCAGACTATAAAACATTACTGTTAGAAGAGCCACCGATTTATGAACAGGTTGCAGGATTCAGGTTTGTTTGTAAGCTATTTGAAACTTTGAATGTGTTTTTTCCTGGAAGCAAGAGTATTTAGGTCTCCTAACAGGCACCTACTTAACCCATGAAGTGCTGTACTCTAATGCAAAGGAGCAATTTTCATTTGGGTTTGCAAATGCTACACAAATGCCTTTAGTGGCCAAGGTGCAATGCAAAGGCAGAAGAGGGAAGATGCAAAGGCAGAAGAGGCTTGGGAAAATGGGTAGAGACAAAGACTGCACTGCACGTAGCCCTTCCGTAGGGTCAGACACCCTCCAGTCTCTAGTAGACAACAGGCCGAATGTACCAATCAGGAAAAAGCCAAAACCCATATTTGTATGTGAAAATTGCAAAAATTTTTGAACACCATGCCGACAGATCACCCATGCTCAGTGAGTTACTGGTTGGAAAAGAAAAGTATTTTTATTTAAATAAGTCAACACCAGAGAAGTGGTGTTTTCTCACTTCTAGGGATGTGGGTGGCTCATCCTGGGCACTCATCCCAGGACAAGGCTCTTCTTTGCATGGAGAAGTTTCATGTATCTGTGGCACTAAGATCCCAAATCTGACAAAGGGTGCCTGGCTCTGAAGCTGTCCCCTTCTGGCTCCAAAACTGACTTTGAGGGTATAAACCCTACATATGGAGACCAGAGGTTAAAGTTCAGTTTTCTCCTCAGTCTCTTCCCGCCTTTATTTTTTCTAAATCATTTTTATATTTATTTATTTATTTATATTTAATATTTAGGATGAATATTTTGCCTGCATTATGTATGTGTGCCATGTACATGCCTGGTCGGAGGAGGGCATCAGAGTCCCAGGAACTGGAGGTACAAATGATTGTGGGCCACTGTGGGGCAAGTAGGCTGTATTAAGAACCCTGATTCTTGGTTGAGGCAGTCGAAGCCCCAGGAATGAAAAATGAGATGGCAGTAAGCTTCCCAAACTCTGAGAATCAGAAATCTTCCCGCTGCCATAAGCAGTTGGCCACGCCTCAAGTCCCGCCTCCACAGGAGAATGTGACATAGACCTCAGCCAGATCAACCATGCCCCAAGTCCTTCCCCTGCACTTAGACGTGACCACAGATCATGTAAGCTCTAGGCAGAAGCAGGACTGCACCCAAATATGTAGACAAGGTCTTCCCAAGCCCTCAGGCCAAACCAATAGGAAGTGCTGGTTATCAGACTCAGAACCATTTCAAAACTGTAATTTTACAGGAGCTTGGGGCAAAAGTAAAGAGACAGGGGTAGAAAGCATTCCTCCGCCTGAGTTCCTTTGTTCTAAAGAGCTGATAACACCTTTGTTTGGGAAGAGATTTTCTCTCCTGAAGCTTCTTGCATCCTGCGCCGGAGCCTCTCACTGGCTCGGTTTCAGTTCAACTTGGTCTGGCGCCCAGTGGCAGCAGTGAAAACATGCATGTCCCACCAAGACCAGCAGCAGAGCACTGGTCTCAAGGGCCCAAGCTTGAGCTCACGTGCACCAGCCTGACCCAGGGGTGGAGTTGGCAGAGGCTGCCTTTTCCCCACCCAGAGAGCTGTGTAGGATTCCTAGCACCAGATCCCACTGGCCACCAGGTAAGGGTTAGGAGCCAAACCTAGGTCCTTCACAAAAGCAGCAAGTTCTCTTAACTGCTGAGCCCTCTGTGGCCCGCAATATCACACATGCACCTTATTGTTTAAGACTGGGTCTCTCACTAATTCTGAGGTCCACTCATTGTGCTGGAATGAGTGACCAGCAATCCACAGGGATCCTGTCTCCACCTTCCCAGAGCTGAGATTTTAGACATGCTGGGGACCTGAACCCACACCTTCACACTTGTGAGACAAACACTTAACCAACTGAGCCCCCACTGAAGTCCCCTCGACTGACTTTCTGATCTGTCACAGGTATGTGTTTATGGGGTGTTGTAGAAGTTAGGACATCCCTGTGTTTTGCTTTTGATGTCGTCTTAGCATTAATTCTTGCCTAGCTATCATTGTTCTGTGGTTTCTGATTTATTGTTGGTAGTGGATTTTTCAGATAGGTTCTCCTGTGCTGTCAAACCTGATGCTGATCTTGTTATGCAGTCCAGGGTCTCCTAGACTTAAAATCTTCATGCCTTTTACTTCCTGAATGTTGGAATCACAGGCATGTGCCACCATGCCCAAATCTGTTTTATCTGATTATACATATGATATGGGTTCACTATCGAAAATTTAAAATTCCTCCCAGCGGGAACAAAGTAATCATTGTTATTGACTTATTTTCCTTTTTTTTTTTCATAATACAGGCACAGTAGATTAAATACCTTATGTTCATGTGTCCCTGTCCTTATCTCTGGAGTCTGTGAATGTGTCCTAATTTAAACAAGGGTCTTGGCAGATACAATTAAGTTAAGGATGTTGCGATGAAGAGATTGTGCTGGGTTGTCCTGGCAGGTTCAAACTGCAAGGGGAATGTCTTTACAAATAAAAAACAAAACAAAAACAAGACATATGAGCTGGAGAGATGGCTCAGCAAATAAAGAGCACTTGCTGCACAAGCCAGAGGACCTGAGTTCAAATCCCGAGTGAAAACTAGGGGTGGACAAATGCCTGTAAACTTAGCACTAGACAGTAAGATAGGCACACTGCAGGGGCTCTCTGGTCAGCCAACCTAACCAAGGCACGATGAACTCCCAGTTCAGTGAGACACCCTGTCTTTGGGGAATGAGGTACAGTATGATAGAAGAGACCATGCCACATCCTGCTCTAACCTTTGTATCTGTGCACAAGCATATTTGTGTATACACACACAGAGAGAAGAGGAGGATGCACTGTGACTATGAGACTGGTGTAGCCTCAGTGGAAGAGTCCTGGCAGCCTCAGCAGCTAGGAGAGGCCTGGGACACTCTCTACTGGCCCTTTGGATAGCTGCACACTTGAGCTAATTGTTGGTACTGTTACCAGGTCTTAAGCTGCTCCTCTAGAGTTAGAACTATTCACAACAACCCATCAGGAGGAACTGAGATAGTTCTGGGTTACCCTGTAACTGAACATGCAGGGCCTGAGCCAATCATATGGATTGTTTACAGGTGGCTGTGGGCCTCTGGGGCAGCTGGTGGATCTTAGGACTAACTCATCCATTGATTGCTTGCCTCAGTCCTTTTGAGCACTTGTCTGTCACACAGGGCCTTGAGGGGTTTGAGTCACTGACTGCTTGGTCCCCTTTACTGACTGTTTAGGTACTAAACTGGAGCTACAATCCTGGTGATCCAGCACAGCACTAGGCTAAGTATTGGCCAAGCCGACCCTCCATCAGGACACCCATGGCTCAGCTGAAATTATCGCCTGGCGTCCTGACCCTTGAACTCTTAACCTAATTAAACGGAGTGACCATTGGGCCAGACTTGCAATAGTTCATTTGAGGAGATTATTTGTTGGCTTTGTGCTCAAAGTCTCTTCCCCTACCTCTGTCATTCATGGGTGAGCAGTGGATACACATGTGTACAGGTAAATATATGTGTACGTTTTGAGGTCAGAGGACAATCTTGATTGTCATATTTTGAGGCAAAGCCTCTCATTAGCCAATTAGGCTAGACTGGCTGGTCAACGAGCCCCAGAAATGTGTCTCTTTCTTTGCCTTCCTACCCCTGAGATCACAAGCACACCCAGGATGCTTTCTACATGCTTTTTAGGGATCAAACTCAGGTCCTTGTGTTTGCAAGGCAAGCTCTTTCCAGACTAAGCCACGTCTTCAACTCTCGGTATCAGAATCTGAATTACACTAACCAACTCTTTGGAACATTTGTTTTTCTCAGAGTCCCACAGACAAGCTCCACCTTTTCAGTATGTTGTTCACACCTTGACTTTTGAGAGTTGTCAGTAGAATTTCCCTGAAGTCCATGTTTGGCCTCAAGGAGAGTTAAGTCTGAATTTCCTCCTGTGCTGAAGAAGTACTTGAACAATCTGCCTCCACTCCTGCTCTCAGCCACTCCTGTAGCTTCCCCCTTCCATCCCCCTGGCCTGGATGACAGACAAGCTGCTCACAGGACGCAGCCTTTGGAGAGAATCCTGCTGGACTTTGGATTTCTGGCTTCCAGAACCATGACAGAATAAACCTATGTTTTCCCAAGTTTGTGGTAGTTTGACACAGCAGTCCTAGGAAGCAAATCCAAACAATACACAAACACTTGTGACTGTAGCTTTTCATCACTGGAACAAGTCACCAAGAGAAAAGACTCAGATAGCAAAAAGTGACTTGGGCTTATGGTTTCAGTCCACGATTGGCTGACTCTGTGTCTTCAGCCTGAGGTAAAGCAGTATGCCATGGTTAAGAGGGGGCAGATTGGGGTCTGTAATTGTGATCAAAGGGAGAAAGGGTTCACTTGGGCTCCCAGCTCAAAGGTGCCATCCTTCATAGCAGGGAAGCCATGGTGTCAGAGTGTGAGGTGGCTGGTCATAGGGCAGCTGCAGTCAGGAACAGAGAGCAGTGAATGACAGCCCAGGCCCCCAGCCCACAGAACAGTGCTGCTCAGAGGTAAGGTGAGTCATGTCACCCTAGGGAACCTAATCTACAAAGTCCCTCACAGTCATGCCAACAAACAACTATCACAGACTAATCTGTGCCCTCAATGCTTGGCTCCTTTTAATTTTTTAAGAGTGGTTTTGTGGGGCAGGAGAGATGGCTCAGTGGTTAAAAGCAATGACTGCTCTTCCAGAGGACCTGAGTTCAATTCCCAGCAACCACATGGTGACTCACAACCATCTGTAATGGGATCCAATGCCCTCTTCTGTGTGTCTGAAGACAGCTACAGTGTACTGATACAAATAAAATTAATATTTTTTTTTAAGTAGTTTTGTGCTTGTGTTTTGCCACCAGTATGGGTGCCAAAGGGGACAGAAGGTTTTGAACCTCCTGGAGCCGAAATTACAGGAAGTTTCTCTTTGCCCAAATTGGATGCCGAGTCCTCTGGAAGAGCAGTGTGCGTTCCTAACCTCTGAGCCATCTTTTCAGTCCCAATTTGTTCTCTTTTAAGTTAACCATATCTCAAGCACACTTCTAAACAAGATCTGCCTTCTCCTTCTCACTAATACAGCATATTCTGAATGTGCTCTCATTGGTTTCATGGATTTTAGATGTATTGGAGAAACAATACTGCAATGATAAGCAGAAGTTGGCCCTCTTCCCTTTGCTACAATTAAAGTCATCGTGTATGTGTGGATAGACACACACACACACACATATATATATATATGTATGGGCATGCACATACAGATATATTTAAGGTTGTTACTTCTCCACCATGTCTGACTTCCTGCTTTGTGCCCTCAGAACTGAATGTGACTGAGTGAGTGCTTTGACTAGTCAGTAATGTCCTTCAGCACTGCAAGGAAGAGTGTCCCACCTGCTTCATTCATTTTCCCCTGAAATACAGAGGATGTTCCACCTGCCAGTTCTCCTCGTGAGTGTGACGGATGAACTAGGGAGACACATGGTTTGGTTGAGGAATCTTCCCATGTTGATGAATCTGCAAAAAATTTGAGAGAGTTTTGTTACTGTCGCACATCCCAGACAACCATAGTGGATTATAATACATACTACAGATCTCACATGTGTGTGTTCCTGCTCTCTTTTCTTAATGTATTTATTTTATCTGCGGGAGTGTTTTGACCATCATAAGTATGTAGTGCCTGTGGAGGCCAGGAGAGGACAATAGATTCTTTGGCGCTGGAGTTACAGATGGTTGTGAGCATGCTGGGAACTGAGCTCAGGTCCTCTGCCAAGAGCAGCAAGAGCACTTGACCCCTGAGCCATCACTCCAGCCCTTTCTGCCCTTTTAAAATAGGAGAAATTATCATTTACCAAAGCAGTTCCACTTATACATATATTTCCAATAGAAAACAGCATGGTGGTGCACCCCCCATAATCTCAGTACTCTGGAGTCTGGCAGGAAGATCACCACAAGTTCTAGGCAAGCTTGAGGTACATAGCAGGTTCTAGGCCAGCCAGGGTGATAAAGCAAAAGATCTCTCAAAAACAAAATATTCTAAAATTAAGCAGAATTCAAAATAATCATGAAAATGCTCATATTAGTATATACATAATAGTGGAAATGTGGATTTTTCCAAACATCCACCAATAGTGAATGAATAAAACATGCTTTATCAATAAAATAAAATGCTATTGAACAACTTTTAGAAACAAAATCAATATCATACATAATGACATGGATAGACCTTAAAAACGTTATGCTAGAAGCTGGGTGTGTGGCTTAGCGGCAGAGCGTCTGCCTAGAATGCACAAGCCTGTGAGTTTCATAGCCAATGCTGAATAAAGGAAAGTCTACACTAGCTGGAGAGAGGACTGTCACACAGAAGCACCCACCCCGGGCCCCTCATGACAGGCTGACAGGGGATCTGACAATCCTGGCTTCCACAAGTACTGCACATATGTGGCATGCATACAGAAAAGAAGGCACATTAGTACACACATAAAAAAATAATTTTTGAAAGAATGGGATTTACTTTTTAATCATGACCAAAATGTGTTACACTTGCTGTTAAACATATTTATGAAGAATTGAGCCTATCTGTTCATACGATAACCCATGAGTTATATATAACATGAGTATGTTCATAACTGTATAGGTAACATAAAAGGTATCTAATTATAACAAATGAATGTAGTTATTTGTGTTTATATTATGTCAAATATATTTATAACTATATGTATTTTTATTTCATTCCCTTTTGGTGTTGGGGACTAAACCCAGGGCCTAACACATGCTAAGCAAGTGCTCTACCACTGAGCTACACACCCAGCCCTGAACTGTACCTCTGAAGGCAGCACTGTGTAATCCATAAAGCTGCTAACAAATTATACAACTATGGAAAGGAAGTTCAAGTATTGTGAGTGGTTTATCATGGCTTGGTGTTGATCAGATATATCCCATTTAGTTGGTCTTTCCTTTGTCCATTTCAGCCAGAAGATGAATGTAACGGGCCATGGGGGAGGAGGGCGACCTCCTCCACGTTACCAGGATCATAAATCTCATGTCAGCATTGGCCAGTAAGTACAGTGTGCGTGTGGCTGTTAAATCTGCATCCACTAATGAAGAGGCTGGCCTCGGGTTACTGTCTACACTTTTATATACACTGAAATAACAGCAGTTCCAGGCCTAAGACTACCCCTTCCCTCTGGCTGCTGGATCAGGGATTGGCAGGCACTGGGAACTTCAGAGAAGGGGATGTGTTATGTGATCACTGTACTGCCTCAAGCTAATTAAAGAACTGTGTGCGCAGAACTGGAAGGGCACCAAACTGCCTTCCAGTCACAAAAGATAAGGCCTTGAAAGCTAAGTGGTAAACAGGACTAGAGTTTTACAGTTTCTAAGATCTAAGCAGGTTCTCTCATGGGCAAAAGAATATGGTTTTTAATGATATCTCTTGAAGTGTGTATGTGTACGCGTGTATGTGTATGTGTGTGTGTGTGTGTGTGTGTGTGTGTGTGTGTGTGTGTGTGTATACACAAGATGGAGCTGGGGGGTTGCTTCCTCCCACCTAAACACTATAGAAATGAGCTCTTCACAGTCTGCCCATCAAAGCTCTGCATGGAAGGCGTGCTGCACAGGGCCCAAGTGCCCACTATGTTAGGCTTGCTCACTGCAGCCACCAGATGAAGGAGGGACAGAGAAGGCTGACATCTTAAATTTACAATTCAGATCTTCAAAAAATGCCAGGAGTCACAGGGATTCTAAGGGTGGGTGCTAATCTGGAGGACAAAAGTCACCTGCTCTTTGTGAGAAGATGCTGGAGAAATCAATGAAGCCTTACTGCCCTCCTCCAGCTGGGGTTGGGGGCAGCTCTGTGCAAGGCTCCAACGTGAAGTCTGGGTCCAGGACGACTCAGCTCTGAAGCCACGCAACCTTTGTTCACTGAGCCATCTCACTAGCCCAAGTTTTTTTGTTTGTTTGTTTGTTTGTTTGTTTGTTTGTTTAATCATCATGGTAGCTGGGTATGGTGGTACATGCCTTTAATCTTAGCACTGGGGAGGCAGAGGCAGGTGGATCTCTGTGAGTTCCGGGACAGCTGGGGCTGTCCCACAAAGAAACCCTGTCTTAACAAACCAACAAACAAAAATATTGTTAGACAGAATTCTAAGACAGTCCAAGATTCCTGGCCCTTTGGTGTAGACACACTTTATCCCAGTTACTTGTTCAAATGAGAATCTTAGTGGTGGTGCAAAGAGACTTTTAAACAAAATTTAGATTCCATGTGTGTGATGGCATATGCCTTTAATCTCAGTGCTCAGGAGACTGAGGTGCATAGATTGCAGGGGTTCACAGCCACCCCAGGATACTTAGAAAGACTTTGTCCCAGAAAACAGTTAAGAATATCGGCCATTTTGTTTCAGTCTTTATTCATTTGCTTCCTAATCAGATATAAAAGTATCCTTTAAGATGCCTTTTACTTTACTTATTAAGCAATGAAAATAAGTAGATGTTCCTTATTTAATTTATCCCAAACCTGGAGGTTTAGGATCCTTGTCAAGTATTCCTTGTTTTCTTTTCCATTTCTCCAAAACCTTTGTTGTATTTATATTGATTTCAGAACTCTTAGTCTATTGGCACAGATGTAAAATGGGATTTGTGACCCCAACTCATATATGCAGTAACAAAGCAGAGTAAATAGGAAAACTCTGTGTGATGAATTTACCCAGTGAAATAAATATTTATCAAGACCTGCTGAAATATTGCTACATGGTGGGCAAAACTTAATCTCATCAAAGAAAATCAATCAAAAAAATTAAACCACAAGAGCAATGTTTCTATTTTTGAATTGTAATTGGCGAGCCAGGTGACTGAATTTTCTTCTACTCTGCCTCAAGACTCAGGATTTTCTTTTCTTTGTGTTAATCAATGAAGCTTAGCTTCTAATTAATGTTGAAGTATCCAGACCTTTGAGCTCCTTGAATAAAGGTTTTGTTAAAATACTAGCCTGTTTGCTTGTTTCTTTTTTGTCTCCAGTAATTGGATACATTTTAAAAGTGGTATGTGAAAGGCCAAGGCTTTCACTATCAGATATTCCCATGGAAGGGACCAAGTGAGGCACTTAGTTAGAAAAAGAAGGGAGGAAAAAAAAAACAAAACAGGAGGGAAAAAAAATCGATGAAACAGCACCTCCTAGTGGTAGAACACCAGAGTTACCAGTAAGTACAGTGGATACTGGCTGAGACCCTTTTAAGTGTAAAATCATTTTCTCTTAAATTAGAGTTAGCACAACATCTCAGAATAATCATTGCAAAGTGTGTTATTGGAGTTCCTTGAATGTTCTGAATTCCAAATCAAAGATTAATATTAACTTCAACATTTAAGAAATGAAATCTTCCCTAATACAAGTAGCAAAGCAATCTTAGCAACCATTGTACCCCACTGCCCTGGAGTATAAGTGAAAGCCGTTGACTCTAGGTAATGAGGTGATCGTAGACACGTACATAACCTTTAGAGCCATTGATTCATTAGCATCAGGATCCAGAACCACCTGTGCAGTTGGCCATATGTGGCTGCAATTGCTAACGCTCCAGAAGGTAGGTAAACAGTGAGGTTGATAACTGAGTGTTGTGGTTTCCAGTTCTGTAGCCCACTGGGCTCCAAGTGGCCAGCCATACAGTGTGTACCCCAAACCCTACAAGTCTTTATGTCTACTAAGGAGAAGGCTGTGCAGCTGGTTCACTGTAATTCTGCAGCCAGTCTGCTTAGGTTCCAAGTGGCTTTGCCGCTCACTTGGTGTGTGGCCTGGGTGGTTGATTCAGTCCTTCCTACCTCAATTCTTTTCCTGGAAAATGTATTTCTGAGCAGTAGTCAAGGCGGTGCTTTCAGAACTGAATGTGAGAATGCAGCAAATACAAACTGGGCACAACAAGAAGCCGAAGCAGGGAGTTGAAATGTGGAGACCTTGGGCTGCAAAGAGAACCCCAAAAGGCCACCAAGTAGCCAATTCCAATGTAATCCCATTAGGGTCTCTTTATTATAAACTCAGGCTTGGGCTCTTCCCCAACCCAACCCTGACACAGCAGGACAGGAAGGGAAGACGGAGCAGCCTCAAACTCTCAGCAGGACACGTTACAGGAAAACGGGAGCATGTGAGGGGGTGAGGGAGGGGTGTCCACTCTGGCAAGCATCTAATAGAATGACTATAAGCTGAGGGGGAAGGTGCTCTGAAGCAAGACCTATTTGATCACAACCAATCTAAAAGTAAAGCAAAACAATCAGACTAATTTTTGGTTAACTGTGGTTAGGAAGTAGCTAGGGAGTAACTGGCCAAGGACAAGCCATGGGGTCCTTTCTGGTATATTGGTGCAGCCGGTCAAGTTCTCAGGCATTTTTTTTTTTTAAGATGAAGGCTGGTCCCAAGATGGAGTAAGTTTGCCCTCTCAAAACAAAAGGAAAAGACACAAAGGGGAAATATATTGGTTAATCTCAGCAGTCAACTTGGTGAGCTCTAGAATCACATGGGGAAGTGGGCCTGTGGGACTGTGTGTGAGGAATTATTTTGATTAGACCGACTGAGGTGAAATTACTCACTCACTGGGCAACACCATTACCCGGGAGGGATTCTGGGCTGCATAGAAAGGAGAATGTGACCAGACTGCAGCAACCATCTCTCTCTGAGTCCTGACTGCGGACACATGTGACCAGCTGCCTCCCTCTCCTGCCTCCCTTCCTTCCTGCCTTCCCTACCATGATGGACTGCACCCCGGTCCTTACAGCACATTCTCTGGAATCAGTACACTGATGCCCAGACAGAGGACGATGGAAGCCACACACCAGGGAAATGGAGCTCTGGCCGCAGAATGCTGGCAGCGGCCACTGTGTATTGCTATCTGGGCAGCATGCTGTCCATCTACACTTAGGTTATCAGAGACAGACTCAACCAAAGAGAGAAGCAAGCCATCAGATGCCCTGCCCAGTGTGGCACTGTTGCCCCTACAAAGCCAGCACAAGGCAGATCACACTGGTCCCCACCAACTAGAGGACTGTATAGTTTGACTATATAGTTTAGTATGACTGTAGAAATCATTAAAGTGCCTGACGGTGTTTATCATATCTGGCAAATAGGTATTTGCTTATTTGTCTGTTGTAAACACGGCCTTGCAACTATTAGACAAGCATCTTACTGTACTGTACCAACTAAGCCCCATCTCCAGCCTCCTTAGTCTCTTTAGTTAGCTGGAAGTATACAGCTGACCCTGAACTCTTGAACCTGCTTGACAAATTTTAGGATTCTACTAAGAAAAATTTTAAGTGTACTCAGACGCCCAATGGGTTTATTTCTCCTGTACAAGAGTCCTCTGGTTAAGGGAAGGCCGAACTCTGCTTCTATAGTCTTTCAGGAACCAAAGCAGATAGGGGCTCTCCCATCGTTAATGTTGGGTTGCTGGTGCCCTGGGCTTTGGCATCCAGCTGGTGCAACACTAAGAGAAAGCATGTAGGTGGGGAGTATTATGGGCCATTCCAAGAAACAGTGCCATTATACTCTGAGATTCTGCCAAGTGGAACACAGACACATGGCCACCACACATCTGTCTGTAAGGGAGGCAAAACAGCATGGGTCATCTAAGTGCCTAGAGAAAATGTGAACATAAATTTGGCAGAGTTAGTTCATCCTATCTTCCATAAGGAATTGCATACGGAAGCAAGAGAAATAAGGATTGCAGATGTGTAAAAATTCAAGTTTAGCTTACTAGCTTATGGAGGGCTTCTGCCGAAAGAGGCAGAATACCCAAGCAAAGGATACTGGGCCAAACTCATCCCAAACAATAAGGTGGAGTAGATTGACTCATTTAGAGCTAAGGGGCTTGGCCAGAGCACTGTGGTAAATTGCTTTTACATTCAAAGGGTTTTATATTCAAAAGGTTCTGGATGTCTGCCTTCAGACCTTGAAGAACAACACACCTCCTCCTCTGGCTGTGTGGCCATGTGACTAGCTCTGCCCAATTGCAAGATCGACAGCATTTCTGCCAGGCAGAGTTATTTGTTGGTGTGAGGCTTTCTAGAGTGCTCTCTCCCTCTTCCATTGAGCAACAATATTCCAGAGAGATTCCCTCTCCACAAGCCTGAATCCTGCAAGACAGACAGACTAGTGATGTCCAGTACCCAGGCAGCATCTTGTCCTAAGACACTGAGATTTTTTTACATTATTGATTTTTTAGGGAGTGGGGCTTCAAGATAGGGTTTCTACCTGTAGCTTTGGTTGTCCTGGAACTGGAACACATTCTGTAGACCAGGCTGGCCTTGAACTCAGAGATTCTCTTGCCTCTGCTTCCTGAATGCTGGGACTAGAGGTGTGTGACACCACCACCCAGCTAATTTATTACATTTTATGTAAAATATATGTTGTACTAGCAGTTACCCTTACCTGCTGAGATAATTCACTAGTGAAAAAAATGATTTATATTTTCAACACAGAATTTCTCTGTGTAGTCCTGGCTGTTCTGGAACTCACTCTGTAAACCAGGCTAACCTTGAATTCAAGATCTGCCTACCTCAACCTCCCAAGAGCTGGGATTGAAGGCATGTGTCATCACTAGCGGGCCGAAACTCATATATATATATTTTTTAAGTTTCATATTTCTGTAACATAAACTAGTTTATTTTGCCTAATAGGCATTTTTTTGGTCCAGAGTTCTAAGATGGCCAACAAGACAAAACCACCCAGCCAACCAAGCAAAATGCACTGGCCTATTATAGATCATTTCTAAGAGCTAAGGAATCATTATGTTCCTCAACATAAAGTATAAAACCAGGCCTGGGTGCATGGGAATCCCAGCACTTTAGAGACAGAGGTAGAAGTAAGTAAAGAGATCAAGGCTAATTATCATGACCCTGTGGGGGGGGGGGGCTAAGGATATGGCTTAGTGCTTACCTAGAATATACAGCCCTTAGTTCCATCCCCAGGTACCTGTAAATCCCAAGACCTAACTACAAGCAGAAGGATCAGAAATTTAACTACATGGCAAATTTGAGGCCAAGCTGGGTACCTGAGGCCATCTCATAAGTAATTAATTTGTACATTATTGCCCCAATACAAACCAAGGAGTTGTGCAATGGGCATTGGATTACTGTAATTAACTTAATCTCTGAGATAGCATCTCCTGAATTCAGGCTGCTCTCCAATTTACTGTATAGCCAAGAATGGCCTTGAACTTCTGATCATATTGTTTCTACACCTCCAAGTGATTGGATCATAGGCCTGTGTGCTACCACACCTAAGGGGAGGAGGAGGGAAAGGGGGTGCTCAGCAAAGAACTTTGTGCAGGCTAGGTAAGCACTCTACCAAGTATAAGCTATAGCCTTATTTTAAATACCGATAAAAATCAACTCTCAGTAAAACTCTGGATATGCTCTATTCCTTAAAGGGTGGTTCATTTGCAGACAATTTCAAGCTACAAAGTGCTGAAGAGAGATATTAAGGGCAGATTAGTACCTAATCAAAGTCATTCCTCCAGTTCCATAGCATCCGTGACTTTAAAAAGACAGGAAGGGAACTGGGGAGGACAGTTATCTAAAGCAATTTTTATGTAGAGGACAATTTTAGCTACCCAGTGTCCTCTGGTCTCTCTGGAACTGACTCCTGTATCAGACAGGAACGGCCTCTTTGAATATGGGACCTTCCTTGCTTTAGGGACCATCCTTGGACTATTGTCCGTGTACCAGTTCTACATTATTTTCCCATTTGAGCAAGTTTACCTTGAGTTTCACTGAGTGATTTGACACAGAGGTACAAGGAGGAAGGGAACTGTAGTGGCTATTCCTGGTTGTCAACCTGACTATATCTGGAATGAACCACAATCCAGAATTGGGAGGCTCACCGTTGATCCTGATCTTGAGGTACAGAGGCCATGGACCTTAGGACACTAAGGCCGGGAGATCTCTGAGCTCAAGGTCACCTGGCACAAAGCAAGTCCCAGATCCAGGTGTGGTGCTACAGCTTTAATCTGGGACACACCTTCTGTTGGAGACCTACATAAGGACTTTGGAAGAAGGAAGGCTCTTTGCCGCTTGCCTTGTGGGACTGTAAGTCACCAACAATACCTTACTATATAGGAACTATCATAAGTTCTGTGACTCTAGAGAACCCTGATTAATACAGGGACCTTGACTCTTTAGGCATTCCCTTAGGGTGAAATGAGAGACTGGCTCTGATTTATTTAAGCTGCATTGGAAGAGCCAGGTGTTTCCAGCCAACTGGGCCAGCCACATTAACTCAAGGTTGCCAAGCACTAAATTCCTTAGGTGCTGCCCTGTGTTTTACTCATCAGTGAATAGATGATGCTTAGCCTGCTTTGAAGTTGAGCAGTTTCTAGCTTGAACATTGGTTCTGAAGCTTAATAACTAGGTATCCTTGACTCCCTAAGCTCCCTTAATGCAGCCTCACAGACTGTAAAATGAGGATACAAATAAACGCCCACTTCTTTGATTTAAGGAAGCCAAAAGAGATGCTCTGTGTGTGAAGTTGCTAACAGCTCCAGTGGGCTCGGTGCTTGGAGAATCGAGGGTGTGTGGTCTCCCAAGACACTGTCCTTTTTGTCGAACACTACAAGCACAGTATTTAGTGATCACATCAACAGTAGTTTTAAGAATTTCTTTGCCAGCGCTATAAAAGTTGTACAGTGTTTACCCCCAGAAGGACTGGTTTTCATTTTACCTGTAGTGTTTAAATGTTTATGTGTATTAACATTTAAAATAAGCATATTTTGAAGGGAAAACCGGTTGGGCCAACAGGGTTACCAGTTGGGTTTTTTGTTTGTTTGTTTTTGTTGTGTTTTGTTTTTTGGGTTTTTTGGGGGGTTTTTTTGGGGTTTTTTTGTTGTTGTTGTTGGGTTTTTTTGTTTTTTTTTTTTTTTTTTTTTTTTTTTTTTTTTTTGGCTGAGCCTTTCATTTCCTTCAGATATTGCAAAAAACGAGGACGAGAAAACTCTAGTTACTACCTGTGTTAATACGGCAGCCCTCCCACACCGGCCTGTGGGTAGAAAGAGTAAAAATAATCTTTTCACACGGGACTTTTAAACTAGCTGCCACATCCTACCGTCATACTTGCTGATTCTTAGGGTGAACAGTTTATCTACAGGTTTCCCGCCCGGGGAGCAACAAAGGCTAGAGAGGTGTCGAAGACGCAGGCGGGCTGGGCCGGGCGGATCCTCTGCCCTGGCTAGGTCCTTCCCGGTAGCGGGAACGCAAATACCGCCGCCTGCCCGACCAGGCCCGAGGGGCGGGCCCCAGGCCTCGGCCTCGCCTCCGCCTGCCGCCCGCCGCGTCCCGGCCACCGTGCCGGGCGACGCCGCCAGCATGCTGCAGAAACGGGAGAAGGTGCTGCTGCTGAGGACCTTCCAGGGCCGGACGCTGCGGATCGTGCGCGAACACTACCTGCGGCCCAGCGTGCCGTGCAACAGCCCGCTGTGCCCGCAGCCCGCCGCCTGCCACAACGGTCAGGGCGGGAGGAGCGAGGGAGGCCGGGGCGGGAGAGGGAGGCCGGGGGGGAAAGAGCGAGGGAAGCCGGGGCCTGACGTAGCGAGGGTGGCGGGGCTCTAGTGAAGGAAGCGGGACCTAAGGACCGAGGAGAGCCGAGAAAGGAGCAAGGGCGGCCTGGGGCAGCCGGAGCGAGCAGAGCATTCTGGGCTTGGCGGAACTAAGGCAGCCTGGGAGACGCCCTGGAGTGTCCTCGGTGCGTCCGGTTCTCCCTCCTAGTGATGGGAAGCGGGCAGCACCGGCCTGCAGCTTCAGGGGCGCTCCTCTCAGGACCAGCCTGCTGCAATGGCCCGATCGAATGGGAGGCCCGAGAGCCTGCAGGCACCGGATGCTTCGGGTTTCCCTGGGGGGGACCTAAGGCGTAGGCACCGCCTTCTTTCTGCCCTGGCACCGTGCCCCTGAGTACACTGCTAGGCGTTAGACATTGCCTGCTCTGCTCCTGCCAGTACGCAGACCCCTCCAGCATGACAGCCTCTTCATTTTAGGACTGGGGACTTAGGCTGGGGAGAGGATGCTGCGAGCTAGACTTCCCTTTTCAGGCAGCAGGTTGCTGTTTGTTGTCCCTATTGAGAGGCCTTTTCAGAATTCATGATTGAGGTCACAGCTTGATCAAGCTGGTGGGGTGGAAACCCGACCACTACCCATGGATTGTACAGCACATCTTTTCTAGTACGTTCTCTTCAGTCCCAGGACCCTGTAGCCATGTTCAGAAGCTTTAAGCAGAATTAGTCTTGCAGTTTTTTAGGTACATACACGTGGTTAACACAAACGTATGTGCACTCTCGCTGTGGTGATGGCTTAGTAGAAATTTAGCTTCTTCCAAGGATGTACTTGTTTTTAAAATATCAGTCATCCTCTCGAAGAAGTACTGGCAATAGCATAAACCATGCTGGGCTTGTATTTAATCACAGCTGAGGGGAGGGAGAAGCAATGAATCTGAACTTTGAGCCTCTACCGAAGTAGATTTGTCTTGTCTTTTAAAAACTTCAAGGTGAAATTAAGATGAGAAGTTATTTTGCACACCGGGAGCCCTGTGACATTGAAGTAGTCATAAACCAGGTTTGAAAATGTTACCTAATCGCTTTCACTCTGAATTATGTTTCAGATGGGAAGCTCTTGTCTGCTGAAGTGACTCATTATGTGATCCCAGACTGGAAAGTGGTCCAGGATTACCTTGAGGTCCTGGAGTTCCCAGAGTTGAAGGGAATTATTTTCATGCAAACGGCTTGTCAAGCTGTGCAGCATCAGAGAGGCCGGAGGTACCTGCTTTGCATTATTTATTTATTTATAGTACAGGTTCCCCAGCCCCTTTAGAAAAGGTCCCTTGTTAGAGGGAAAGAGGAGGAATTCATTATTTTGCCAGAAAGGATTTTTGAAACTAATTTGGTATTCTCTTTGCTGGTGAGGAATGCAGTAACATTTTATGTGTGCTTCAACACCTGGCCAAAAGATCTGACTGTAGATCAATAAACTGCAGTGTCCCCAGGATGCACAGTTAAGATCTGTAGTGAATTAGTTTCTGGCTTACATTTTTATAGGTAGCACAATTACTTCTTCTTTTTATTTTTGCTAATAATGTATATTATTTAATCTTATTCATAGATATTCATAGATTGTTTCAGGAGCATTCCTTCTCTGGAAAAGAATACTTTTAAATCTTATCTTTCTCTATTGTAAATGCAAACTGTACTTCCAGTGATTTATTCAACAAAATTAAAAAATAGCCCATTCTGATTTTTAGATTAGTCCTGTGGCTGTCAGCCATAGTAACTGTATCTGCTGAACAAAACCTTTCTAATTGGACCTATTTAAAATGCCTGCCTTGTACCTACATGAAAGTGTAATTGCCCCTTTCCGGGCAAATACCCTAAAATACAGTTTTGCTTCACTTAATATTTGAAACTTGTATGATCTGAACTTAAGACTCTGAGACTCGCACGTTAGAATTATATACCCAAACTCTCAACACCCCAACTTATTTAACAAGTAGAAATTATATTTATTCTGTTTTTAAGATGTTTTGGTTTCTTCAGACTTTGGTAGTAAAAGATAAAGTTTTCTTTATTTGTGTCTTAAAATGATAAATTGTCCTTATGCTCAGTTCAGAAAAATATACATTAGCTAAAATCTGAGTGAGTTTTTTTTTTTCAAATTGAATATTTTAAAATGAGCTTGAAGTTGATTTTATTCAGACCCAGACGTACGGATGTTTATACCCAGCCAGGTTTAAACACTGCTGCGGGTGTCATATTTCAATTTCCTATACTAAAATCAATCTGTTGTTCCCATTTGGCTCACTCACGCACCACAAGCCTCTTCAACCTCTGCTTTCTAAAATGTTTTTAATATTAGGATTGCTTTGAAAACCAATTCCTAGGACAACCGAAAGCAAAGAGTTGGAATTTAAATGTCCTTTCTCCTCAGTGTTTCAGTAGTTAAGTTGATGAAGAGCTCCCATATTGGGTTTTGCTGTGCTTTACCCTGTGTCTTAGGATTCTATAGGGAAAGCAAAAGGTGAAGAACTGGCAAGTAGGCCCCGCCCTCCCGATTTTTCATTAGAGGAGCGCTTTGCCAGCTTGTACTATTGGTGGCTTTAAGGCAAACCAAGTGCCAGGCTTACTCAAACACAACAGTACTAGCCCTGTTTCTAACAGGAAACATCCTCCTGATACCCAAGAGCCAGGGATGGTGGCAGATACCGATAATCCCAACAGATGTAAAGTAGAAAGTTCAGGAATTCTACATTAGTCTCTGTTTCACAGAAAGCTTGAAGCCAGTACAGACTATATGAAACTCTGTTCTCACAAACAAACATACATCATTGTATTGGTATTCAGCCATAAATCTATTTATAATCTTTATGTTTAAGTACTTAATAAGCTTTAAAACCAAATCAAAACCAATTAATAAATACCACTATATTATAAAATCATAAATGTATTTTCATAGCCGCTTGCTTTATATAAAGAATTGGTTCTAGGATCCCAAAACTACCAAAATCTGCAGCTGTTCAGGTCCCAGATATAAAATGGCATTGGAGAGCTGGTCCAGTGGTTAAGATCACTTGTCACGCTTGCAGAGGACCCAGGTCTGATTCCCTCAACCACAGGGTGGTTTACAACCATCTAAAACTCCAGCTCCAGGGGATCCAGTGCCCTCCCTCTTCTGACAGCTGTGAATACCAAACATTTTCATGCTATAGATGCATACATTCAGGCAAAATAGTCACATATAAAATAAATAACTCTAACTTAAACTTTTGAGAATAAGTCAATAAATAAAATTGTACTAGACTGACAATGTGGCCCAACATGTAAAGGAGCTTGTCACCAAGCCTGATTACCTAAGTCCAAGCCTTGGTATCCACATGGTGGAAGGAGAGAGCCAACTCCTTCAAACTGTCCTCTGACCCCATCCTCCTCCAAAAACATAAGTAGAGTAGAAGTTACACTTTATGTTTTTTTTTAACAACTTTATTTTACAAAACAAAGATAAATGTACAGATTTTAAGCATTTTTTGCATAAAATTATACAATACATTTTTGTCAGTACTTTTTTTTCAGATTTTAAAATAATTTTTACATAAAACTGAATATATTTGTTAGTCAGTACTTGATTTTTTTAAAGGTTTGATAGTATGCATTGAAAACTTAATAGTTACAATGAGCATAAAGTACATGTAAAACAAAATGTAACATGGAAATAGTCAAAGTTTTCTTGTTGTATAAAGATTTTTTTTGTTTTGTTTTGTTTTCTTTATTTCTTGGACTTCATACAGTCTGTGAGTTGTTTCTGGGGCAGTGCGAGCCTCTGGGGTTAGCATCCCATTATCAGTGACTGCATATTATGTCTATTCTTTTGTGACTGGGTTATCTCACTCAGAATGATATTCTCTAGATGCAGCCATTTTCTTAAGAATTTGGTCAAGTCATTGTTTCTGGTGGCTGAGTAGTATTCCACTGTGTAAATGTACCACAATTTTTGTATCCATTCATCTTCTGAAGGACATCTGGGTTCTTTCCAGCTTCTGGCTATTATAAATAGAGCTTACACTTTATGTTTTAAATGGCACGGTGTTTGCAGATGATCGTCACTACTCATCATCTAAGCCATCTCTAGGTCACTAACGCACCTAAGCCGACCCAAGGCTGCATCGTGTGAGAGACAAAGATGGGCAAAAGCAGCCATTCTTCGTACAGTCAGATCTGTTCTTTCTAGATGGCCCCATCTAAATGAAGTGCCTCCAGGAATGGAGCACGGACACACAGGGGACTAGCTCCCAGACCATGCCATAGTTGGTGCTATTTTAATGAAATGAAATGACCAGAATTGCCTTTAACAACAGAGAAATGTAACCTATAGTCCTGTTGTGGGGTTTTATATTTTGATCTCAGGAAAACTGATGCAGAGAACACCTGTTTTTATAAATACACTGGAGAGAACAACTGAATAATGCCAAGTCTTTGATGACTGTCACCCAGGAGTCCTCAAGTGCTTATTGAACAGAAGGGCACTGGACTCAGAGGTTCTCCATACTGTCATGCATTCAGATGTATATATGCTCATCCAGATGTTTATTTAAAAATCAAAAGCTCCTAACCCAAAACATCCAAGAAATTCAGGACAAAATGAGAAGTCAAAACCTAAGGATAATAGGTGTAGAAGAGAGCAAAGACTCCAAACTAAAATACCCAGTAAATATCTTCAACAAAAGCATAGAAGAAAACTTCTCTAACCTAAAGAACAAGATGACCATGAACATACAAGAAGCCTACAGAACTTCAAATAGATTGGGCCAGAAAAGAACTTCCTCCCTACACATAATAGTCAAAACACCAAATGTTCAAAAAAATAGCAATATGGAAAAAAGGACAGTCCAGAGAGTGCTAGGACTGAGAACACAGCAGTAAACAAAAGTAGATCCAGTCCTGAGAGGACAGACAAGTAAGAAAGGAGACTTCTGGCCAAGCCTTCATGAAGAGGATATGCGGAACATGAACTGAAAGGAAGGCCTCATGGACTTTGGAGAGGTCGAGGAAGGATTTTTGTGCTGGAAAGCATGATATCGGGTTCTTGTTCTAAAAGATTACTGGGATGTTGCATTAGCCTCTTGTACTACTGTAACAGAGCAAATGAGAGAGGTCACTTTTCTCCTTTGTGTAAATTCACCAGCATTCAATCCTGGGACTCTTCTTGATGACATCTCAATCCTGACCACTTCCCAGAATCACCACCTTTATGCACAGGAATCTGATTGGCTTTCCACACTGAATATCTCATGAGGGGATGAAATTTCAGTGCAGCAGAGAACACATTCAAATCACGTCCAAACTAGAGCGAGGATACCGGCAGCTTAGGCATGGATAGAAATGGGTGTCCTGAGACCTTTCAGTAGGTAGGAATCAATAACATTTCCTAAGTATGTAACCATGGGAACTGGAAATGTATCTGTAACCATAGGAACTGGAAGTATATCTGTAACCATGGGAACTGGAAGTATATCTGTAACCATGGGAACTGGAAGTATGGCCGTGTTGAAACTGAAAACACTACAGATATTCCTCGTAGATTCATTTTAAATGGTGTGTGTGTGTGTGTGTGTGTGTGTGTGTGTGTGTGTGTGTGTGTGTTGTGTGTTTACTCCAGTGTTTATGTGGGTGATGTGTGTGCCATGAACATGTATAAGTTACAGCATTCAGGTTATCAATACTACACAGTAGATCATTTTATCTACTGAACTCTCTCATTGGTCCAACAGCTTAGTTTGTGTAACAACAACCCAAGTGGCCTTCAACTGGTAATATTTAAGAAAACATGGTATATCCATAAAATAGAATACTATTCAACTATAAAAAGGACAGAATATGTTACCACTTGGATCAACCTTGAAATTATTATGCTAACTGAAAGAAGCCAGCTATATACATGTATACATAAAAATGTATATGTTGGAGCCAGCAAGATGGCTCAGGCACTTGCCACCAAGACTGACAACCTAGGTTTAATCCTGAAACCACATAATAGAGTACTAATTCCTACAAGACTTCTTTGGACCACGTTTGTTCTGTACCCCACACAGGCACAGACACATACACATTAATTAAATCAACTAGCTTAAATTTAATTATATACTTTTATTTATATAAGATGTCCTGAATAGACAAAAATAGAGATAGAGGTGCTGGAGAGATGGCTTAGTGGTTAAGAGCACTGACTGCTCTTCCAGAGGTCTTGAGTTCAATTCTCAGCAACCACATGGTGACTCACAACCATCTGTGATGAGATCTGATGCTCTCTTCTGGTGTGTCTGAAGACAGCAACAGTGTACTTAAATAAGACAAATCTTTTTTTAAAATTATTTATATATATAATTGACTAGTGGTTGCCAGAGGCTGGGGGCCATCGGGTGGGAACTGAATGTTCCATTGACACAGCTGTTTTTATCTACTTATTAATGGAGACAGGGTCTCAATATAGCTCTGGCTGGCCTGGTACTCACTATGTAGACCAGACTAGCCTAAACATCACAGATCCTTCTGCCTTCCAAGTGCTAGTATTAAAGGTGTGTGCCACCATGCCTGGCTTTTTAAAAATTATTATTTATAAGATTTAGTAATGATTTTAGATGTGTGATGGGGAAGGAGTGATACCAAGGGCAGCACTACGATTTTGTCTCGGGTAACTAGACAGAAACAGGACGCTTAAGACGAAGACAGGGCTCTACACAGATCCTGGCGTGGCTGAGGCCTCTAAACAAGCAGCACTGATCTTAGCACTGCAGACAGACTGCTTGCTGTATTAGCTAGTTTTCTGTTACTATGACACATTTGCCTGAGGTCACTAATTCACAAAGAAGAAAGGTTTATTTTTACACACAATATGATAGGTTCCAGTCTATGATCTGGAGTTTTAGATGGTGTTTGAGGGGATCAGACCCGGGGCCTCTGAAAGCGCAACAAATGGTCTTAACCACTGGACCATCTCTCCAGCTCTCCTAATGCCATTTTATATCTGGAACCTGAACAGCTGCAGATTTTGGTAGTCTTGGGGTCCTAGAACCAGTTCTTTATATAAAGTAAGGGACTGTGGGAATACATTTATGATTTTATTGTCCTGGCAGCCTGAGGTCAGTCTCTGGGACACAGATGACCCAAGGAGAAAACTAACTCCAGTAAGTTCTCCAACCTCCCTGCATGGGCATGCACCTAAGCACAAAGTAAAGCAGTGTAATTTTTATGGTTCAAGTTACAGCATGACAACTGTTGAAATATCCAAGATGTAATTCACAAATCCCTGGAAGCATTGGCTAATGGGACTAAAGACATAAACATAATGAAATTGTAGCACCTGAAAGTAGGTCCAGGAGACCCACGCATGGCCTTGCTGAGTTCCCTTCCCCGGTTCTTCCTCTTGCTAGCCCTCCAACCAGCAGAGGCAGGTATTGCATCTGTCGACAAGGCCCCCATCAAATATAGTAAAGCCACCAAGCCTGGCATGGTGCCATGGCTTTGTAGTCGCTTGGGAGACTGAGATGGAAGGCTTACCTGAACCCAGTTCACAGTAAGGTGATATACCTCTCCCTCCCTGCTCCCATCCCCAAAATTCAGTCTAAAGAAGTTTATTCATATTCAGGAAATGGTTTGAAATATTTAGTTGATAAAGGTTTGGGGAAAAAAAATCTGAGCCTGTCTGTATAATTTTTTTGTTTTGTTATCAGTAAGACTGAAACTTTGGTTTTAAGAGAGTCTCATGTAGCCCAGGCTGGCTCAAACTCCTTGCAGCCAAAGATGACCTCGAAAGTCTAGTCTTCCTTACCTCTCATGTTCAAAGCCAAGTCTAGCTTAAGGCTAACGGTCTTGGCTGCCACTACTCTGTCCAAGGTGCTATGAAGCTTCTCTGTGCTGGCTTCACACAGGCTGCTATCTGCCTGATTCTATCAGAAACACTGCAGAGCCTAACAGAAATTATGACTGTATTGTATGTGTGCACTACTAAATTATAACCACAAGCCTACACATCTCCAGGAAGCCCTGACTGTCACAAAGTAATTCACTGCTGAGTCGCTGTCTTCCCCATCGGTACGCTCCTGCCGTTATCCATTTCCTTTATCTGGTTGACAAGTGGAAGCAAACAAAACCCTCAAAGTGGACGGAGGAAACCAACTGCACGGTTGTCCTCTGCCCTCCACTCGTGCTTTGTGGCATGCACACGTCATACACACGTCATACACAATATTAAGTACAGTTTAAAATGAACGTAATGGCAGATATAATGGCATGGCCTTTAATCCTAGAACTTGGAAGGCAGAGGCAGATTCAGGTCTGAGTTCAAGGCCAACCTGGTTTACATAGGAAGAGCCTGTCTCAGTAAAGCATAGGTGATGTGTGTATGGTTGGCAGAGGTAACAGGACTCTGAAGATGGCAGTTTGTTCAGGCCCAAATCCTGGGGGCCTGCATCAGCGCTGACACAGGTGCTGAGCTCGTTCCTCGTGGCCCTGCTACAGGGTGAGTGCTGGAGGACGGACAGAGTGAAGCAATGTGTCACTGCCTTGAGTGCTCTGTCCCTACTCACCACGCTTGGGCTGCTTCTCTGCCTTTTTTCCATTTGTGCCTCAGGTCTCAGGCCTGCTCCAGAAAGCCACCCAGGCCCCTCCGTCCTCTCACAAGCTTATCCATGGAGTGAGTGATTCTGTGGGGGGTTGTTTGTTTGTTTGCAAAGTAGCATTGCTCTTTTCAAAATTTTTATGAAATGTATATACATATAAAAGCCAGCATTGTTGGAGGGTGGGGCTTTAACCCAATGGTAGACTGCTTGTTAGGCAGACAACAAAGCCTTGGATTTGGTCCCCGGTGCCTATAAACCAGGTAGGGGAAGCAGGAAGATTACTACACAGTGTTTGACTTGATCCTGGGCTATACAAGACTTTCGTTTGTCTGGTTGGCTGATTGGTTTGGGGTTTGAGGTTTTTTTTGGTTGGTTGGTTGGTTGTTTAGTTTTGTTTTTTTTAAGACAGGTTTCTCTGTATAACCTGGTTATTCTGGAACTCACTTTGTAGACTAGCCTTAAACACCTAGTGATCTGCCTGTCTGACTCCCAAGTGCTGTGGGAGTTTTTTTATTTTGTTTGTTTTGTTTTATTTGTTTGAGACAGAGTCTCTCTACATAGCCCTGGCTGTCCTGGGAGCTTACTGTGTAGACCAAGCCAGCCTCCAAGTCACAGAGAGCCACCTGCCTCTGCCTCCTGAGAGTTGGGATTAAGGGTGTGCCTTAATCCCATGCCTGAGTGAGAACATGCCTTAAAGATAATAAAAAATAGATACTTCCTTAATTCCTACGTGTATGGCTTAGTGGTGGTGTTACTCCAAACTCGGAATTCTTCATCTCCCCCACTGACAGTTTATACCACTTAAATGTCACTTCTCTCTCCTTGACCTCAACCCCTAGTAACAAGTCTGCTTTCTGCCTCTGTGCATCTGCTCTAGATGCATTTATCCAGCAGGGTTTGGGGTTCACCCCAGGGCCTCTGCATGCTAGGCAAGTGTCCCTCCCTGAGCTGTGTCACAGGTCCCTGGTGCTCTCCTTTAGACATGTGCCCAGAAATGGGTTTGCTGAATCATATGGCAGTTTTGGTTGTGATTTTTATCTGGTCAGAATAGCTGTTTTGCTTGCTGTAGTCAGGCTACTGCAAGTAGGGCCCTGGCCTGTCTAGATGGTGTCTCCTAGAGCATTCAGTACATCAGTGTTTACCCACTCCAGCAAAGGCCTGGCCTAGGAGGGGAGCACACACTTGCTGAAGGATGTTAGCCAGAGTGAGTGAGTACCAGCACTGCAAAACCAACAACCCAACCCATTCCCTTTAAAATAACTGCCTAAATGCATTCTGTAATCCCTTGATGACAGGCTCTAGGAAAGCTTTCTTAGAAGCTGACCCATGGCAGACTTGCTGTTTTGGGCATGGTTCTGGCTCACATTGCTAAAAGGCTCTTGACTGGAAAAACTTATACTTTCTGTTAACTATCTGAAAGATGGGTCTATCTCTACCTTATTAAATCGTGGAAACTGCATAAATATAATTCACAGATAAACCCTTAAACTTATCTACTTTGCATGACCTTCCTAGGCCTGCCAGCTAAAGGGAAATGTACTAATACTTACAAATACCATTTGCCGACAAAGTGGGAATCAAAAAAAAAAGGTGCCAAGCTCTACTCACCTCTGTGTACTACAGCTGTAATAGAGCAGATAACGCAGCTCTGTAGTAAAATCGCCAAGCATCTCTGAGGGAAAGCAGGAGGAGTCTAATTAATCTGCAAACTAATTAATGAGCCTTCCCCGAGTGCTGGCAACTAACAGGCAAAACTGAGAAACACTAACAGCAAGCACACCAAAGCCAATACAAATCAATGCTTTTCAGGTGTGTGTGTGTGTTTGCAAGTGCATGCAGCCATGTACATGTGTACATTCATCTGTGTGTGCACGTGTACCAGAGCACTCACTCGTGCCACAGTATGTATGGAGGTCTAGGTATTGGTCTTTGCCTTTCGCTTGGTTTCAGACAGCATTTCTTATTCACTGCCACATACCCAGGAATCTCCCAGCATGAGCACCAGGATGACAAATGCTCTCACCTGGCTTTATTTGGGTTCTAGGAAGTTTGAACTGAGGTCCTCATGCTTAGGTGGCAAGCACTTTTGCCTGCTCAACCATCTTCCCAGCCCTTATTTTGTCTTTTGAGACAGGCTTTTACTATCTCTCCCAAAACAGCCTCAGACTCATGGTTCTTCTGCCTCAGTCTCCCTTGTGTTAGGATGTTTCTTGGGTTTTAAACAATCTGTCTCCCACTCTGAAATGCCTCGTCTGTTTTGATCCTTGGCAGGAGTTGGCAGGAGATGAGTACCTGCTGAGTTAGATTTATTCTGTCCCCTGTGTTGCAGACAGTATAACAAACTGCGAAACCTCCTGAAGGACGCTCGCCATGACTGTGTTCTCTTTGCTAACGAGTTCCAGCAGCACTGTTACCTCCCCCGGGAAAGGGGGGAAGCCATGGAGAAGTGGCAGACCAGGTGCGTCCCGACTCACCTCACTCGTCATAGGGTCCACTTGAGTTTCCTCATCTGTGACTCTCTGGAATTGCTGTGGCCTGTACAAAGTCCGGCAGCAGCTATTATTGGATTGTGGTAAACACTAAAGCGACAGTGTTTCAGGAGTGTCGTCTGAATGCATAATTGTTAGATTTGGGATTGTGGAGATAAAGGTCCTCAGTCTGAGCCTCCTAGACCAGAGCAAGGGCTGGCAGGTCCTACCAGTGCTGTAGAGGGTGCCTTTCGATGACTTGCTCAGTTTAATGTCCTATTTTAGGTCTGCCCAAAAGTACAGTATGAAGCAGGCACTTGGGTGTGGGGTACTTGCAGAGCAGGAGCTGAAGTGATGGCAGTAAGATGGGGGAGCAGTGAAGATGTGAGGCTAAAGTGGGCAAGGAGACTCCGCCAGGCCTGCTGGGGGCTTGAGGAGGCCCTGGAGAACACCTCACAAGGTGACCCAAGGCAAGATCCCAGGCACTTAGCTAAGTGCCCCTAGGTGTTAATTCCAAAGGTCTTTGGGGTGACATGTAAGTGCCACAGCCCTATAGAGGAGACAGACTGCCGAATGGACCAGTGAATTTGTGTGCTTCGCTGAGTGTGCAATACAGTCCTGAACCAGTTCTCCATGAATTTGTGTGCTTCATTGAGAATGTAGTCAGTCCTGAACCCATTCTCCAGACCCACACTGAAGCTCTTGGTGATATCCCAGGCTTATCATGTAGTTTCCTCTCAGGACTTATTGGATTGCCAGCTGAAGCTGTTACTTGTTCCTCCTCTTCAGTACTGTTGCTGTCATTCCCATGTGCCCTGTAGCTCAGCCTCCAGTTAGAATGTGTTACAAAGTAACAGTGTGGGAGAAATGAAAATGTTGCTCTGGGGACTGAACTTCTAGAAAGAAGAGATGGATGGGAGGTGCTTTCTGATTACTATTTGTCTCACAGGGGTCCAGCCCCCTAGTTATCTAGAGTAAATACCCGGGAAGTATCTGTTGTGTAAAGAAAGAACAAAAGAAACAGAATGAATGATTAGCCATATGGATATAGAATGACAGTATGAACCAAGCATGACATTCTGAACAGCAGCTGTGTGTTGTACCTGGGATGCTTACTACCCTTTGCTGTCCCAGGAGCATATACAACTCAGCTGTTTGGTACTATCATCACTGTGAGGACAGGATGCCCATCGTTATGGTGACAGAAGATGAAGAAGCCATTCAGCAGTATGGAGGCGAAACAGAAGGCGTATTTGTAATTCCTTTCAAGGTATTTCCAGTGGTGCATGTGCACACACATAGGCTCATGTGGACGGACTCACACATACACCTTAAGTCTACATCCTTTGGCAACACAGAAAAGAGAAAGTAGACTTCACACCTGTAATCCCAATACTAGAGGTGGTGAGACTAGAGGCTTACTGAAAGTTTGAGGCCAGCCTGGGCTATAGAGTGAGACTGTCTCATAAAAGGAGAAAGAGGAGCTGGGTGTGGTGGTACACATCTTTAATCCCAAAACTCAAGAGGCAGAGACAGGCAGATCTCTGTGAGTTCAGGGCCAGCATGGTCTACTAAAGTGAGTTCCAGGACAGCCAGGACTACACAGAGAAACCCTGTCTGGAATCAAACAAGTGAAAATTGGGGGTGGACAGCAGAAGGAAGACTTTAAAATGATCCATACTGGAGCTAGCAAGATGGCTCAGTGGTTCAGAGCGCTTGCACTTGTTGCTCTCACAAAGAACCTAGGTTCAGTTCCCAACACCCACGTGGATACTTCTGACTTCCTCAGGCACCAGGCATGCATGTAGTGCACATACATACAGACACGGAAAACACTCATACACATAAATTAATAAATCTTAAAAAAAAAAAGCAGATGGTCTATAACATTATTGGTGACCAGGTGGCCTTGACTCTAGCAAATTCGGGCTGACTCCTGAAATTGTGGGAAACACAGAATTCAAGAGCAGCACAGCAAGCCTCTGCTACCAGTAAACTGTTATGTGTTTTGTGTTTTGTATTGTGTGTTACATATGTTGGCATGGTTGTGTGTGTGCATGCACACGTGCACATGCATGCATGTGTGTGTGTGTGTACATGTGTGTGTTAGAATTGGAGTTGAACCTAGGGCCTCACCATGCTAAGCACTACCACTGACCTATATCTTCAGCCCCTAAGTCATGTGTATGGTTTCCACAGGTGATGCTGGTATGGTGGTGGTAGGTTAACACTAAAGTTGCCAATGATCTCATGTTTATACCTACAAAATGCTAGTTTTATTTGTCTCTTTCCATAAACAATAACCAACGTGTTTCCATGACAAGCAAGTGAGTGTGTTATTTCCTTCAATTCTTGCAGCAACTCAGTGAGGTAGGTCAGTATCCCATCTTACTAGTAAGACAAATAAAGCAGAGAAACTAAGTCACCTGCCCACAGGCATCTGCACTAAATGGCAAAGCTGGAATTGGTGCCTAGAATCAGGCTCTAAAACTTTCAGCAACTTGTTGAACTGCCTCCCAGATTTCTATCTGCTAGAGATATATAACTGCTAATGATTTCCAGCACACACAGAGGCAAATTGTCTTAAATCTAATCTCCCGCCTCTCTATCATTTTTCCCTCCCTGCATATATGTGTGTGTGTATGTATGTATATAGATGTATGTATATATAATTGTGTGTGTGTGTGTGTGTGTGTGTGTGTGTACACATTAAATATGCTTTCCCCCCAAGGCAGTGTATACCAGGCAGACCTTCCTGTGTTGGTAAGGATGACCTTGGAAGATGGGGACAGGTGTGCACCACCTCTCAGTTTATGTGGTGCTGGCAATCAAACCCAAGGTTTACACATTCTAGACAAGCATCCTACCAAATGAGCCACTTCCCTAGCCCCTCAAACCAGTCTTGCATGTCAGCCACCCCTCACTCTTCCACATCGGAATAGTTTGTGAGCAAGAGCAGGCGCACTGGAAGGAGTTAAGATGTGGCATCTTTTATATGAAGGCTGTCAGGTCACAGGCCTATTCTCTCATCAGTGGCAGCTGCTTCAGGCTGTCATAGCAACACCTTCTATCTCTCAAGAACCTTTCGAGATATCAGGCTGACTGTTAATCTCTCTGTAGATGGCCAGTCTTGCCTGTCTCTTCAGTTGGCCAATCAAATCTACTGGCTGATTGCTTTTTCTAATGCAAAAACTAAAACACACCCTCCATTATCCCTGACAGTTAATAGAATGTCCAGCTTGATTTTTGAATTGTAGATTCCATA
Source organism: Micromys minutus (assembly GCF_963924665.1). Lineage (NCBI taxonomy): Eukaryota > Metazoa > Chordata > Mammalia > Rodentia > Muridae > Micromys > Micromys minutus. Next base: position 54,487,313 of record NC_137985.1, on the reverse strand, counting down.
AGGGTTCCCAGGTACACGAATAGCTAAAGATTTGCCAATAGAATTTTCTTGACTGTGCTATAAAAATGTGTTCTGGAGTGCCAGAGAATTCCAGGGGCGCCAGATATTAATGACAGTGTCACTTGGTTTTTCTGTTGCAATATATCATGTCTTGTTCCCACAGAGGACAGTTGACTAAAATTACATTTTTCTACTTTTTCGAGAATTACTTTTCTTTGCAGTCCAGTAGTATAGGACAGTTTTATTTTGTAGAGCAGTTTGAGCAGTTCCTGAGCAAACTGAGACCAAGGGCTCTGTAGAGGTGAATGACATCAGGAAAAGAGAGAGACTGGCAAGCTCAGATGAGCAGGGACACAGAGTTTTCTTTGGGGAAGTTAGATGCAGAGAACCAAGATGATAAATTCTTCATGAAGAGGTTGTTTCCTAACAAAAACGTGGTGCTAAGCAGTAGGAGCAGAGTCGCCATGCTCAGGGTAGTGTACACAGAACCTTTAGGAGGATGTGACATTAACAGGAGAAATGCTGGCCTCCACAAAAGGGTGTCTTCTCTCCATCATAATCTGAGAAAAGGATGTATCTTAGCTTTGAATTGGGTTGAAATCACATATAAGAAGGTAAAAATGCATAATAGGAGATTTTCCTGTATGTCCTTTGTAAACTGTCATGTTCAGAAGTGAGATATGTGGAAAAACAGATTGCTGTGTGTGTGCATGTGTGTGTGTGTGTGTGTGTGTGTGTGTGTTCTTCTGTATGTACAGCTGCATACATGGAGACCGGAGGAGAATACTAAATGTCTTGCTTTATCTCTTCCTTATTTATTCCCTTGACAAAATTTACTGACCCTGAAGCTAAGCTATTGGCCCACAAACCCCAGCACTCCTGTTTCTAAGTCCTCACTGCTCAGCACAGGGTTATAGGCCAAGCCACACTTTTTATGTAGGTGCTGGGTTTGAATTCAGTTCTTCAACCAATGTTCTTGCCCTCTGTGACAAGTGCTGGGATGAAGTACAGCATCTGATGGCATCTCTCTATACCATTGCTACACACAGAATTACCTGGACAACTTCTGGCCAGACTTAAAGGCTGCACATGAGCTCTGTGACTCCATCCTTCAGTCGCGCCGGGAAAGGGAGAGTGAGAGTCAGGAAACCCATGGGAAAGAGTACCCAGAGCACCTGCCCCTGGAAGTGCTGGAGGCAGGCATCAAATCTGGACGCTACATCCAGGTAATAGTGGCAGTGAAGGGTGGGCATCAGTAAGAAGCAGCATATTTTCCTCTTCTCAGCTTGCCTTCCACCCCAGAGCTCTAAGTCCAATGCCTGACCACAGGACAGGCTTAAGGCTATTTGGGAGCCATTTCTCTATAATCCTTAACATCTAGTTCTAAGCTGCCCGAGTGTCACACAAGTATACCAGTAGCCTTCCGTCAATGGGAAAGACATACATTTTTGCACGAAGGTGTAAAGGTGACAGCAACATCATATTTGTGAATTTATCTTTATTCCTTTGCCACTTCCCTCTGGAGGAAGGCCTCCTTGTAACTCCCCAGGACCGAGAACCCAGGGGCTGCTGGGGTTTAGGGAAGGACTCTGATACAATAACTCCTCAGCTTTGACTGTTTAACCCGTATCCATTTCCTGTATACTTGTGTGACTTTATGTGGTCTTGTGTATCCACCACAGTCATCAGAACTACTCTGCTGAGGATTTTGCATCTCTATCAGGCAACTCAGAACTCTTTCACGGTGGCTGCAGCTCATGCTGAATTCGCACCATGTTGAATAAAGTGTATTCTCAAGAAAAGAAACCAGAGTGGTGAAGATAGGAACCACAGTCTGCTGAGAATATGATCACTTCATAACTTTTTAAAAACTGTGTCAAGAAAAAACTTTGTTCACACTGATTTTTGCTTATGGTTTTAGGGAATTCTGAATGTCAACAAGCACAGAGCTCAGGTAGAAGCTTTTGTTCGCCTACAAGGAGCCAGCAGTAAGGACTCAGGTCGGTACCAACCATATATTTCTATACTGCCTTTTTAGTTCTGACATTAAATGGTGAAGAAAGTATGAATTGTCATACAACCCTGGGTACACTGGGGCTTGTGTATTTTAGGGTTTTTTACTCCTGTTTATTTTATCTACAGTTTGGGGCTGGTTTATTAGTACTAGGAATTGAGCCTCAGGCTTTGCTTCTGTTATTTGTCTATCATTTCTGACTTTATTGTTTTAATTCTTTAAAATTAGCTGGGAGTGATGGCGCATGCTTTTAATCCCAACATTTGGTAGTCAGAGGCAGGATCTCAGTGGACTTAAGGTAAGCCTGGTCTATGAAGAGTTCCAGGACAGCTAGAGCTCAGAGAGAGACTCCGTCTCAAATAAATAAGAATCAGATCAGTAAGTGAACATGTAGTACAGCACATCCGAAGATAGAGCAGACGCCTCACAGCCCTCAGCACACATCCCAGGTCCTCTGTGTTCTCATGAGGCTGTCATCCCCCGTAGTTAAAATCGTACTGTGCTGTGGATTTTAAACTTGCCCCTGTAGGCAGCTGCAAACCTAATTGTTGGTTTGTTGTGGTATGCTGTATGAGGACTGCTAACTGTTAGAGCTGAGTTTGTAGCCCAGGCTGTGACCTAAGCAATCCTAGATGGCTTCTGTGTGCCCAACTGCAGACACATCTCAGGCAGAATGGGGAAACTAAGATGAAGTATAAAAAGGAAGAGGAAGCCTTGATGGTGAAAATGGAGGAGACCAAGTAGTAACAGCTCCCATGGCTCCTGTTCAATCGTCCCTCTGCCGGTTTGCATCCTGCTTGTGTAGTTCATCCACATGCTGACCACTCCTTTGGCAATGCAGAGCCCTGGAAGGGTTGAGCAAAATTCCAGTGTAGGCCCAGTTACATTCAGGAAATGATGGAATAGGGAAGGATTCAAAACAAAATAACAGAAGGGCGGAGAGTGGTCATTATGCATTCATTATGTACCCGTGTGAGACTGTCAACAAATGTAGTGACTTTAAAAAAAAAAAATGAGGACGGGTACCTTGTACAAGCACATTATCCAGTCTTATGGCATGGGAGCAGTCTTAGGTCTCCCCCAACCTGGCAGAATGTAAGAAGTTTAAGCCACGTATGGTGGCACCTCTAACTCCAGGGATCAGTAAACTGAGGCAGTAGGGTCATAGGTCTGAGGCCAGAGTAGTCTACACAGAAAGAAAGAAAAGAAGAAAGAAGCTGTTTGACTTCCCCTTTAGAAGGAAGTTTGTTTTGGAACAGGTGTATGTATGTGTGTATATGTGTCTGTGTATGTGTGTGTGCGTGCATGCATGTGTGGCGTTTCAGTGTGTTGCATGTTTATGTACCCCTGGCTTTTATGTGGGTGCTGGAGCTCAGGACTCAAGTTATGATGCTTACAAGGCATGCTGAGCCATCTTCCCAACCTCCTCCACCTTATGTTTTGAGACAGTCTCACAGAATGTGAAGCTTGCTCTTTTGGCTGGACTGACTGGCCAGTGAGCTCCCAAGATCCCCTGTCTCTAGTCTACCAAGTGCACAAGTTACAGACATGTGGCCCACACCTGGCATTTGACCTGGTTTCTAGAGATCCAAACTCAGATCCTGCTCGTGTATGGCAGACACTTCACCCACTTCACCCATTCCAGCCCCATGGAAGGAGGAAACTTCTCAGCAGAATGATTAGACTTGAGATGGGGTCCATGTGAATGCTTCCTGGTGAGGCATTGCTCCTGCTGTGGTAGTCACTGACTCCCAGCTTCTCTGTGCTACACACACAGGCTTGGTCAGCGACATCCTCATCCATGGCTCAAAAGCTCGGAACCGCTCCATCCATGGAGATGTGGTAGTGGTGGAGCTGCTCCCCAAAAATGAGTGGAAAGGAAGAACTGCCGCCCTGTGTGAGAACGACAATGAAGACAAGGCCTCGGGCGAGTCCCCGAGCGAGCCCATGCCCACAGGTGAACCCACCCCCAAAGTACAATTCTGCCCTGATTTTGTGTTCGTTTAATGGAAATTGTGTGTACTCATCATGTATAATGTGATGTTCTGATATAGGTATACATTGTTGAATGGCTAAATCCAGCTAATTAACATATATAATACCTCACACCATGTTTTTAAGAAGTAATCTTTCATGTATAGGAATGTTTTGCCTGTTCGTGTGTTGTCTGTGCATGTCTGGTGCCCACTGGGGCTGGAGTAGGGTTAAAGACAAGTCAAAAGCCAGACATGGATGTGTACACCTTTAATCCCAGCACTGGGAGGTGGAGGCAGGCAGATCTGAGTCTCAATCACACCTTACCTAGAATGAGTTCCAGGACAGCCAGGGCTGCATAGAGAAACAAGCAACAGGCAAGCAAAAGGCCAGGCCCAGAGTCTGTGCTTCTGTCTCAGGACTAAGGAGACAGAGGCTAACCTTGTCTCAAAAAACAACACTGAACAGAGCTGAGTGTGGTGGCACATGCCTTTAATTCTAGCATTTGAGAAGCAGAGGCAGGAAGATCTCCCTGAAGTTTGAGGCCAGTCTGGTTTACACAATGGGTTCCAAGACAGCTAGCTAGATTTACATGGTGAGACCCTCACTCAACAAAACAAAACAAACAGTGAACAAGTCAGTCAGGAAGGAAACCATTGACTTCGCAGCATACCAAGCCCTGAGTTCCAGGATGTGACAACTGAAGGGCCGATAAGGACATTCTGAGTGTCATGTTGGGCTGCAGGAAAAAAGTAATGCTGATAGTGTTCTGTTGTTATTTGTTTGAGACAGGGTCTCTCTATGTAGCCCAGGCTGTCCTGGTACTCTCTTTGTAGACCAGGCTAGCCTTGAACTCACAGCGATTCTCCTGCCTCTGCCTCCCTAGTGATGTAATTAGAGACATAAACTACTACACCCAGCTGACAAAATTTTTAAGTTATTTATTTTTTTAATTAGATTTAATAGACTTAAAGTGCTAAGAAAGCAGGTCCTCAAACACACTGAGCTGTGTGCTTGAGAATGAGAGCTGTGTATTTCTTGTTCACTTCCTTCCCCTTACCACTCTCACAACCCAAAGAGGAGATGACTAACCAGTCAGTGCCTTGTTATGTTTTGTCTTCCTCAAGGTCGAGTGGTAGGCATCCTACAAAAGAACTGGCGAGATTATGTGGTGACATTTCCATCCAAAGAAGAGGTCCAGTCTCAGGGTAAAAATGCTCAGAAGATTCTAGTTACGCCATGGGATTACAGAATCCCCAAAATTCGCATCAGCACTCAGCAAGCAGAGGCCCTCCAGGTATCCCCACACTTCTGTTTGCCCCTGCCTTCGCTGGCTTTGAGTAGCACCAGGAAGCATTGTTATTTCCTTTGCATAAGAGGAAATAAATTATTGATGGTATCTGGCACTCTGAGATACTGTTTTTAAACATTCTAAATATATAAGAACCATCCATTAGGTGGTCCATGGTTAATAAATGAAGGCCATAAAAAAATTGTCCTAGAAAGAACTGTGTAGGACAAGCTGAGGGAGCATCCATTACCCAGCTGTCTGACTCAGAAACTTTGAATACACACAGTTGGCCAACACTAACAAGCTCCCTTCCAGGGAAAGATGCAGAAATATGACCCAAGTGTCCTGCAGGGATGATATAGAATAGCTTCACAGATCGATTATCTGTATAGGACTGGAGTGCCAGAGAGAACTCATAAACAAGAAAGACAGAAATTAACTTTTACTTGGGGCAGAGAACGGAGGCAATGCCTGACTTAATTTGGCCACTGCTCTGCAGTTTGTAAATGAGACACCAGAGTAGAATGTCCCCCAACCCTTGCCTTTGCCTCTGGAATCTCCCTGTGGACACTCAGAGGTCAGCTAGGAACCTTGCCCTTTGCGTTTCTAGGATATCTGGGTGGCAGGATGGTGGGAAGGTCCACCTTGCACTGATACTGTCTTTTCTGCCAAGAAAAAAAATTAGAAAGTAATTCCCACACTAGAAATTGAGACTGTTGTTTTATTTATTTTTTAAGATTTATTTTATTTTTAATTGTAAATATGTGTGGGAAATGTGCACAAGCCAGAAATGGGTGTCAGGTCTTCTGGCACTACAGTTACAGAAGACTCGGAGCTGTCTGATATGGGTCCTCTGGGAGAAATGTTTGCAAACACAGGGATCTAGCTCTCAAGACTCGTTTTAAAAATTAATTAGGACCCTACATTATTGGATTGTACCTTTTGCATCTCAAGTGTTAACAAAAAATGTGTTACAATTGACTTCTTTTAGCAGACTAAAATTTCTGACCCAGTTGTCTGAAGGAGAGACATAATGCCTCCTGTCAAACATCAGCCAATGGCCTGCATACCAGCAGTGGCAAAAACCAGAGCTCGAAATAAGCCACTGCAGGCCACTGTTTGCAGGTCGGCCTATGTGTGCTCTGCACTGCTTATCTGTCTAGTTTGATGCTTTCAGATTGGGCCGCTTAACTCCAGCTTTGATTTACATTGTATTTTTCCCCTTGTATAGGATTTCAGGGTGGTTGTGCGCATTGATTCCTGGGAGACAACATCAGTTTATCCAAATGGACACTTTGTGCGTGTCTTAGGAAGAATCGGTGATCTGGAAGGGGAAATTGCAACCATCCTGGTAGAGAACAGTATTAATGTGGTTCCCTTCTCGGAAGCCCAGGTCAGATTTCCCTGAGGCCTTTGGTCCAGAGACATACATACATTTCTTTCTGCTTCTGTTGCTGTTTCATCTTGAAGAAAGAAAAACCGTGTGTGTGTGTGTGTGTGTGTGTGTGTGTGCGTGCGCGTGTGCGCATGCATATCCACATGGGTGGCCAGAACAGAATGTTGGCCCCCTGGGTCTGGCTGCTGCAAACTGACATAGGTGCTGGGAATCAGACTTGGGTCCTCTGGGAAAGCAACGATGCCCTTAACTGCTGAGATCTCTCTCCAGCCCCTTTACCTCATTTTGAGACAGAATCTCATTGAATATACAACTCACTAAATAAGCAACCCTGGGGGAGGTCAAGTGTCAGAGACCCTCCTGACTCACCTCCTCAGCCCTAGGATTACAGGTGTCCTGATGCACCCAGCTTTTCATGTAGGAGCAAACTTGGGTCCTCGTGTTTGTGTGGTGAGCCCTGTACTCACTGAGGCTTCTCCCCATCCCTGAAAAGATGGCATACTGTGCACCAACCCACCAACTCAACCACTAAAGTCAACTCCAAGTATAGACAGAGTTTCTTACAGCCTCACAGCTCCCAAAATTTTATTTTCCAGCTTGCTTAAAATAACATGTCAGGGTCTTGAAGTCAGTGCTCACTCCCAGCCCTAGGCATCCATCATCCCCTCTTTCTCCTCTTCTTCCTCTTTCTCCTCCTCCTTCCTCAGTCTTTTTTATATTGTTATGTAGCCCTGGCTGGTCTGGAACTCACAGAGATCCATCTGCCTCTGCCAATGGAGTGCTGGAGTTGAAGGCAGGCACCACCACACCCATCCTGCATATCTTCTTTACAGACCCAGCTAAGCTCTGCCCCAACTAGGGATGGATGTGTCAAAAAGTCAGGCTCATTATGAGATAGTCTCTGAACCTTTACAGAAACATAGTCAGTGGACATAAAACACCAGTGACCCGACCACCAAGGTCTCTCACAGCCCCATAATCTCCTTTATCTCTCTCCTGGCCATAGCTGTCTGCAAGTGCGCTTGCATTCCGTCTGCCCTTTTCACTTAAAATGGTCGCTATGCATTGACATAGCCTACTTATTTTTAGTAGTTAAGACAAATTACTGAAATTAATTTACCCTAGTTTGCTTAAACATTTCACAATGTTTGGACATCAGTAGTGTTTAATTTTTCAGTATCAAGAAAAAAATGTTACTTGAAACATTTTTTTAAATCAGTGTTGCCTTTTTTATTCTTTTTGATCATCCCCTTGGAATGTCATCCTTAAAGTTAAATTACCAAGCCAAAGGCATAAAAATTTAAATAGTTTTGTTATGTATTGGCAGATAGCTTTGCAGAAAAATGTTGCCCCAGTGTGAATTACCATTCAGAGCGTTTGGGTGTTCCTGTTTTCATTATAGCTTCTGACAGAACAGGAATCACAGTAAGAAAATATTGTAAACTATTTTACATTATTAAATTTAGAATATCTTACATAATTAAATTTTTATGTTTAACATTAGTTACTGAAAATTATTTGTTGGCTTTCTTGGCACCTTTTAGTGAAAATGTTAGACTAAAATAAAGTAGAGACTAGACTTCCCAGGCCTACAGTTCTCTCCCCTGTAGCCTCCTTAGCTTCAGATTGATAGTTTAAACAGGCACTCATAGAGGGAAAATGCCCCAGATTAGTTTTGTTTAAATTATCCTTAAGAAATAAGCTTTTATTTGGAGGGTTGTGTATATTTTTTTTCTCCCCAGGGCTTGACTTAAGTTAAAAAAAGCTCTCAGCTCACATGGAAACAGAATGCAGTGCATATGTCAGTTTTACCTGTGCATCCGTCCTCTAGCCTCGAAGCTGGGGAGGCTGTCAGAAGTCACAGAACATTTCCTACCAGACCATAAGGTCTTCAGTTTTGTCTTTTCTGCTGACTCCCAACTTTCCAGAGCCCAGCCCGGTGCCTGACACTTGTGAGGCACTTAATGAACAGTTACTAACCAAAAAAAAAAAAAAAAAAAAAAAAAAAGGCAAATAAGGGTGGGAAAGTACTTAGTAAAGTACCTACTATGCAATCATGAGGGTTCTAACCAAAACCCACTTAAAAAGCTGGCAACAGTGACACATGATTGTAATAGTCTTAGTTCTGGGAAAGGAGACCAAAAGAGAAGCTAAGGGTTTAATAGATGGTGTCCTCATGAATGCCTGATGTCCGAAGAGGCCAGTAGAGGATATAGGAACCCCAGGGACTAGGGTTACAGACAGTTTTGAGCCACCATGTGGGTGCTAAGAATTGAACCTGGGTCCTCTGGAAGAGTACTCATTGCTCTTAACCACTGAGCCATTTTTCCAGTCCCTCTGAAGAGAATGGGTTTTGACAGAGCCTTATGGGTTTCTGAATATTTGGTCTGTGACGCAGATGGGTGAGATGCCAGTGAACACACCAGAAAACCCTTGGAAAGTGAGTCCCAAAGAAGAGCAACAACGGAAGGACCTGAGGAACACCCACCTTGTGTTCAGCATCGACCCCAAAGGTTGTGAAGATGTGGATGACACGCTCTCAGTCAGAACCTTGAATAACGGCAACCTGGAGCTTGGGGTCCACATTGCTGACGTCACACACTTTGTGGCCCCCAACTCCTACATCGATGTTGAGGCTAGAACCAGGTAACCCTGTTGGAAGGCAGTATTGTGCTGAGTGTTTGTGTCTGGGTTACTTTCAGATGCTCACAACCTCTTGTTTGTGCAGTTCTGAAAATCTCTTCTGGGTTTTCCTGCAGTTCCCACCTTAGGAAAATAGTACCTTGATTAGTTTGTGTCCTTTCTTAACCTTTTACCTATCGTTCATTTCCTCCAAAGTTAAAATGAGTAAATTTTCACATGTAGTACAGTATTCTGTATAGATGCTAGGCCATTATGCCACCATTTTTCTCATACAACCAAGATTCGTGTCACTTTTACTTTCTACATCAGTGGAAGAATATTCCGCCAAAGCAGTGCGACTTGGCCAAGTGGGCACAGGGGAGCCATTTCATTAGGCAGCGGCTCCGCTCTATGAAGAGCAGTAGCCCCAAGGGAATCCAGCCCTACTCTCAGCTGTTTACCTTCTACAGCCCACACTGTCAGCAGTTCTGCTGGCTGCTGAAGGTCAGTTACGTCATGTGTCATTCCAGGGCTACCACCTACTACCTAGCCGACCGCCGCTACGACATGCTGCCTTCCATCCTCAGTGCAGACCTCTGCTCCCTCCTGGGAGGCGTTGACAGGTAGGTCTAATTTCATCTTCAGAGCTGCCTGCCTTCCAGTGTGCTCTCCACTCCACACCTCTACCCATTGCTTTTGGAGCACCTCTGTCTGCTCACCACTGACTTCTTTTCTTCCATATATACTTTCAGAGAGCTTTATTTTTCCAGCCTCCTCCTTTCATTCTGTTCTCTTGATGTTAGCTTTCTGAAGCTGTCCACAAGCTGAGGAGAATGTAGTAAGCTCTCCCGTGGATGCTGCTCTTTAGAAGGCCCGTGAGCTTAGGGAGTTTCTGTTTATTAGTGAACACATAAGTCAGCCACTCCAACACTAATAAACTCCAAAAGACAGAAGGCAATTTCCTATTTTTTTTTCTGGCTACTGAATTAGTGAATATTTTTTCTATATTTAATACACACAAATATGGATGTGTGTCATTTTATTTTTTATAAAAATACTAGCATACAGTAGATATAAAGAGGAGATTCCCATTCTAGGAGTGCTGGCCCTCCTGAGCAAACTGCTTCTGTTTCTAACCAAAATAAATACGTACACACACACACACACACACACACACACACACACACACACAAAGAGCATGTCTATGCATGCAAGTGTACCATTTATATACAATTTATACACACATATATTATTCAGAACTTAAATTTATTCCTTTTTTTTTTTTTTTTTTTTTTTTTTTGAGACAAGGTGTCAGGTATTCTGTGTTTGGATCCATGCAGTCAGATTGCCCTCACAGAGGTTGCAGCAGTCTGTCCCTGCAGCACTAAGTGCAAGAGTTTGTCCCACAGCCTGGCCGTGCACTATGCTGTCCTTTACTGTAAGTTAGCTCGCTAGATGAGTAGTGTCTTAATTTAAATTTCTACGTTTCTCCTCTGTGTAAAGCTGAGCATTTTGGTTAAAGGATATTCTATATTCTCTCCTGTGAGCTACTTCACAGTCCTTACTGTTTTCATTTGGGTTTGCGATTTACTACTGATTTATTAAAACTCTTTTTTTTAATAAAATGTTTTGGTGGCAGAATGGCTCTTTGCTAAGTGAGCTGTTTGTTAATTAACCTATCCTCAAGATTGAGACTGAGCTGCTGTCATCTTGGAGGATTGAGGGGCTTTGTTCTAGTTTCCTGGCACTAAACAGATTCCACTCAGTCAGTGCCAAGTTTTCCTAATCAAAATAGAGAACTGTGAGGTGTTCATGTCCTGTGTGAACTCACCTCAGAGTTGTTCAGAGTTTAACAGAACCCATTTTGACTTTGTTGTTGACACAGGTTACATAGTGAACACAGTGGCTGGCCTGGAACTCCCTAAGCAGACCAGGCTGGCCTCAGCTCCACAAACATCTGCTTGTCTTTGCCTCCCAAGTGCTGGAGTCAAAGGTGTGTGCTATCACACCAGCCTGACTTTGTTTTTAACATTAAAATATGTGTGTGAATGTGTGAAGACAGACAGACAGACAGACAAAAGGGGGTTGTGTGTGATGAAATGATTAAGAAATTGTACCAAAAGTCTGTAGCAAGGTCATTTCTTCAAATTTGCTTCTAACACAGAATGGAAGTGTACTGGAGAGATGGCTCTGCAGCTAAGAGCCATCTTTTCCACACAACTCCAAGAACCCAGGTTTGATTCCCAGCATCCACATGACAGCTCACAACTACCTGTAATTCCAGTTCCAGGGGATCTGATGCCCTCTTCTGGCCTCCTTGAGCAGCAGTCACACACCTGGTGTTCAGACATACATGCAGGCAAAATACCCATGTATTTTAAATAATGAATAATAATCTTACAAAAAAGAAATGAAGCCCTACAAGATGACTCAGAGGGTAAAGCTACCTGTGCTGTGTCTGAGTTTGATCTTTGGGACCAACATGGTAGTAGGAGAGAATTGACTCTCAAGATGTCCCCTGACCTCCACGTTTGTCATGATGCTCACATGTGAAACCATACACATAAACATACACAAAATAAATAAAATATATAACTTTGTAAAGAATGAAATAATGATACTGTCAATATCCCTGGTTTTATAGGTACGCTGTGTCGGTCATGTGGGAATTAGATAAAACCTCTTATGAAATTAAGAAGGTGTGGTATGGCAGAACCATTATCCGATCAGCTTACAAACTGTTCTATGAGGCGGCCCAGGAACTACTGGATGGAAACTTCAGCATTGTTGATGATATTCCAGAATTCAAAACCTTGGAGGAACAGAGCCGACAGGCCAAACTGGAGGAGTTAGTGTGGGCAATTGGAAAGTTGACAGACATAGCTCGCCACATCCGAGCAAAAAGAGACGGCTGTGGTGCCTTGGAGCTGGAAGGTGTAGAGGTTCGAGTCCAGCTGGATGACAAAAAGAACATCCATGACCTCATCCCCAAGCAGCCTCTGGAGGTTCATGAGACAGTGGCTGAATGCATGATCCTGGCCAACCACTGGGTGGCCAAGAAGATCTGGGAGAGTTTCCCCCACCAGGCTTTGCTGCGCCAACACCCTCCTCCACACCAGGAGTTTTTCTCAGAGCTCCGGGAATGTGCTAAAGCAAAAGGCTTCTTCATAGACACACGGTAATCTGCTTCTGAGGGGGCAGAGGGATGGCAGAGAGTGTGTGTGTTTATCTTATACATCTTCCTAAAATATGACCTGTGACAGGCACATTGGTGCCTCAGAGCCTGAGACAGCTGGATCACCAGTTTGAGGCTGGGCTACTTAAAGAGGATTTAAAAATTATGTTGTTGCCAAGCACAAGGTCCTAATTAAATTATCTTTGGTCAGTTTAGCAAATAGGTTTTTAATAGGTTTTTTTTTTTTGTTGGTTTTTTTTTTTTTTTTTTTTTCTGTCTTCAAGCAACAGAGTCTGCAATCTGGTTACATTGACCAAGGACTTTCAAATATCCTCTTGGCTACTCCTTAGCATGCTGAGATAGCAAACTGATCATTCATAGTTTACTGATGGGAACTTTAGTCTAATGTGGTTAAGTAGCTTGCTCCTAAGTTACCTGTTGGGCCAGGCAAGGTCAGGATTTTCAACCAATGCCCTTATGCCTTGAAGTTCCTCTCCGTGGTCATTTCTCAGGCTGTCTGAATGTTCACCATCGACCTCACCCCTCTGTGTTCACCATCGACCTTACCTCGTCTTCTCTCCCCTTTCACAGCCAGAGCTCAGAATGATGTTACATTCTTAAGTTTTATTTTTAATATATCAATGTGTTCCTAAAGGTTTAAAATTTTATTTTCAGAGTAAATAAATCTCTCTTGCTCTTTAACAAGCAAAAGTAAAGCTAGGCAGTGGTAGCACTCAGGAAACAGGCAGAGGTAGGAGGAGCTCTGTGAGTTTGGGGTCAGACTGGTCTACAAAGTGAGTTCTAGGACAGCAGAACTACATTTAAAAGAGGAAGGGGGTGAAGTAACTTAGGTGTACATCAAGTTTAGGTTGCTTTTTGTTGTTGTTTTGTTTGTTCTTTGAGATTGGGTTCCACCATGTTTCCTGGCTTAGCCTCTGAATTGCATAGAGAATAGGCCACCATGACAGTTGCTTTACTTTTTAAAACTCACTCTGGCTAAATGATTCTTTTTTTTTTTTTAAAGAATTATTTATTTTATATGACTACACTGTCCGTTACAGATGGTTGTGAGCCACCATGTGGTTGCTGGGAATTGAACTCAGGACCTCTGGAAGAGTAGTCAGTGCTCTTAACCAAAGAGCCATCTCTCCAATGAGTCTTGAATAAAAAACAAAAAGCCCATTCTTTGGACTGTATAGGATGCTTACAGTTGAGTGTATTAAGAATGAAACTCTCTCCCTCAGCTGAAGAATGGATAAAGAAAATGTGGTACATCTACACAACGGAATACTATTCAGCTACTAAAAAAACAAGACATTAAAGAATGAAACTCTTCAGGTAGTGGTAGCACACACCTTTGATCCCAGCACTTGGGAGGCAGAGGCAGGCTGATCTCTGAGTTCAAGGCCAGCCTGGTCTACAGAGCTCCAAGACAGCCAGGGCTATAAGAGAAACCCTGAATCCAAAATCAAACAAATAAAAAAAGAATAAGTCCACAAAAACCTGACAAGCTATTCCAGTCAAGCATTGACTTAGTCATGTATTAATATTCTATACTGCTTAAGAAATGTGAATTCTAGGGACTGGATAAATGGCTCAGCACTTAAGAGCAAAATGACTTTACTGCTTTTGCAGTGGACCCAGGCTTGATTCCCAAGACCTGCAAAAGATACACACATATACATATATAATGAAAATAAATAACTTTTTAAAAATATTTAAATTCTGAGGGAGGAGGTGGTGATGTACACCTATAATCCCAACACTTGGAGGCAGAGGCAGGTCTCTGAGTGTGAGAGGCTGCTGAGGCTACAGAAAGAAATCCTGGATTGAAAAAAGCATTTTTTTTTTTAAATTCTGACAATCTTTCTTTGTTTAAACTTTAAAAGCAAACTAGTATTGAAAATAAAATTGTGGCTAAGATAAATTTAGCTGATGGCATTTGAGGACATTTAAACCCAGCAGTGGAAAGTGTCACCTGTAAATGACCTCTCGGGACTCAATGAGCCTTCTCTGTTTCTTATCAGGTCCAATAAGACCCTGGCCGACTCTCTGGATAGTGCAAATGACCCCAGTGACCCCCTGGTAAACAAGCTGCTGCGCTCCATGGCCACCCAGGCCATGTCAAATGCGCTCTACTTCTCTACAGGCTCCTGTGCAGAGGAGGAGTTCCATCATTACGGTGACTGGTGGCATTGGCTTACATGTGGCTTAACCTTGAGCAAGTCTTTCCAAAGTGCTTTTTTGTTCTTTGTTCTGATGTTTTGCTTTCCTTTTGAAGGTCTTGCATTAGATAAATATACCCACTTTACTTCTCCAATAAGAAGATACTCAGATATTGTAGTACATCGACTATTAATGGCAGCCATTTCAAAAGACAAGAAAATGGAAATTAAAGAAAATTTGCTCAGCAACAAAAATCTTGAGGAATTATGCAGGCACATCAACAATAGAAACCGAGTAAGAAGGAATTTTAAGCTCTATCTATCACCTCATAAGAGTTATAAGCTTTAGTGCACCAAAGAATGGAGTACTATATACTTTTGCAAGCTCCATTATTATTGTAACCAGTGCTCTTCATACAAGTGTTCTGAGGTAACATGTATTTGGGGGATTTCATTCTTGTTGTTGCCCTTTGTTTTTGAGACATGATCTCATTATATAGGCCAGTCTGGCCTCTGCCTCCCAAATTCACCAGCCTCTGCTTCTCAAGTGCTGGGATTAAAGAAGTCCTTTCATTTTTTAAGATTTATTTATTATATATGAGTACACAGCCATCTGTAATGATATCTGATGCCCTCTTCTGGTGTGTCTAAAAAGAGTGACAGCAGTGTATCCACATACGTAAAAATTGATCCTCCTGTCTCAGCTTCCCAAGTGCTGGGATTACGTGCAAGCGCCACCACCATACTCTTGAATCCTGCCCTTTTAAAAGCTGTTTCTGTGGGAATGAGTTTCTTCCAGGACAGCAGGAAACAGTTGTCATGCTGTTGTCACTCTTACAGGCGGCACAGCGTTCTCAGAAGCAGTCCACCGAGCTCTTCCAGTGCATGTACTTTAAAGACAGAGACCCGGAAACTGAGGAGCGCTGCACAGCTGATGGAGTTATTTATTCCATTAGAACAAATGGTGTCCTTGTATTTATACCCAGGTATGTTACTTCTAATGCAATGGTTAGCAAGAAACCATGGATAATCAATTCCAGTGAACACAAATGTTCATTTATATATAAGGTACTATTGCGTGTATAGCTTAATGGTGGATTGCTAGCCTAACACATAAACCAAGTGTGATGACACTTGCCTATAAGCCAAGATGATCAGAAGTTCAAGGTCCTCCCTAACGCTATAATTCTGATGCCAGACTGTGCTCTGTGAGACATTGTATAAGGAGAATATAAGATTGCCATGGTGGCACACACCTTCAATCCTAGTACTGCAGAAGCAAACACAACCAGAGCTCCTGAGTTTGAGGCCAGCCAGGGCTACACAGTGAGACCTTCTGAAATAAACTCCATATATTCACATATACAATGCTGCATACATATGCTTCATAAAACTATTGTCTGTACATAGATTAACATGCAGTCAGGAAATAAAGGGAACAATTGAAAGCACATACAGGTGCACATCCCTATCAGTCTTAGAACTTTTCTTAGCTAGCAAAGTATCGTTTCTTATCTGATTTTGTAAAATGTTTTTGGGGTAAACCACAGGAAAAGTGGCTAAGTATAGTAGGTCTGCATACTAAAAATACATTATCTGTTTTCGCCCTGCCGATGATCTGAGGTTTGGGATTAAAGGTGCTGCTTATTTGAAGAATAAAGATGGTTTAGTGATCTCCTGTGGCCAAGAGGGCAGCTCTGAATGGAAGCCAGGATCCCTACAAAGATCTCAAAACAAGATCATCTCTACCACAGCTGGAGGGCAGTCCGTTACATTTCATCTATTTGACCATGTGACAGTAAGTCTCTGTGTACATTCAATGTTGCTTTCAGTGTGGAAAAAAAAGACATGATGTAGTTAACATGTATTTCTCTGTGCCAGGTAAGAATTTCTGTCCAGGCCTCCCGTTGCCACTCTGATACAATCAGGCTTGAAATAGTAAGCAACAAACCATACATGATACCAAACACCGAGCTCTGTCGTCAGAGCTCCCTCCTGCTGAAGAGTGAGTTGGTGAAGGAAGTAACCCGATCTGTGGAGGAAGCACAGCTTGCACAAGAAGTCAAAGGCAAGGTGATTCAGGAAGAACATCAAGAATACTGCCAAACAAAGGGAAGAAGTCTGTACATGCTTCTGGAGGAGATAAGGGACCTAGCTCTTCTGGATGTTTCCGACAGTTATGCAATGTGAAATACTTCCTTGTCATTAAAAAGCTTTGTCATAAGTGGTGTACTTTCTTTTCAAACTTAAACTTTGTGTCAACTGATGCTCTAGCTGAAGGAAATTGTATACTTCACATAGGCACACAATGTTCTCAGATCTCACTGAAGTAGAACTAGCTCCCTATACAAACTAGGTTTTCCTTTTTTGTTGTTTTGCTTTTATTTTTTTCAAGATAGGGTCTCACTATGTAACTATGGCTATCCTGGAACTCAAAGGCAGTCTTAAATTCAGAGATCCATCTGCCTCTGCCTCCCAAGTGCTGTGATTAAAGGCATGCAACACTACACTACTAAAAACTGGCTTTTCAGCAGTGAACAGTGATAGGGATGTAAAAGACATCCTTCTAGTAAATCCAAAATTATCTTACCTCAATTCTTAGTTTTTTAAAAGAGGGTCTCACTATGTAGCCTTAGCTAGCCCAGAACACACTATGTAGAGCAAGCTATTCATTGAGATCCTCTTGCCTTTCCTCCAGACTGCTGGTGTTAAAGGTATGTGCCACCACACTTGGCTCAAAATGATTCTTTCAAATTAAGGTTGTTTTGTTTTGTTTTGTTTTTGGTGGTGTTTCAAGACAGACTTTCACTGTGTTGCTGTCCCAAAATTTACTCATATATCAAGACTGGCCTCAAACTCAAGAAATCTGCCTGCCTCTGCCCCCAGACCCCCACACACATGCACCCCCTGTACTAGGATTAAGGCATGTGCTGCCACTCTCTAGATCAAATGAAGTTTACTTTTTGTAATTTTTATAGATACATTTAACGAGTCATAGGCCCCTCTGACATTAGGTAAAATTTTAGCCATTTTAGGTAAGACTACCTTTCTTCCTCAAAAACCTTATGTTGATTTAAGCTTTACCAGTTGTTTTGGCACCAGCTGGAGACGGGGCATAAGAGTGGTGGGCTACACCCTAAGTCCTGCCTCAAACTCCAGTCCCACCCTTGTTCTATTGTGTGCACCTTCAAGGGCCAGGTACCTGGCCTTCCCAAGAGAAGAAGTGTTCCCAAACTCATCCACTAGAAAAGTAACTCTTTCCCCACCTGCCCTTCTGTAATCCAGTCTAGCTGTTCAATGTCTATTTATTCTTCCCTGGCCCATCACCAAGATAGTTCCCATAAATCCACTTGTACTGGCTGGTTTTGTGTCAACTTGACACAAGCTGTAGTTAATCACAGAGAAAGGAGCCTCAGTTGAGGAAATGCCTCCATGAGATCCAGCTGTAAGGCATTTTCTCAACTTAGTGATCAAGGGGGGAGGGCCCACCCAGCCCATTGTGGGTGGAGCCATCCCTGGCCCAGCCCATTGTGGGTGGTGCCATCCCTGGGCTGCTAGACCTGGGTTCTATAAGAAAGCAGGCTGAGCAAGCCATGGAAAGCAAGCCAGCAAGTGACATCCCTCCATGGCCTCTGCATCAGCTCCTGCTTCCTGACCTGCTTGGGTTCCAGTCCTGACTTCCTCTGGTGATGAACAGCAGTGTGGAAGTGTAAGCTGAATAAACCCTTTCCTCCCAGACTTGTTTCTTCGTCATGTTTGTGCAGGAATAGAAATCCTAAGACACCACTCCAATCCATAGTCTGTGCCCAATATCCTGGCTTTTCAAACCATCTTTGTTACTCAACTTCCCCATGTCAGTCCAAGATGTCACCTGTCCTGGCTTAGGAATAAAAGTCACCATAGCACCATCATCACTCTTTCCCTAAGAGACAAGAGACCTTTTAGTCCTTGTCACTAAGAATTGTCTTTCCAGTCTTTTCCCCCAACTCATGAGAATATGCTGCCATGAAAAAGACCATAAAACATCTCAACATGGTGCTTTCTCAGCTCTAGTTAGCTCCACTAAGCTCAAAGCAAAAGCTCAAGTCAGGTTCTCTTCATCTGACCCCATCACTTTTAGCCTCCTAGTCATCATTCCTAAATCTTTATTTCCTAAATATTTCTGGCATATATATGCGTCCCAATATTCAGAATCCCCTCTACCAACTGACAACAGCTTCATATGACCCTTGTACACTATCCCTCACAATACCATCTAAGTTTCTCACCAAAAAGTCACTAACATGGAGGAGGCATCCTCTTTTCTAGAAACAATAGAGTTTCTTACCCATGGTCTTATACACCCTACAAAAGCCCTCTAGCACATTCTCAACCTACGAACTTTCTCTGAACTTGCCTACCATCATTAATGGGGAGAGAGTTATCAACCACTTATGTGATCTTTTAAACATTAAAGTGACTCGAGGTAAGAAGGGTGTTGTGGCACACACCTTCAATCCCAATACAAGGCAGTCTTCAAACCAGCTGAGGCTTCAGTGAGACAGACTGTCTCAATAATGACAAGAAAAGACCAGTTGAGGTTGCAGTGAGACCAACCATTTCAGTAATGATGAAAGCAAAGACCAGCTAATGTACACAACTGTCATCCTAGCACTTGAAGGCAACAAAAGCAGGACACTGACCTTTAATTTCAGACCAGCCAGGACAATGCAATGAGTCTCACAAAATAGTCAAAATCCTTAACCGCTTCAGCAAAAGGTTTAAATTGTGTAACTAAATCATGGTGAGAAACTCAAATCCTGAGTTGCATACAAAACAATTTATTTCTTTATAAAAAATGACCTAATAGTGCATATTTTAAATCATTACCCAATTTAGTGAGAAACAATTCAATGCAAACTACAAAACAGCTTATAAAGCCAGAGTTACATAGAACAACAAAAATAATAAATAGACTTACTAAAATAAGTAGGAAACAATTTAAATAGTCACTGTATTAAGCAGAAATCCACAGAAGTCTTAAGACAAGGATTTATACAAAGTAGAAAAAACTACAAATAATCTCAAACTTGCAAAATTCTGTTGTAGAGGGTTGGCTACTTATAACATTTCTGAATTAGTCTAAGCTAGGATGGTCCAGCTGTGTTTCCTCTGTTTTGAACTGTTCCTCTTCATGTGTACTGGCAGAAGGAACTTCATGTGGACTGTCAGCAGTCTGTCTGTTTAATCCATTTGACTCTTCTTGATCCTCACCAATACTACTCTCTTCAGCTATCACTTCTGAGAGAAAAATCAAATCATTATTACTCATTATAAGCAACTGGTCCAATCTAGATAAATACAAATCTCTCCAAAAGCTTACTTGATAGAAATCAAATCTATAATCACCTAGTTAAAATAACTAAGCCTAAATATAAACCAGTTTTTCACACATGCATAAAAGAACACTTAAAATGCAAAGGGTCCTGGGGAAGGCATAGCTCAGTCATAGAATCAATTCAGATCAGCAATTTTGAGGTCCTGGATTCAATCCTGGTACTCTCAAATACAAAAGCTAAGTTTCCGAAAATATTATATTCAAACTCTTCATTCTTACTCAAATGTAACTTCTCGTTCAAAATAAAATTAAAAAGATTTAAAAGAAAAAAAAATTCAGACACAGGCCAAAAGATGACTCAATGGGGGAAGGTCAAGCCTGATTAACCCAATGGTGGAAGGAAAGAATAGACTCCCAAATTGTCCCAACTTGTATGTGCAGGAATACACATGCACATACACACCCATACACAGGCAGAGGCACAGGCACACACATACATACATAATGTCAAGACAAATGCAGCTAAATTTTACATCAAAGTGATTAATAGTAAAGAAAATTTAAACCAGGGATCAAGACATATGCCTGTTAATCCCTGCACTTACAACTCTGTCTGGAGAAAAAGAAACCTTAAAATATTTCATTACATCTTCATATGATTTTTAATATGTATTCCTACTTAGAATTGTGTGTAGGTATGTGCACATGAATGCAGGAACCCCTTGATGTCAGAACTCACTCTGTATACCAGACTGGCCTTGAACTCACAGACTTCTACCTGCCTCTACCTCCTAAGCATTGGGATTAAAGGCATGCACCACTCACTGCTCAGATGGATGAGACATAACATGGTATTTACTTACTATAGTTATTTTTTTAGGTATTTATTTATTTGTTTATTTGTTTATTTGTTTGTTTGTTTGTTTATTTATTTATTTATTTATTTATGTTGTTTTTCAAGACAGGGTTTCTCTGTGTAACAGCCCTGTCTGTCCTGGAACTCACTTTGTAGACCAGGTTGGCCTCAAACTCACAAGAGCTTCACCTGCTTCTGCCTCCGAATGCTGGGATTAAAGGCTTGTGCCACCACTGCCCAGCTGGATGAGACATTTTACAATATAATATTTTTTACTATGGTTCTTTTTTTAGACTTTTATTTTTATTTTTCTGTATGCACACATGTGCAGGTGCCCAATGAGGCCAGAAATGGGCATTGGGTCTTCTAAAACTGCAGTTATAAGCTATTGTGAACCACACAATGTAGGTGCAAAGAACAAAAGGGTCCAGGAAGTGCTTTTATTCAGGCAAAACATTTATATACAATAAATAAGTAAATCTAGAAAATATTTAAATACAGTTTCAGGGCTACAGGATGGCTCAAGGTGTTAATAAAATGTTCTGCTCTTGCAAAAGACCTAAGTCCAGTTCCCAGCACCCACAGTGGGCAGCTTACAACAGCCTAGAATTCTGGGTACCTAAACTTACATAGATATAATCAGAGATATATATTAGACACATAATGATAAAAAAACATAGTATCTCTGTTCTGAACCCAGTTTGCTTAAAAAAACAAGCAAATAAGAGAACAAACAAACAAGTAAGAGAAAAAACAAAAAAAACAGGAAATTTGTGCTGGGGTACAGTCCAGAGTAGAACAAAGGCATTAATACACATAAGGACTTAGGTCCAAAAATAAAGAAATAAAAAATGGGAAAGAGATGCTACAGATAAGTAAACTATAAAAAGTACAAATAAAAATAGAATACCCAGGGCTGGAGAGATGGCTCAGTGGTTAAGAGCACTGGCTGCTCTTCCAGAGGTCCTGAGTTCAATTCCCAGCAACCACATGGTGGCTCACAACTATCTGTAATGAGATTTGATGCCCTCTTCTGGTGTCTGTAGACAGCTATAGTGTACTTATGTAAAATAAATAAATAAATAAATATTTTTTAAAAAATTAGAATACCATAATAAAAAGCATTTTTAGTAGCCAAGTGTACAGCACACCTATAACCCCATCACCTTAGGAGGCTGAGGCAAGAAGATCACTAAGTGGGTAAGTGGAAAGTTAACTATGTAGCTTAGAAAGACCTCAACTCAAAATAAAATTTTAAGGAAGGGTTGAGGATGCAGTTCAGTGGAAGAGTGCTTACTCAGCTTGTCCACGCCCATTTCAATCTCCAATGTCTGCCATCCCTAAAAAAGCATTTTAGTACCCTACTTACATCACAAAAATTGATTGCTAATCCTCAGTGACTAGAAAGATGTTATATTTACTATTATGACAAGCTGGTGCAGTAGTACAAACCTATAACCTGGGCTCTCAGGAGGCTAAGAAAAGATAAAGGTAAGTTCAAGGCCTGTCTAGGTTATAGAATTAGTTTAAGGCTAGCTTGGGCAACCTATTGAGACCCTGTATAGCTCAATGATACAGTGCCTGCCTAGTATGTGCAAAGTACTGGGTTCAATCCTCAGAACTAAAATGTACTGATTCCACAATAATAATTTTCCTAAGTATGATTCTAAAATGTATGTAAAGTACTTTAAGAAGTCAAAGAAGAATATTGTTAATATATTAGCCCTATGAGAAAGTTATCCAGAAAACCATCTTAAACATTCTTTAAGGATTCCAAATAGCAAGCATACATACATTCACTCTCTCTAAAATATACACATACATACATACATAAACTTAACATCACTTTTCTATTCCTAGAGGTATTATTTCAAGAGATAGTAAAGACGTTAAAATTTCTAACATGCCCTAGATATTATATGGTAGCTCATAAAACCAACATAAAATTTACCATTTTCTAGGGACTGGCTATTACTCAGTAGCTTTGCCTGCCTTCTTTCCAAGGCCAGCTGTTTATTTCTCTCAATTCTCTGTTGCTGCTCTTCTGTTAGACTTCTACTTGATTCAGAAGCAAACTTCTTACTGTCAGATGAACTTGTCAAAAAGGGATCAAATCCAGTAGCAGTTACATCAAGGTTATTAGTCTCCTCAACTTCATCTGTGGGAGAAAATAAAAAGTTAATACAACTGAAGTATTAGATGAGTTAGAGAAAGAACTTATACAACAATCAACTGAAGAAGCTTCAGTGGTAAGTGGCCTGACCTGACAAAAGTATTTGTGAGGTAGAAAAATATGGCCAATACTGGCTGATTCAGGTAAAATATTTACAAATTACTCTGCATGTTATATCAAATGGACTTGTTAAGAGGTCTGGGAAGAAGCTCAGTTGGTATAGGAAGCACAAAGGCCTGGGTTTGATCTCCAGTACTGAACTGGGTGTGGTGAAAAAAACTCCTATAAGCCCAGTATTTGGAAGATCCAGAAGTGAGCTCAGGTCATCTTAAAACCCTATCTCAAAAAAACAAAATATATAAGAAAGTTAAATTTGGTAGTACAAACCTGTAATTCCAGAACACCAGACAGAGGTGGAGGCAGGGAGGTGAGAAGTTCAAGGTTCCACTAACTGGCAAGTTTAAAGCTACCCCGGGTTACTTGAGACCTTACATTTTTGTTTTGTTTTTCATGACAAGGTTTCTCTATGTAGCCCTGGCTATCCTGGAATTTGATCTGTAAATCAAGCTGGCCTTGAACTCAGCAATCTGCCTGCCTCTGCCTCCCCACCCCCACCCGGCTTGAGCTGCTGTCTTTAAAAAAAGGGGGGAGGGGGTCAGGCATGAGCCTTTAATTCTAGCACCTGGGAGGTCTACAGGAAAGTCAGGAATATAGAGAAAAACCCATAAAAAACCCATAAATCTCAAATAGTCAAAAACCGAAGGAAGGAAGGGGGGAGGGAGGGAGGGAGGGAGGAAAAAAAGAAGAGAAGGAGAATGAGTAATGAATGAGAAGGATGTAATTTTAACAGTAGTCAGGAAGATTTAAATTAGTTTGTATCTAAGCACAGTTTGAAGAGGAAAAGAAAATTAACTGTTTTGAACCAGGGAAATTCCAGGTTTTACTCTTAATGAAATAAGAAACCACTGCAATATTAAGGTAGAGACTTAACTGATCTGTTAGAAATGGAAAAATCTTAGCAAGGTGATAGTGGTGCTACCCACCCAGTACCGAATAGGCAGAGGCAGGCAGATCTCTGAGTTCAAGGGCCAGGACTGGTCTACAAAGTGAGTTTCAGGACAGCCAACACTACACAAAGAAACTATTGTTGGGGGGTAGAAGGTATCTAATCTAATGCCTGATTCATTTGGAGAAAAACAAGTAAAGAAAGAATAGAGAAAAGTTCAGTAAGGTAGTTTAGCAAATAAAGGTACATTTCACATACACATAAAAAATAGATAAATTTTAAGAATATATCATAGAAAAAGAATAAAGGATATTTACCAGTAAACATTAACAAAATTTTCAGCATTTCAGAATAATCTTTAAAAAATGAGGGACAGTGAAACTGGAGTTACAGGTGAGCTGCCACACGGGTACTGGATATCAAATCCATAGCCTCTGGATGAACAGCCAGTGAGCCAATCTCTCCATGGCCCTACCTCCAGACCGCCTCCCCAACCCTTCCCCACCTGTTTTTTTTTTTTTTTTTTTTAAAGAAAAAGAAGGGCTAAAAGTTGTGTGGTAGTTCACACCTAGCACTTGGGAGGCTGAAGAAGAATTACCACAAATTCAAGGCCAGTTTAAGCTACATAGTTCCAGGCTAGACCAGGCTACAGAATGAAAGACTATCTCAAGGAAAATAAATGAGGGCTAGAGGGATGGCTCAATGTTTATGAGCATTGACTGCTCTTCCAAGAGGTCCTGAGTTCAATTCCCAGCAAACACATTGTGGCTTACAACCATCTGTAATAGGATCTCCCGTGTCCTGTTCTGAAGACAGCTACAGTGTACTTACATACATTAAATAAATATTTAAAGAAAAGGAAAAAGAAATGAGCAAAGAAGGGCTGGGAGAGAATACCTCAATAGTAGTGCGTGCCATGTGCAAAGTGCTAGTCCAATCCTTACTTAGTCCTAAGGAAGGAAGGGAAGGAGGAATGAAAGACTCACTAAGCACAGTTCATATGACTGTGAATTGTCCTCTAACCACATGAGTTCCATGGTACACCTATGGAGGTTAGAGGACAATTCACAGGAGTTTGTTCTCTCCTTCCACCAGTGGACCCCAGGGACCAAACTCTGGTTGTCAGGATCAGTGACAAGCACCTTTACCTGTTGAACCATCTCACCCACCCCCAGACTTTTGGAAGAATTATTCAATCACACTGTGCTTACTTTAGAGTTGTACAGTAATATATTTTTGATAAAAAATTAAGACTTTTATGTTAAAATAAAAAAATATATTAATAAAATTAATTAAGTACTCAAACATTCCGTGTTTGTGTGAATGGTATCTGCATGTTTGTCTGGAGGCAAGGTCAACATTAGTTGTCTTCCTGTATTATTTACACCCCTTTTTTGAGACAAGGTCTCTCACTGAACCTAGAGCTCAATACTGAGTTAGACTGGATGCCCAGCAAGTCCTAGGTCCTTCCTGTCTGGGATTATGTCACACGGGTGCTGGTGATTCAAAGTCAAGTCCTCATGCTTACAAAGCAAGCACTTTACCCACTGAGTCATCTCCCCAGCCCCAAAACACATTTTGTTTGGGGGTCTATTTGCTCAACATACACAGATACCTGGAATCCCAGCACTCAGGTTTCAGACAGGATTCTACCTCAAACAAGGAAGCAAAAGGTGAAAGAAAATAAAGATCCTCTGATTAAGGCCTTTCCTATGTCAACATGATTCTTCTGAATGACTCACGTTGATTTATGCCAATGTACAAGGCATACATCCCAAATCACCTTTGGCTGACCTCTACTGCTTAATAAAAACACTTGTGATACCTTCTCTATCTAGCTTCTTCCCAGTTAATATAACTTTTGTTCATGCACCTCACATCTAATTACAAACTACTGACAAAGTTATTTGTCTAACTCAATCTATACACTATAAACTTCGAAGCTTAATTTTACTCATCTTTTATCCTCAAGCCTTCAGCGCAACAATAGATAGCTCAAACATGCTATTAAACAAAACAACTAACCCAGAATTATAGCCTCTAGTATTTAAGACCATAGTAATTATTTTGACATGCCAAATTGTATACCATTAATAAATACCATTTTTTAAAAGAATTTAAAATCCTAGACTATTTTTTAAGAATTATTTTATTCATATGAGTACACTGTAGCTGTCTTCAGACACACCAGAAATCTGATCCCATTACAGATGGTTGTGAGCCACCATGTGGTTGCTGGGAATTGAACTCAGGCCCTCTGGAAGAGCAGTCAGTGCTCCTAACCTCTAAGCCATCTCTCCAGCCCTAATCCCAGACTATTTATACCAGTGGTTCTCAACCTATGGATCAGTGGAGTGTCCAACAAGCCTGTCACAGGGGTTGCCTAAAATCATCAGAAAACACAGATATTTACATTATGATTCACAACAGTAGCAAAGATATAGTTATGCACTAGTAACAAAAACAAATGTATGGTTGGGGGTCACCATAATAACATCCCCATGAGGAACTGTATTAAAGGTCTGCAACATTGCCAAGGTTGAGAACCACTGATTTATAAACAATAAGAGGATTGTGTGTGGTGTTTATTATTTATAACTCATCATATACATTACTAGTTAAAAAATAAGTATGAGGGACTGGAGAGGCGGTTCAGTGGTTAAGAGCACTTGCAGAGGACCACAGTTTGGTTTCCAGCATCCATGTTAGGCAGCTCACAACATCCTATAAACCCAGCTCTAGTGTTTGGGTTACTGCACTCAGACATGCACACATCCAAGTACAGATGCACACATAAATATACATGTTTTAAAAAGTTTTTAAAATCTTCATGTATGGAGCCATCGCACAGAAAATCTGATAACTATACAGATCCTGTCGGCAGGAACCATCTGTTTTGATGTATGTGACTGTCTATGGTTGCATTGTACAACTATAGCAATGCAATCAATACCAGGTACAGTCACACAGTCTTCCTAAAGTCCTATAGCCATGGATCTAGTTTTTTGAATTTTCTTTTAAACAGGGTCTTATATAATCTAACTTAGCCTCAAATTCACTATGTAGTCAAGGATGGCCTTCAATTTTTGAGTCTTCTACTCCCACCTCTCAAGTGGTGGGAAAACAGACATGTGTTATCTATCACAATGATAGATAACACACGTTCAGTGAAATGGAAATGTTCATCAACAAACTATTCAACCTAATTCCCCAGAGCCAGTTTTTCTAATGGTTTCTAAGCATATGAACACTCTAGTTTAACATATATTTGTACTGATAAGAACTGCAAAATATCAATGAAATAAGTAAGTTCCTAAATAAGCTTCACAGCCTTTCTTCAATCCTGGAACATTCATGATGGAAAAACTAACTCTAGAAGTTGTCCTGATTTCCACACACATGACATGGCACACAAACAATATAAATAAATGTTAAAAATCCCCCTTTTTTATAGATACTTTCTGTAACATGTCTAACGATACTGCAATCCTCTTTTTTTGATTGTATGCATGAAATAGAGTCTCAGTAAGTAGTCCTGGCTGTCCTTGGAGCTCCTGTATACAGACCAAGTTGGCCTTAAACTCGGAACGTTCTGCCTGCCTCTGCTTCCTGAGCACTGGGATTTTAGGCGTGTTTACCACCATGCCAGGTTACCATCATATTTTTAGGAAATAAATTTTAAGAGAAAAGGAGTCAAGAAAAGTAACATGGACTTGAGCAAAATACAATGATATACACATGAAAATCTCATAGTAAAGCACATTCTTTTAGAAGAAGGAAGTGAGACAGGGTCTAAGTAGCCTTGGCAGTCCTGGAACTCAGTATGTACAAGGCTGGCTTTCAACTCACAAAGATCCATCTACTTCTCCCTCTTAAGTGCTGAGATTACAAGCATGCGACTCCATTACCTGGATGAAACTCATTCTTTTGTATGCTAGCTATAATACTTAAAAAAAAAAAAGTGTCAAATATAAATATTACTGGGCTGAAGAGATTATCTCAGTAAATAAAGGTACTTGCTGCCAAGCCTGATGACATGAGAGTGATCTCTACAGTTTATACCCACATTAACAAATAGCTCACCACATACACACACACAGACACACACACACACACACAAAACTACATTCTAAATTTACCAAATTCTAGACTTAACTATTAACTACACTGTGGTTACATAAATATTGGGTTAAGACCTCAGTTGTACATTATGTTGCCTACTCCAGCTAGACCCATTTCTAAAAGCTACATTGTAATAAAGTGAACAAACATAATTACCAGTATTGTTAACAAAATCTTCATGAACAATAGGCAAATCAAGTCGAATTCGCTTTAAACAGGTCTGGAAAAAAAAAAGACATTTTCCCCCATTTTTATCAATAAGTTGAGAAGGGAACAATCACTTATTCATATCTAAAAGAGCTGTATTTCAAATAATGACTATTAATTTTCCTGTCTTAATGAGACAGATTTCAAAAGTAAGACTCCTAAACAGCAATTCAGCTTCAAGTAAACCCATCCTTGTACTACTTAGCATTGTGAATGACACTCATGATAATCACACTTACCTGAACCTCCTTTTTATTTCCTAGGTTTTCAACTCTGTCAATAAAATCTTCAAATTGCAGTTTGGGGAATAGCCTATGTGCCCAGTGCTCCATGTGTCTGATTAGCGTTTTCAAGTCTTCAGCCTGACACATAAAAATAAAAATGCTGAACAGAAGACTCAATCTCATAGCTGACCATGTCAGCAGATTTTAGCATTTAAAGGCAATGCCAAAGTCACTGCTGTCAAATTTATAAGGCTAAGAAACTTTTAGAAAGAAACAGAAGAGGGCTTGGAAGATCATAATCTCAGAAAGCATTTGGAAAAAGAGTGCTGGATACAGATTTTGATTTAGACCCAGAATTTTAGAAATTAGCGGGGAAAATAACACCACAGTGCTAGGAAGACAGTTCTGTTGGTTAAATGGCTAGGGAATAGGCCTGAGAACTGGAGTACAATCCCTAGCCCCACATTATAAACAACAACAAAAAAAGACAAAAAACCCACAGGCATAGTAGCTGTGCTGGATAGTTTTATGTCAGCTCAACACAGGCTAGTCACTGGAGAAGAGGGAGCCTCAATTGAGAAAATGCCTCAGTATAATGGGCTATAGGCAGCCCTGAAGGGTATTTCCTTAATTGGTTGAGGTAGGGAGGCTTAATCTATTTCAAGTGAAGCCATTTCTAGGCAGGCGGTCCTGAGTTCTGTAAAAAAACAAGCTGAGCAAGCCATGGAGAACAAACCAATAAGCAGCACTTCCCTATGGTCTCTGCAGTGATAAATGAAATAAATACTTTCCTCCCAACTTGATTTTGGTCATGGTGCTTCATCACAACAATAGAAACCCTAACCAAATCAGTGGCAGACCTTATAATTTTAGTGCTAAAAAAATAAAGGAAGGCTGATCCTGAGGCTCACTGGAAAGAGCCTAGAGGAAGCACACCTGCAGTTGACCTCTGGCAACCACTCACACATATTGAGAGAAAATAGCAGTACAAAATAGAACAATGTTTTTTAAAAATCCTATGTGCATCTTTTTGGAAGTGTACGTAAAACCCCAAAATAAGCTTTAATAAAAGATGTCAAAATATCTCTCAGGAATCACTGAAAACTCTTGACAGCTTCCTAAATACAAGCTTTGAAAATTCAGAAATACACTCCAAAACCCCAAGAAGAAAGCAGATACTTGTGTTAACAGTTAACACTCTCAAACCATAACATCCCTCTACATTTAAAACCCAAAAAGATTACTAAAAATAAATTTTAAAAATCAAGTTCAATAAACTTAACTAAGAAGTTATAATGCCTGCCTTTACTGTAAAACATCTCACTTTTCACTTAACAATACTATAAACTAGAAGAATGATTAAAAGCACAGACCCTGGAACAGAAAACATATATTTGAATACAAATTGCTTAGCCTTCCGTGCCTATTTCTTCAAGTATAAAATATACTCACAGGATCATTGTGAGGGTTAAAGCAAGAGAAGCACGTGACAAAGTAAACACTCACACGTTAGCTGGTACAGGTACTGTAATTCAACCCTGACTAGAACGCACAGTAGGGCATACCTTTTATCCCAGCATTCAGGAGGCAGAGGCAAGCAGATCTCTGGGAGTTCAAGACCAGCCTGGTCTGCAAAAAGAAAAAAAAAAAAAAAAATCAATCTCAAACCCAAAAAAGAAAACATACAGCTCTTCCAGAGGACTGAATTCAGTTTCCAGCACCCACATCAAACATCTCAAAAATGCTTCTAATTCTAACTTCAAGAAATCAAACACTTTCTTCTTTGGGCCTTTGAAAGCATCTGAGCCCATACAAATACACCCACACATACATAGAATTAAAGTTCAAAATTAAAATAAACAGGAATAGAACTAGACATTATGCAATATCTTAGAGACACATATAACCAATAGAAGCAGTAGTAATTCTCATGAATCTTAAAAACGACTCTTTAAGGTAGTGGTGGTGCAGAAGTCTTTAATCCCAGCACATGGGAGGCTGAGTTTGAGCCCAGCCTTATCAACAAAGTGAGTTCTAAGATAGCCAGATCTGCACAGAGAAACCCTGTCTTGAGAAGCTTAAAAAAGAAAAAAAAGACCCTTTGAGAAAAAGCCAAGTAAATTTTATTGCTATTCACTTTAAGGTAAAATTTGGGGTAAGAGACTCCAATGTAATTTTCCTAAAGCCATGTTAAACATGGTGGTAAAAAATGAAACTACACAAGATGTTCTCTTAATTCTCCCAAGTACCCTATTTGACTGAAGCTATTTCTTTAGAGGTGATGATTAACAACAGTATATATTCAGATGTTTTTTCACTTCACTTTCTCCTGCTTTACTTATTCACTTTACATCTCACTCATTGTCCCATTTACCCCCTCCTACACCCCCTATTTACCTCCTTCCACAATCCTTCCATCCCTTCTCTCCTTCTCTTCTGAGCAACTGGGGGCATAGGTATTCCCCCCACCCTAGAACTTCAAGTCTTTGCAAGGCTAGGAGCTTCCTCTCCCACTGAGGGCAAACAAGGCAGCCCAGTCAGAACATATCCCATGTACAGGCAACAGCTTTTGGACAGCCCCTGCTCCAGTTGTTTGAGACCCACATAAAGACCAAGCTGCACATCTGTACATATTTGTGGGCCCTGTTATTTTTAAAAACAAAAAAGAAAAGCTCTAAAATAAGACAGGTATGATACAAGCCTTAATCACACACTTGGAAAGCAGACAAAGGCAGATCTCTGTGAGTTCAGGGCTAGAGTATTGGTCACTGTTCTATTGCTGTGAGAAGACACCATGACCAAAGTAAAGTTCACACTTACAACAAACAGAAAGCAAGTAAGAGTGTGTGGGGTGGGGATGAGGGAGTGTCTAAGTAACAGTTTTAAAGGTTTATAGTCCATTATCATCCTGGTGGGGAGCACGGTGGCACACACTAGAGCAATAGCTGCGAGCTACATTCTGAACCATAGGTAGAGAGAACAAGACTGGGCCTGGCATGGGCCCCACTTCCCTAACCCTTCTAATCCTTTCTAATATTGCTACTCCCTGAGGACTAAGCAGTTAAATACATGGCATTCTTATTAAGACCAACACAGCTAGCCAGGGCTACACAGTGCTACTTTGTCTCAAAAAATTTTTTAATAACAAAAGCCTAAAATAAACCAGACTGGGATGTACTCCAGGCAGTATTGTTTAAGATGTGTTTTGGCACTTGCCCTGAATTCAATGCCCATTGCTAAGAAACAAAGATTAATCAGACATTTCCTACCTCATGACCTTTCCCTTTGAATTTTGTCTTATCAAATACATGCCTTAGGGCTGGAAGCCCTCTCTCAGAAGTCAATCTGTGAAGAGAAATATATTTTGAATTTTTAGCCATGTGAAAACTAAGACCATGAGAAAAAATTTTCTTCCTAAACTGGAAAAAAATAAAATGTTTAAAAGAGAAAAAAACCCTTACAGAACTCTATCTAATCTCCAAATCACCCACCAAAGCTTGTAATAGTAGAAGAAAAACACTAACTGTGTAGAAATCTGTAAACGTATCAAAGTAAATGTCCATACCTCGAAGCATCTAGCTTGGGTAGATTCCTTTTAACTGTTCTCTTTGGCAGAACAGGAACAGGTGCTTGACTCCCTGATCCTAGTAAACAGACCAAAATTTAGCATTAAAAATTGTCCTCCGACCTCCATATGCACACATAGTAGCACCTGTGTGTCCACATACATTCAGATACACACAAATAAACAAATATACTTATTTTTGTTTGTTGTTTGTTTGAGACAGGATTTCTTTGCATAGTTTTGGCTATCCTGTAACTTGCTCTGTAGACCAGGCTGGCCTTCTCACTGAGATCCTCCTGCCTCTGCCTCACAAGTGCCAGGATTGAAGAAAGAAATGTGCCATCATTACCAACCAGCCAGTAATTGTTTTCAAAATTCAAGCCTTATTTGCAAAATGTACCATTTCTAAGTTAATCTGTGTGGCACATTTCAGAAGGCTACAGCAGGATTGCAAGAGCAAAGCTAACCTGGAATACACTCTGAGTTCTTGTCTTAAAAACCAATGAACAACTAAGCTCACACCTTTAATCCTAGCATTTGAAAGACAGAAGCAGTTAGATCTCTGAGTTTGAGGCTACCAGAGTCTACAAGACAGAGCTATATGAAAAAATCCTATTTAAAAAAAAAAAAAAGGCTGGAGAGGAGGCTCAGTGGTTAAGAGCACTGACTACTCTTCCAGAGGTCCTGAGTTCAAATCCCAGCAACCACATGGTGACTCACAACCATCTGTAGTGAGATGATGCCCTCTTCTGGTGTGTCTGAAGACAGCTACAGTGTACTTATATATAATAAATAAATCTCTTTTTTAAAAATAAACAAAACCAACAACAACAAAACCAGCAAACAAATTAAAGGACATTTCTGAGAAATTCTTGATACAGACCTTCATCAGGTTCAGCTTCTGCAGGATCTCTTTCTGGAGAGCCCGGAGGTGGGAAGGGAGGAAAAGTTTCATCCTCTACATGTTCATAATCTGGTATTTCAAACAAGCCATTTTCTTCTTGCTCTAACATCTTTTCCTCCAAGAGAAAAAAACATTATTTTATTCAGAATAGCCACAACAGTCTATCACACGATCTAGTTCCATCCAGTGAAAGCCATGTTACAATCAGTTAAACTACATTTCAAATTCATATAAGATTTTTCAAAAGTAGAGAAGATAGCATGAAAAAAAATGACTAAGCCAAACTGAGTTGTAATGTAGACCCTACTGCTAAATAACTCCATGTTTTTTAATGTTTGTGTACATGGGTGTTTTGCTTACATGTACGTCTGTGTACCAAATGCATACAGTGACTGTGAAGACCAGAAGAAATTATACCACTGGAATTCAAGTTACAGTTATAGGTGGGAATCAAACCCAGTCCTCTGTTAAGAGGTTAAGTCAGTGCTCTTAGCCATTGAGCCATTTCTTCAGCCCCCGGATTTATTAATTTTGATTCTTCCAACCTAGACCATATTTTGGGACTACAGATCCCTATTGTCCATTTTGCAGCCTTCGACTGTCAAGGGTATTTATTAACTCATACACAAAACTAAGTCCTTTTCTGGTGGACCAGGGAGCCATTAGAGTCTAGGTTTCTCTGTGTAGCCCTGTCTGTCTATCTGTCTGTCCCGAAACTTTATCTGTAGGCCAGGCTGGCCTCAAACTCAGAGATAAATCTGTGTCTGCCTTTGCCTCCCAAGTGCTGGGATCAAAGATGTGCGCTACTGCCACCCCACCATCTGGCTACAAAACTGAATTTCTAAATGCCCTCAACTCAAAGACACCCATCATGCTATTCAAGTTACAGACAAGTCATCTTTGACACTTCCTATATTCAACATAACATTTCTATTTAATTTCCTAAATACTCCTTCAATACTGTCCTTATCTCTAGAACCACTTCACAACACTTCTTGTTTCAAGCACACCATTATTTTCACTCACTTCTGCCGCTTTCAGTGAATTCTCACTACTGGTGGACTGAATTTTTGAAAATGTAAAGCTGACATCATGCTAAGATTCAGTTTAAGAAATCCAACATAGCTGGATGTGATGAACATGTTAATCCTAGCACTGAAAAGGCAGATGATCTCTTGAGTCAAGTCAATATAGTCGAAACAGCAAGTTCCAGGACAGCTAGAGAGACAGAGTCTCCAAAAAAAATTTTTTTTCAGTAGAGAAAAACAGGCTTTAAAATCCACAGATCCCAGCATTTAAAAGAAAGAAAATCAGGAACTCAAGGTCAGTCTTGGCTACATAGCAGTTCAAAGCTGGCCTAGATCATGACTCTTTTTAAAAAAAGAATAAAATTTATATAATGCCAACTTCACTTCACACTGTCCTTTTTTTTTTTTTTTTTAAGATTGATTGATTGATTTAATGTATGTGAGTACACTGTCATGGTCTTCAGACACACCAGAAGAGGGCATTAGATCCCATTACAGATGGTTGTGAGCCACCATGTAGTTGCTGGGAATTGAACTCACGACCTCTGGAAGAGCAGCCAGTGCTCTTAACTGCTGAGCCATCTCCCTAGCCCCTCCCTCTCTTTTTAAATTCCTTGAAAGAGCCATTTCCACTGTCAAGAACCTGAATGTTTCATACAAAGTTGTTTTTTGTTGTTGTTTTCCCCTAAACATGGTTTCTCTGTGTCTTCCTAGGTGATGGCCTGGAACTTGCTCTGTAGAGCAGGTTGGCCTCAAACTCAGAGATCTGTTTATCTTTGACTCCAGCTCTAGGATTAAAGCCTTGCACCACCACCAACACCTGGCAAAGATATATTTTTACCTGTGTGTCTGTGTATATGTGTAGTATGCATTATATTTGTTCAAAGAAGCAAAAGGGTAATGCATTTCCCAGAAACTAGAATTACAAGCAGTTGAGTGGTGGTGTAGCTGGTGGGAACAGAAAACAGGTCCTTTTCAAAAACGGTAAATCTCTTACACCCACTAAGCCCTACTCTTATATTTTTAAAAAGGGTCTTATATATAGGCCAAACTGGCCTCCAACTTCTGATCCTCCTGCTTCTACTTCCCAAGTGCTAACATTACATGCATTCTAAAAGCTCTTCCCTGACCTCTAATTTTTCTTAAATTTTAACCATTACCTCATCAGGAAAACCTATCTCAAACCAGGAGATTATCAACCAGCAATCCCAACACAAAGGTAGGAGGTCATCCTAGTTACAGATTTCAGGGCCAGCCTGAAATGTTGGTCTCCTATGTTGATTGTGGCTCTTAGGACAAAAATCATGCAGGTCTCTTTGTTTCACAACTATGTCCCAAAACCTGATACACAACAGGTGCCCAATATGCATTTGCTAAGGAAAGGAATTTAAAAAGAATTCCAAGCCAGGAACAGTGAGTGTTATGTGCTGTAGTCCTAACACTCAAAGAGTCTAAAGTAGGAACCATGAGGCCAGTTAGGGCAACAGAATTCTTGTCTATACACAGGGAACATACAATACAGATGTAGGTTCAGTCGTTGGAGGGCTTGGCTAGAATCCACAAAGTTCTGAGTTCAATTCCAAGTACCCCATAAACTACCTTGGAGAGCAGGGGTAGTACATGGATTGTAATCCCAGTCCTCAGGAAGAGACAAAAAGATCAGAAATTTGTTACCTTCAGCCATATGGCTGAGCTAACCCCAGACTAGCTTGGGCTACATGAGAACCCCTATCTTTAACTAGAAATAAAAATCTTGTGCTGGAAAGATGGCTGTGGATGGTTAAGAACACAAACTGTTTTTGCAAAATATATCTGAGTTCAGTTGCCAGTACCACACACACTTCGACAGCTCACTAACACCTGTAGCTACTGCTTCAGGAGCTTTGACATCTAGTTTCATGTGCACATATCCCCCAAGATACAGTTAAACCTCCAGAATTTCCTAAATTAAAACTAAAAATATGGGCTGGAGAGTTGGCTCAGCAGTTAAGAGCACTGACTGCTCTTCCAAAGGATCTTGAGTTCAATTTCCAGTAACCACACGATGGCTCACATCATCTGTAATGGGATCTTATGCCCTCTTCTGGTGTCTGAAGACAGTGACAATGTATTCATATTAAAAATAAATAAATAAGTCTTAGAAAAACAAAAACTAAAGATATTATACTCAGAACATGTCTAAAACATAGCCAAAACTTTTGAATTTACTTTTTTGTTTGTTGTGTGTATGTATATGAGTGGGCATTATGTGCCATGAAAGAGGTCAAAGAACAACCTGCAGTGACAATTTTGGAATTTCAGTTTCTTTCTTTAAAAACACAGAAATATTATGTTTTCATTTTAACTCCTGGTATGAGAATTGGCTGCTTCAGATCATCCACAGCAGCTGATATGACTTGCTTCCTGCTGAAAGGGGAAGGGTGTGTGTGTGATTCTAACTGCAGATAGCTTCTGCAATTGTGTGCTGTTTAGAATTCTGGGGGGCTTTCCAGAGGGCATATAAAAGCCAGGGTTGATTGTTTGCTGTTGGTCATGGTTTATTAAGTAGTAGTGAGCAAAGACAAGAAATTACATATCCTGATGATGAAGGTCAAACTTGCCCCCAGGAACCTGACACCCCTTTATCAGCAGGATAACAATATCATTGTTTCTCTCTTTTTTTAGGGGGTTGAAAGGGTAGATTAAGGGTAGAAAAGGGTGGAAGAAAGAAGAACCCACAAAGTAGCAAAGGCCTACTATAAAGAATCTGTCGAGTCAATTCTTTTCTTCCATCTTTACATGAAATCCAGGGATCAAACTCAATAAAGCTTGGTATCCAAGCACTTTATTTACTTTACTAGCTGTCCCCAGTTCTAAATTTCTGCGACCATAAATATATAAAAACA
Organism: Micromys minutus; assembly: GCF_963924665.1. Lineage (NCBI taxonomy): Eukaryota > Metazoa > Chordata > Mammalia > Rodentia > Muridae > Micromys > Micromys minutus. The sequence continues at coordinate 54,450,389 of NC_137985.1, read as the reverse complement.
ACGTACAGGCTCCTAATATTAAACCGCTAAGTCTTTGAGTAAGTTTTATGATTCATTAAATTTGAGAACCAAGGGGTAGAGATTATACCTACCTTTGCGTTCTAGGCCCAGAAAAAGCACCCCAACCTCCAAACAACTAGTAAGTAATTCACTCCCATTTTAATGAGTTTGAAAACAGGGCTTAAAACTACAATATCCAGCAAATAACCAGTAAAGCACCAGGTGAGGCTTATCGGTAAACTGGTTTCTCTTAGTATTTGTAAAGAACTAGATGTTCCTTCTCTCCTTGACAAGGGTCACACAAAGTTTTAGACACTAATGATTATGTCTATTTCCCCTTCTTGGTCCTCAAAGCCCAGAGCAGCATGGGTAACTTCAACACCCGAAGCACAATTCCTTCCCAGACCTGTTTCCAAGATACAACTTTTTTCCTAATTGTCAAAAAACAAATGCTCCTCCCCCAAAAGGAAGTCCTACCATCCTAACTCAGGTTCCGCCTTGGGTGCCATCCCTAAAAATCTCGCATCTCCCTCCCCTCCTCTCGAGCCTGCCGCTCACCCTCCCTCTCAGTCAAACTCATTCCACACCCTCAGTTCCGAAGCTCGGCACAGGTCGGTGCGCGCCGTGAAGAAGCCGCCTCGGGTACAGGCCCGCCATTCTCTGGTCCCTCGGACGCCTCCCACCCGCTCCGCCCGCTGCTCCTCAGGCCCGGCTCTGGCGTGCGATCCCACTGCCCGCGTCCCGCGGCGGGCTTACCGCGCGGCCTCTGCTCCCAAAGCTGGCCTCACAGAAACGCATCTCACCTCATCCAAAGGCGGCCGCCGCCAAGCGCGCCAACAACACTTCTCGCGAGACTCGATCGCGAGACTCGGGACCGGAGCCCCGCCCACTGCGCTCTGAGCCCCGCCCACTACGCGCGGAGCCCCCAGCCCCACCCGGTGCGTCTTGAACTGCCGAAGTTCTGAGTTCTCCGGATTTAGAGACCGAACGGTGGAAACCAGGCGCGATAGTGCATGCCTGGAATCCCAGCGCTCTGCTGCTGAGGTCGGAGGATCGCCACAGGTTCCAGACCAGCGTCTACAGTCTCACCCAAAAAGAAAAAACTGATTTGTAGATGGAGTAAAATGTAGTGTCGAGCAGCATTGGCTGGGAAAATGCTGCTTCTTTAGAATAGCAAAATGTCATGACTATGGATTCTGTTAATTAAATAAAGATAGGAAGAGAAGATTGTAGTTAGGTTTACAAGTATAGACCCAAAGAAATACGTCAAAAAAAAAATGTTCCCTGTTTTCTTTAAAAGTATTGAATCTAGTGCTTATTTTTAATCTCAAGCAGATCCCCAATTTCAAATCTAGGTCTTCAAGGCAAGTTCTAGGCCATCCAGTGTTACACGATGAGACATTGTTTCAAAACAAACAAACAATAAAAAGGGAGTTCAGGGCTGGAGAGGCCCCTCAGAGGGTTAAGGACTTTTCCACACAGTATGATGACCTGAGCTCAGATCACCATTACCCAGGTTAAACAGCGTGAGGTTGCCCATAATCCCAGTTCTGCGAATAGGCAAAAATAGAATTCCTCCAGCTGGCTAGCCAGCCGTTCTAGCTTAACTGACAAGTTCCTGATACAGTGAGAGACCCTGTCTCAAAAAAAAAAAAAAAAAAAAAAAAAAAAAAAGAGCACCAAGCACTATGTATATTTATGTATGTATATTATCATTTATGTATGTATGTTTATATGTGTGTAAATATGTATGGTTTATGTAGTTGTAGGTTTGTATAGATGCATGTATAGTTTATGTATGTAGGGTATGTATGTATGTAGGGTATGTATGTATGTAGGGTATGTATGTATGTAGGGTATGTATGTATGGGTATATATGCATGTATACATGTATCTCATACAAAATTATACATATAAAAGAAGTCTGTTTTTAAAATGAGATTGTGAAGAAAACAACCAATGCTCACTCGATTCTGTACCCCACATCCAGTACAAACTAAAAATAGAGCCAGGTGGGGTTGAAAAGATTGCTCAACAGAGTATCTGCTGCTCCTGTGTTAATCCCAAAGACTGGAAGAGAAGGACCACCAACCCAAATTATCATGAACAAATTAATTAAAGCAAGCTTATTTTTATTCCTGCACACCTAAAAGTGGGGTTCAAGAGATCAGCCTTGGATGTGAGGAAGACAAGGTTTTTAAAGCACTGGGGTGGGTGTTTCCAAATGGGGGATTTGGTGGGGAAAATAGGCAGGGTTACAGGAGCAGAACGTAAGCATAACACGTGAGTCATATCACCCTCCCGAAACAAAGACGTAATTACTAGGTGGTCATACAAGGTAGGCATAACAACTTTTCAAACCAAAGGAAGGATTGCAAAATGGTTATTACAACTTATTGAAACAAAGACATGGTTGCCATTATCTGAAACACAGTACAGAACCATTTGTAGTTAAGGTTACAGGTAGGAGGCTGGAGAGATGGCTCAGAGGTTAAGAACTCTAACTGCTCTTCCAGAGTTCAAATCCCAGCAACCACATGGTGGCTCACAACCATCTGTAATGGGATCTGATGTCCTCTTTTGGTGTGTCTGAAGGCAGAGACAGTATACTCACATAAATCAATCAATCAATCAATCAATCAATCAATCTTAAAAAAAAAAAGGGTTACAGGTAGGGCATAGCCCAATTCTTGAAAAACAGATGTTTAATTTTTAAACAGGTATGGGCCTAGTTTGTCATTACTATAAGATGGCTTTGAAGTCTAAGATGGAGGCAGGCAGATTCATCACTTGCAGAAAACCCAGGTTCTGTTCCCAGAACTCACTTGGCTACTCACAACCAACTATAACTCCAGTTCCAAGAAATCTGGTGCCCTCTTCTGACCTCTGGAGGCACTGCACACACCAGTGCACTTACAAGCAGATAGAACAGTCAGTCAAACAGAGAAAATAAAAATAAGTACACCTTAAAAAATGTAGTTAGGACAGGAGAATCCCTTAGCAGATAAAGTCACTTGTCACCAAGCCTGACTGAGCTCAATTCTGGGGACTCACTAAGTGAAAGGAGAGAACACAATCCTGAAAGTTGTTCTTTGTCCAGTACATGTGAACCACAATACACACACACACACACACACACACATGAACACACAGAAACAAACATAAATACACGATTGATTGATTGATTGATTGATTGATTGATGATATAATTTTTTTTTTCAAGACAGAGTTTCTCTGTATAGCCATGGCTGTCCTGGAATTCAATCTGTATAACAGGTTAGTGTCAAACTCAGATCTGCCTGCCTCTGCCTCCCAAGTTCTGGGATTAAAAGCATGCACCAACACCACCACCATCAGCACCACCACCACCACCCAGAGATAATACAACTTTTAAAACTTTAAAAATACAGCTGGGGCTGGAGAAATAGCTCAACGGGTTAAGAACATTGACTGTTCTTCTAAAGGTCCTGAGTTCAATTCCCAGCAACCACATGGTGGCTCACAACCATCTGTAATGGGATATAATGCCTTCTTCTGGTGTGTCTGAAGACAACTACAGTGTACTCATAACATAAAAAGGAATAAATAAACATGTTTGTTTTAAAAAAAAATACAGCCAAAAAAGTGGCTCCACAGTTAAGAGCACTTACTGCTCTCCAGAGAACTGGAGTTGGGTTTCTAGAGCCTACGTGGTGATATACAATCTTCTGTAACTCATTTCAGGAGATCTGCTGCCCTCTTCTGATCTACTCAGGCACCAGAGACATGTGTAAGTTACAAAGACATTCATGCAGAGAAAAATTCATACACATAGAACAAATACATTTTAGAAGTTTAAAAATAATTTTGATGTGTTTATCATATATACAGTGTTCTGCCTGCGTGTGTGCCTGCAGGCCAGAAGAGGGCACCAAATCTCATTACAGATGGTCATGAGCCACCATGTGGTTGCTGGAAATTGAATTGGAGACCTCTGGAAGAGCAGCCAGTGCTCCCAACCTCTAAGCCATCTCTCTAGCTCCCTTAAAAAACATTTCCCTGCTTTATTTTAATGTAATATTTGAAACAAACAAAATAATATTTACAAAATATTACAAAATATGCCCCATGGAGCCATAGCTATGGCTACATGGTCGAATGTCTAGGACTCAGAGAGCCTGAGCTCAGCTCCCAGCATCACAAATAAATAAATAAATAGGAAAAGGACCAGAAAGATGTTTTAGTCCTAAAGGGCCCTTGCCTGTGACGAGTTTAATCCCTTGGGCTTAAGAACAGAAAGAGAAACCAACTTCTACAAGTTATCCACTGACGTCCAGGCATACTGTGTCATACAAGCACACACATATACACACACATTCACACACAATCACACTTAAATAAATAAGTGTAAATAAATAAAATATAATTTTTATCATAAAATATTTTATAGCTTTGTGGTAGGAGTGCATGGCTTTAATCTCAGCACTTGGAGGCAGAATCAGGTGGATCTCTGTGCTCAAGGCCAGCCTGTCTGCAGAGTGAGTTCCAGACAGCAAAGGCTACACAGAGAAACCCTGTCTCAAAAACAAACAAACAAAAAGAACAGAACATTACAAATAATTTTTATTATTTTAGAATTAAATTAATAAATATAATTTTTGAAAACAAAAAGAAAGCATCATGACATATCATACAGCTGGAGACTTAGGTAACGCTTTCATTTGATTATGTTTGAACCTTTCCTGTTCCCTGTACCTCATCCTACAAATGCTCTCTATTTTCTTTCCTTTTTTCCTCTTTTTCTTTTTCTATTTATTTATTTGTTTATTTAATGTATGTGAGTACATGGTCACTGTCTCCATGAACACCAGAAGAGGGCATCAGATCCCATTACAGATTTTTGTGAGCCACCATGTGGTTGCTGGGAATTGATCTCAGGACCTCTGGAAGAGCAGATAGTGCTCTTAACCACTGAGCCATCCCTCCAGCCCCCTTTCTTTCTTTCTTTCTTTCTTTCTTTCTTTCTTTCTTTCTTTTTTCTTAACAAAATATTACTATATAGCCCTGGCTAGTCTGCTGAAATTAAAGGTGCTCATGACTACACCCAGATTTCTTATTCTTATTTTTTTTATTTTTAATATTACGTGTGGGGGGGGGCATATATACATGAATTTAGGTGCCCAGGGAGGCCAGTGGTGTGGGATCCCCTGGAGCTGTAGTTACAAGTATTTGTGTGTTGCCTTTCCTGGGTGCTGGGAACAAAATGGAACTCTACAGGACTATACTTGTTAATACTGAATGAGCTGTCTCTTCAGCCTCCATTTACCACTCCTTCTGAAAATAGTTTAGGAATATATGTATAATTTCACATATAAGTACAAATTATATTTTATTCATTATCACTTGCTTTCTTCAAATTCTTAAATTATTTTCAAAGATTTTTTTTTATGTGTATGAAGGTTTTGCATGTGTGTAAATAATGTTTGTGCAGTGCCCAGAGAGGCCAGAAGAGGGCATTTATCTCCCAGAACTGGGGCCACAGGCAGTTGTGAAGCCTCTGGAAGAGGAAAGTAGGTTCTATAACCCCAGCAATCTCTCAAGCCTCTCTTTGTTTCTTTGTTCATCTTTGTACATGTTTCTCTGTGTATATGTGTGTTTGCCTGTACATACAGGTGCCCAAGGAGGCCAGAAGAAGGCCTGGAATTTCTTTTTAGCTGGAATTCCCAGCAGTTCTAGGCTAGCGTTGGGTGCTGGGAACTGAACCCTAGTCTCTGCAAGAGCAGCAAGTGTTTTTAACCCCTGAGCAACTTTCTGGCTCAATATCCTTTGTATTTTGTTGTTGTTACTTTGTGTTGTTGTATGGGGGAGGGGCTGGGGAGGATAGAGGGGTGGGGATGTGTTCTTTCTCTTTTGTTTTGTTTCTTTTGTTCATTTGTTAGTTTATGGTCTAAGCTAAGTAGCCCTGAATGTCCTGGAACTTACTCTGTAGACCAGTTTTGCCTAGAACTCATCTAACCCGACCTCTCTCTGCCTGCCGTCCACACAAGAACCTGAAACTAAAGGCATGCACCATCACACCCTACACAGTTGATAGCACTTGTCTCTGACCTTCACAAATGACACCAGGGTGTATGATTTTAGTTTAGGCTCACTCTCTTCCTTCAGAAAATGTTCATGGTTGTACACTATGTCCTAATTCACTTAACATCCCTTTTATTGGTGGGCATTTGGAAGATTTCTGGTTGATCTCTTCTTTATTTTTAAGATTTATTTATTATATCTAAGTATACTATAGCTGTCTTCAGACACACCAGAAGAGACCATGAGGTCTTATTACAGATGGTTGTGAGCCACTATGTGGTTGATGGGATTTGAACTCTGGACCTTTGTAAGAACAGTCAGTGCTCTCAACCACTGAGCCATCTCTCCAGCCCTTTGTTTGATTTCTAAATTTGTAATTTCTAATGTACAACTGAGTGCAGCACTGCCTCTGACCATGTGTATATATGTAATAATATGTGTTAATTTAAGGAGCAAAGTCCTAAAAAGACAAGAGGAAATGGAATCTAGGTCACAGATGGAGGAGGTGGCTTCTGATGGGAAAGTGGGCCAGTTCACTCCCATAGGAGTCTATGTGGGGGCATGTTAGGTCTGTGTGAGAAAGCAAGAGTCTGAGAAGATGACCAAGTCACACCAGGGTTGAGGTTCTGTGGAGTAAATGCAGTGGAGAGAAAAATGTAAAGGAAATGAGGTATTTGCCAAAAGTGACTGCTAGTCCTTGGGTCTGCACTGAACGGGGCCTCAGAACTCGCTGAGAGCGAGGGGGAGAAGCTTAAATGAATTTGACATATAGGTGGAGCCTAGGGGTTTCTTTCTAGGAGCGTTGCAGGCAGTGAGCAGAGAGTCCCAGATCATACCGCTGGAAACTGTACCCACAGGAGGGGACAGAGGCCGACTGTATGGAAAGGAGTTTCCTTCTCTTCATTGGTCAGATGCAAGTGACCCCCAACCCCCATCACTGCCACCCCTCGTAGGAACTGGAGGGCCCCTGGAATCCCTACAAATTTAGTGAGATCTTATGGTCATCTTGGCCTCAGAACTTGGACTCTTCTTCCAGTTTCAATAATAAGTCCTGAGGTTTGTTTTGTAGACCAGGCTGCCTTCCAACTCACAGAGATCCACCTGCCTCTGCTTCCCAAGTGCTGGGATTAAAGGCATATGCTACCATGCCCAGAAAAAAAAAATGTTTTTTTAAACATTTAGAATGTTAAATTGCCCGGACCCGAGGGACTGTCAATGGGAACCCTGGATCACCTAGGAGTGAATGGGGGAACAAGAGGCACAAAGAAGGCCAGCAAGTCAAGTGGTCTGACCAAGCTGACAAATTTTTTATTTTCTCACATGCTAGTTTTACACAGGTAGAAAAGATAAATAAGGCATGGAAAAGTAAAGCTTGGAACTAAGGGGACTTTCTGGTTAAAAGATTTCTTATAATACCCCTTGTGGAGAATTACATGAGGGGGACAACCTAGGTGTAGAAGAGAATGTTCTGCCAAGCAGGATCCATTGTCTGGGTGACCATTCTACTCAGCTAGCTACCTGACCAAAGATAAATTATCTGTTTTCTGGGAAAAGGCCTTTACTATGGGAAACAGAAACCTAAGCTGAGATCTATGTAAAATGGCATTACTCAGGCTAAGGGAATTCCTTAACTCTGTCAGCTCCCGGCATTAAATAATGAAATTGTGCATTGAGAACCTATTTGTGAGGGTGGAGGCTGGAGAGATGGATCAGCAGTTGAGAGCACTGACTATTCTTCCAGAGGTCCTGAGTTCAATTCCCAGCAACCACATGGTGGCTCACAACCACCTGTAATGGGGTCTGATGCCCTCTTCTGGTGAGTCTGAAGACAGACACAGTGCACTCACATACATAAAACAAACAAAAAATCTTTAAAACAAAACAAAACAAGAACCTATTTGGTGTATGGCTTCTTTCGTTCTGCATGGTTACTTTAAGATTCACCCATGTTGTATACATTAATAGTTATTGGATGCTGGGTAGGATATTATTTTACCGATAGGCCACAATTTCTGTTCTCATTATTGCTAGGCTAATGCTACACCACTGAGCCACATTGCCAACCACTAGCTCACTCTTTTGTGTTTAAAAGATTTTTAGCTGGTATTGGTGGCACACACCTTTAATTCCAGCACTCAGAAGGCAGAGGCAGGCAAATTTCTGAGTTTGAGGCCAGCCTGGTCTACAGAGTGAGTTCCAAGATAGTCAGGGCTATATGGGGAAACTGTCCTGAAAACAAATGTTTAAATCTTATTTTTAATTATTTGTGTGTGTTTGTAAGAGTTTGTGTACATGGATGCAGTGCCAGTGGAAGCCAGAAGAGGGCACTGGATGACCTGGAGCTAGTCACAGCCATTCAGTTAGACTGGTGGGCCAATCCAGCAATCCATCTGTCTCTGGCACCCAAGTGCAGCATTCTGTCTGTCTGTCTGTCTGTCTACCTACCTGATAGGTTATTTCTCCTCTGTCGTAAAATAAACCATTTCAAGCCAGGCCAGATTAGAATATATTAAAGGCAGGTTTATTGGGAAACTGCTTTCAGGCTGAGTTCACTGGCCCCAAGGACCTAGGCCAGAAAAGTCAGCTGCAGATTCAGGGGTTGGAAGAGAAAGAGATAAAGGACTTGCTCAGAGAGAAGGGAAGGTGAGGGAGAGGGGGAAGAGAGGAGGGAGAGAGACACAGAGAGAGGCACAAAATATCTGAATTATATAGGGAAGAGTCTCTGGAGGTAGGGCAGCCCATTCCTTGGTTTGGAAAGTTCATAGTTGGGGGCAGGATATGCCAGATAGGGACTGAGGGTTGCTGGGAGAACCTGGAAACCAGGTTTGCTTTGATATGTAAAATAAACCTCAGTCCCTTAGTCCTGGAGTCCAAAACCTACCTACCTATCAATCTATTTATTTATTCCATGAAAGCTGGAGGTCCAAACTCAGGTCCTAAATTGTTGTTTGTGTTGTTGTTGTTTTGGGAACTCAGTAGATGATGCTGGCCTTGAACTCATAGAGATCCACCTCTCTTCCCCTCCCCAGTGCTGGAATTAAAGGCATGTGCTGCCACCTCAGTCACCACCACAGCCCCACAGCCACCTCCAGCACCACCCGGCTGGGTCCTCATTCTTATACAGCAAGTACCCTACTGACTGATCTACCTCCCCAACTATGCCAATGTTTTTGGAAGAAAACAAAATAAAGCAGTATATATAGCTTAACAGAACAATTAGAAATGATCAAAGAACTCACGGAGATCTGCCTGCCTCTGCCTCCTAAGTGCTAGAATTAAAGGCATGCACCACCACTGCCCAGCCTGTCAGCAAATAAGAAATAATCACATGTGTGAGTGTGGTGTGTGTGTGTGTGTGTGTGTGTGTGTGTGTGTGTGTACGATAAATAATGCAGAAACCGTATCTTCTGTTGTACACAAATCTGTGTGGGGAGCAGATGAGGTCCTGAGAGCATGTGTATTGTTGACAAGGGCACAGTACCTCAGCCCACGGAAAGAGCAAAGCCTTCTCTGGTAAGTGTCCAGGAACAATTGACCTTTTGTTTAAACCAGTGTACAGAAAGTCTTGTAGTAGGCTCCTCTTCCATGATATTTATAACCTAAGGCTGCACTAAAGAGATATCCCATGGAAACCAGCCCTAACCCCTCCTCTTTGTACTGTACAGAAGGGAAAGTGCAAATTTCCCAAGTCATGCAGTGGGTGCTCTCCATTAGAGCAAGCAAAGCCCTTATGACCCCAGCTTTTCTGCATATGTGTCTGTCCTTCCTTCCATTGTCTGAGATTTCTTCACTTCTGTGTTGACCCAGTCAGGTTTCCAGGACCGAGCCCTGCAGGCTGTAGTATATGTGCACATTGTTGTGAAGTATAATGCTTCGAGGGGGAGGGAGGTATACTACTGAGTAATGATGCCATGTGACAGACCTGGTCTGGTCTCCTGGGGGAAGGGAGAAGAGTGAAGACCAGGGAAGGAGAGAAGGCAGGTGAGAGTGGGCATGTGTAGACAGGCAGATAGATGGGGGGAGCACCTTCTCTCAGTAAGAGCACACTATTTACAGACACACACACAGACGTACACAAAAGGAACAAAGAGAGACAGAGACAGACAGAGAGAGAAAGAATGCCAGGAACAAAGAGAGGGGCCTGGGGTGGCTGGCAGTTCTTTTATCTGGCTTCACACACCTGTCCCACCTGGAGGCAGCAAACGGTGACATAAGCAGTTGTTAGGTCCCTGAGGGTAAGCCAGAGGAATCACCTGTCTTTTAACTCATGAGCATTTTTCCTAAGTTAATCTCTAAATTTGAGTTATCTGCATCATGGATATAATAGAAAATTACTTAAAATTTTTAATTAATGTTTGTTTTCATTTTTTAAATCTTTGTTTTATTTTTTTTATTTTCATGAGTGTTTTGATTGCATGTATATATGCGTACCATGTCCTGGTCTGGAAAACAAAACCAGTTTGACCTTGAATTGGCCCTACCTGGGATTAGAGGCTGTACAAAAATGCTAGGCAGGAGCTAAATTTTAAACATTTTAGAAGTATAATCTATTCTCTGGAGGTTTATGGCCCATCATTCTTGCAGCTGCTCCTGCTGAGTAAGTGTGAAGGCAGAGACAGATGGCCTCTGCCTCCTAGGAGATACAACTGCTTCCTCAGTTCCTCACTTCCTGAGATACCCTCAGTGAAACCACTGGGGGCATTTTAATAACCATTTCTTTTGCTTTCAATTTTTTTTTAAAGATTTATTTATTTTTTTTATGTACATGAGTACACAGTAACTGTCTTCAGACACACCAGAAGAGGGCACCGGATCTCATTAGAGATGGTTGTGAGCCACCATGTGTTTGCCGGAAATTGAACTCAGGACCTCTGGAAGAGCAGTCAGTGCTCCTAACCACTGAGCCACCTCTCCTGCCCTTAAATATTTTTTAAAGATTTATTTATTTTTAATGTGCATTGGTATTTTGTCTGTATTTATGCCTATGTGAGGGTGCCAGCTCTCCTGGAACCAGAGTTACAAACAAGTGTAAACTGTCATGTGGGTGCTGGAAACTGAACCAGGGTACTAACCTCTGAGCCATCTTTTCAAGCCCTTGATAACCATATTTTTTAAAAAAATAATTTATTCTATGTATATAAGTACACTGTGGCTGTCTTCAGACACACCAGAAGAGGTGTGTCTGATCTTATTACAGATGGTTTTGAGTCACCATGTGGTTGCTGGGAACTGAGCATAGGACGGACCTCTTAGCCGCTAAGCCATCTCTTCAGCCCCTTGATAACCATTTTAATGGTCACTTATCCTTAGTTTAAAGGGAGCTGCTCCAGCGGATGTGAGCTTAGCCACTGTCTGAGGATGTGGCCTAAATGAGGCAGGATGCCAGGTCCTGTAGTATCTTTGGAGGGGCCCAGGGCAGGAAACTTGCCCTGGATGGCAGATGCGCTACCTTGGTACTTTGCATTGTTTTTGTTTGTTTTGTTTTGTGTGTTTGTTTCTTGTGTAGCACAGTGAAAGAACATACTCGAGGCATACCAGCATCTTTGAGGAAAGTCTTACTTGCGATCTAAATCCAGGATTCCCTATCTCATTTTCAAATCTGGTCAGAGATTAAACAGATCGCAAATCTCTTTGCCAGAGCATTCACCCACAGTCCCACCCTTCTCCTCCTCTATCTCACCTTTTTCTACTCTGTGGGAAATTCCTGCCAAGTGCTTTGCAAAGATTGCAGACAGGAAATGTAAATAGGGACAGTGACCATTTGAGCTGCAGAGATCTGGAGGCTGTGAGAAGAGCAGCTCAGGCAGGAAGGACAGTTTGGTTTCCTCAGAACAAAGGACTGAGGTGCATATTTTACATACCAGAGCAGACCAGGCTTCCAGGTTCTCCCAGCATCCCTCAGTCCCTACCTGGCATACACTGCACCCAACCCTGAACTTTCCAGCCCCTAACCCCTCCCTTTCTTTGGTCTCTGGGGCCAGTGAGCTGCCCAATCCAAGAGCAGCTCCCTAATAATATAATCTAAATAAGGCCTTTAATATAATCTAATCTGGTTTAAATTAGCTCATTTCACCAGTGGCAGGGAAATAACCTATCAAGAACTACTGGATAGTGTGAGCATTTCTCTCTAACTCAGTCTTCCTCAGAGCCAGGTTAGTTTATAGAACACTGAGAATTTGTCTGAGCAGATTTTTATCTCCAGTAATGAACAGCATGACACATAATCCAGGAATTGTTCATATTTTAAGATTTTGGAAACTAGTTATTGGTACCCAGATGTGTTTTATGTGCTCTCTAGGAGCAAGAAATCTCTTCTCTACAATGTGCCAGACCACTATACTGGAACAGCTCCATAAAATATGACAGATTGTTTATTTTACAATATGATAACAACATGTCACTAGGTTTCTGCCAACCCATATATGTATCTTTGCTCTGGTCTTAGGGTTCACTGCTGTGAACAGACACCATGACCAAGGCAACTCTTATAAGGACAACATTTAATTGGGGCTGGCTTACAAGTTCAGAGGTTCAGTCCATCATCATCAAGGAAGGAACATAGCAGCATCCAGGCAGGCATGGTGCAGGAGGAGCTGAGAGTTCTACATCCTTATCTGAAGGCTGCTAGCAGAATATAGGCTTCCAGGC